>NW_008751664.1:1148535-1204470 GCF_000715545.1 Opisthorchis viverrini
ATTAGCGAACGTTGTGAGCAACCAAGAGGAGAAGAGAACATCTGATCACTGACCCGAAAGGTTGACGATCGAGCAAAATACGGGATTTCAACAGACCTTCACATAATCCCTATCACTTCATTTGGGATGCTTTGGACGATAAAGTGGTCCGTAACCTAAAAGCTAAACCAAATGAGGCTCATCAGACGGGTGTAGAGGAAAGGTCACGTAACGCTTTGGCTAGCCGTAAGAGGTCATTGACCCTGTGTAGTAAACCTGAGGGCACCTATTCAGCTGAAATTCAGCCTATCCATCGTTTAACTGATTCAGATGATTTGACCACTCATACTCAGTCAAGTCTGAACATAGGAACGTGCTCACGCTTGAGCGATGTGATTGGCTTACCCAATGCCTCGAACGACGGCTCAGTTACTGTTTCCCGTGTGTCAATCGATTAACTTTAGCGCCAAGACTTCTCAGTCACGTGGCACCATGGACGCCTGAGTCCTGCTGGGTCTAAATCGCGGTCCGACCACAGATGTGCGATGAGCGGACCTCAAGTCTGGTGCTTGCCTTCTTTAATGTGAATTCTCCAGAGTAATTCTCCCACGACAGGAGAAGGACTTTATACACGAGTGATGCGAATGAAAATTCAACAAGTCCCACAAACATCGACGAGGTCTTATAAGACAGTCGTCGAGGTAAGAGAACACCTTTCCAAAAAGGTGTAAATCACAAAAACGCCTGAGAGCTCACCTTAGTTCTTCGTTTTCAACAGTATACTTCTCCACCAGTTCTCGAACACTATCCATTTCACCCACTATCAAATTTAGGGAAGAGAGTTCCCCACTTTCCATGTTCTGTTCTGCAGAATCTCCTTGAGCTGCACGCAGAAGCTTTTCTTTCGAAGAGGCCCAGGAGCTAGCTTCCAGGTCTGCAAGCAGCTGTGCATTTCGAACCTTAAAGGGGGTGAAACGTGAGACGCCATCGTANTTCCATGTTCGTTCTGCAGAATCTCCTTGAGCTGCACGCAGAAGCTTTTCTTTCGAAGAGGCCCAGGAGCTAGCTTCCAGGTCTGCAAGCAGCTGTGCATTTCGAACCTTAAAGGGGGTGAAACGTGAGACGCCATCGTAAGAATCGTCCTATATTTAAAACAACAGCGAAGTGGTTCGGAAGTGGCTTTGCGACAGATTGCTATTTAAATCGATAGACTGTCTAATACCAAAGCGCCCCTAAGCTGAATGTCTTCGTCAGCGAGTGAGCGGTGTAAATGATCAGCACAAGACTGGCAACGACGATTATCACGCGCTCCGGAATCCATGCCTGACACCTTATCCAGGAAACTATAAACTCCTTCATGATTGGAGGCGAAGGTGAGTTCTCAAGTAATCTTGAAGAAATTACCTGCAAAATAGCACCAAAATAGTGACCAACCTTCAATGTGCTGACCGTGACCGTCAAAGCCTTCACTCGCAGGCGGAGCTTTTCGTTCTCTCGTCGCCAAAATTCGAGCTCTTTGGAAACATCACTGGCACCATCACCACCGGTAGAGTTCGCTACGAGTTTGCCCTGAAGAGTAAAAAGTATGTTGCATCAGCAGAGTCAACAAGCCTGGAGAAGCAAATTCACAAATGGAACGAATAATGAACAACACAATAATACCTTGGACACCTGTTGAGTAAATAAAGCAAAGAGTAATCAGGGCCTGGAGTTAGATTGTGCCAGTGAAACGGTAAGAAAATGAAAACCTGGAAACTAACAGACGGCAGAATTCAACGTAAAGCAACTGACAGCCGTACCTGTCGGTAACCGTCCAGTTCCTCTTGCAAGGCAGCAAGTTGGGCACGCAACGCTGACAGCTGTTTACTTGTCTTGTCCTGGTTCATCACTATGCGATTCCGAATGTTACGAGCTCGATTGGCGTACTTTAACGTATTCAACGTTTCGAGAAAATCACAATCAGAGGGGCTGATGCAGGCTATCATGATTGTCCGAGAATTTCCGCCAAGTGAATCTTGTAGAAGTCTAGTCAGTTTTGAATCACGATACGGTACGTGGCAGCCACGCTTGGCCTTGTCCCCAAGGGCTGAGATCACATTACCAAGGGCCAGCTTCGAAAGAAAAAAGTATGAGAGTTCAAAATCTGTGTAGATTAGGCTTCGGACGTTATAGCAACAAGACATTTCATTTCATTCATTCATTATCAGCTGTAATAACCGCGTACTGGTCGTACACTGGTTGTAGCTGCCACAGTTTCGTTCACCGATGATTGGGGGGTAAGTAACTGCGCATTGCACGCGCGAGCTGGTAAATTGGTGCATAAATCCAGCACTGTCAGTGAGTTGTCAAGCGGGGGGGGTGGAAAAGAAGCTATGCATTGAAGGCAATAGCTTGGATGCACGAGCGCCACTGAGGGCGCGACTGGGCCATGTGTCATAGTGTCTCTAGCCGTTGATGTGGCCCGTCTCGGGGTCCCCATCCAGGAAGACGGCAGTGGCCAGCGCAGCTGAGTTTGCTGGTAATGGCCCTCATACTTCGCTGCCAAGTCATTGTTTGACCGCCTCTGGCTCTCTTCCACCCTTCACATGGTTGGGCGAAAAGAGCCCTTCGAGGAAGTCGGTCGACTGGCATACGCAGCACGTGGCCAAGCCAACGCAACCTGTGCAGTGTGATCAATTCATCTATCGAGGGTGAGTTATTTCCCCCGAATACCATTCGACGTACTTCAGAATTGCTGATCCGGTGTTCCCACCAGATTCGGGCAATGCTACAAAGACATCGATGGTCAAACACTGAAAGTCTTTTGACGTCCTCGGCGCACAGCCGAATACCATTCGACGTACTTCAGAATAGCTGATCCGGTGTTCCCACCAGATTCGGGCAATGCTCCGAAGACATCGATGGTCAAACACTGAAAGTCTTTTGAAGCAACAAGACATTCGGCGCAAGGAATAGCAATAAAGCCCATATACCCACTTATCTGTCTAAAAATATTTCCATCAAAGAGAACATGAGTGCAGGAGTTGCAAACCATCAGATAGCTTCAGCTCCAAACTGCACACTGATATTCTACTAACTGCAGTTTATGCGGTCCCTTTTCTCATGGTAATTCGATGCGAGGAAAGGACGTGACCCTTTGGAGAAATTCGCATTCCTTACCATGGACAACAGTTGACAACAAAACTATGGTGAAACCCAAGTAAAGAGTAAAGAAAAGGGAGGAGTATAGACCTACCGAGAATATCACTTTGCTTAGGAGAAACGGTCAACAACAAGGTACTTACGGCTTTTAACGGCACTTAACCGTACGTTGTGTCATAATCAGCGGGACAAACCTAGCATCCTTTGCGAACCTGAATGAACAAAACTCCGGCACACAACGACAAGCAGATGTTAGCCAGACATTTCTGACAAGAAACGACGGTAGACTCAGTTACATACAATGTTTTGTAGAATTTCAACCAAGTGCGATGAGGATCACACAAACCCCTGACGCAAAGATCCCTAGCAACGCTTTCATTTCCCGTTGCCATGTTTTAGTCTATGTTCCATGAAATCCTCACCAACTTGGGTTTACGCAATCAACCACCTTAATCTGGCGATCTTGATATGATAATCGTTCAACTGTAACCCTCTTTCGGTGCCTAGATGCTATGCAACCAGAAGGAAGAACGAGGGCTGGGATACTGCCAGGTTGCCCAACCCTAGGCAGGGGAAGTCGAGCTCGAACGACGGACGTTCCGGTCGCGCTCTAACCACTGAGCCATTTCGCCCAGTCTTGATCTGTTACTCCACCGACTTCGACCTGACATATGGCGCTCCCTTAAGGATATGCTGCTACCAGCTAGCAGCCGATACGGAACGAGAACACAACCATGGGAAGTTTGCAGTTGCCTAAGGCCGTCAAAAGTGACAGGTCAAGTTCCATCTTCACACACTCAGACATTCACAGATGCTTTGCAAACACGGTCTTGAGGTCTACTAAAATCCATTTTTGATTCCAAAGGCGGAATCTGAAGAATGTGGGTACTCATTAATTTGGTATTCATCAGCTAATTATTGGAGCCACATAAGGAACAACACCTGGGAGATGCGCATTCTACTGAAATAATGCTAACGCCGGAGATAGAGGCACAGAAGAGTTTCCGGATGATCGAGGGTACGGTCACAACAGAATTAGGGGGCATACCAAAGGGATCGGGTTGTTTGGCGATGTCGGTATCTAACGCAGTGGCGATGATTGCTCGTGGTGATGGAAGATACAAAAATGGGCTCGTGGAAGATGAGGAGGACGAAGAGAAACTGAAGAGGTTTTGGGTGTCACAGAGTTAGTGGCAAAAATATGGGGGAAACCTTTTGCTTCCCAAGCTGATCGGAACCCCTCTAATGCTCTAGAAATCCCATCTCACGTGCTGTAATTAGAGGCCTCGGAAGTTTGGAGACCATATGTCCTGTTAGAACTGTTGTTAGCCTTATAAACCTAGGATTGACGCATCAGTTTTGCGCACGTATTTCGAATAAATATATTGTGACGTCCTGGCCTATATTTGTTTCCAAACTAGTTTAAACAGTCTAGTCTATGAACGATACAAATACCTACCACTATATCTGGACGGAAAAAGTCTTATCTGACGCCGTGACTACATACTAGCAGTTCAGAAACTGATGGAAAATTTAAGCCTACAGACCATGGTTCGCGTTGAGCAGGTTGAAAGAAGACAAAGATAAAGGTGGATGACCAACTAATCTAATGTTGAAAATAATAAACACCGGTTTCTCGGAATTCCATTTCCTTATAGTCGGACATTTACCATGAACTCGTTTGGTGAAGCCTTGGTGGCTCGACGTTTTCCGACAGGGCACAGCACGGTCTGACTGTTAAGCTGCCAAGCAGCTTTATGAACTGGATTGCGAACTTCCTTTGATTTAGGCAGGCAGTGACGGTGCTCTCTCCATGATCAACGCCAGTGTCCTCCACAGTTCTTTTTCCTACCATGCTGTTCCCGCCACTTAGCAGCGATCCCTAGTTTTCAGAATCCGTTGGCACCCAAGCCCTCGAAGTTGATGCAGCCCTCCACATTATTTCCACCTGATGTATTCAAACATCCTCTCTATTTCGGATTAATGGTGATAACACACATGCCACCGCTACACTGAGAACCAAACTTTCAAAGGCCTGGAGATCGCTGAATTTAGAAACATTCAACCCCATCGAATCCACACATGCTTCTCTCTTCATTCACCGTTTCCCCACCACACTCCAAATCTTCATTGACTCCGGTCCGACCTCTCAACCATCCACCTGCTCAACTCTTATTCTCTGCTCTTCAAACACTCATTTGGTCCAATCATGTGAATTCGCCTGCAACCCAAGCAACCTCGGCTCCGTGTTTGCTCTCGTAAACACTCCGCCTGTCCGAAATTTTACTGCATATGTCCCGGAATATTGTAATTGCTACTTCTGCATATTCTTCATTCCTAGATAAAATTCAACGAAGAATACTGCGTCGCATCGACTTCTATTCGTCGACCAGCGATCTGCAAACTTTACCTCACCGTCATGATGCAGCCTCCCTCTGTGTACTTTTTATCGTTACTACAACGACAAATACTCAATCGAACTCTTCTCTTCCGTCTGAGTGCCACAAACATTTAGCCGCCCAACCCACATGTGCTCCACAGCGAACACCATTCCCTTGTTGTTCAACAGAAATAGTTTTCGAAGCGTCTTGGCTCTTGAAACCTTATTCCATGCATTCCTCTACACCGACCATTCTTTTGTAGTGACCAATTTGCTTGGTCCTATGACCAAGATACTACAAGATATTGCAAGATACTACACTTCCATGGGACCAGTGAGAACAAATTTATCTCATTTTAACTAGCTACATTGAATTCTAACTAATCACAATATTAATGCAAACTAGGACATAGGGTTATCTATGGACAACGTGGGGTTGCAATAAGTTGACGGATACTGACCTATATGGTTGGAACCCAACCTCTGCATCTCGATTGTTCCAGTCTAGAATTGGACATCCCGGCAACATCTCAGACCTTTTGTCTCCTTCAAGTGACATGGCAGCTAGGCACTGAAAGGGTGTTGTGGCTAAGCGACTAGTATGAGTAGCTGCTTCCAGCCAGGCCCCTATATGGTGGAACCCAACCTCTGCATCTCGATTGTTCCAGTCTAGAATTGGACATCCCGGCAACATCTCAGACCTTTTGTCTCCTTCAAGTGACATGGCAGCTAGGCACTGAAAGGGTGTTGTGGCTAAGCGACTAGTATGAGTAGCTGCTTCCAGCCAGGCCCGTATCCAAACTAAGTCGGGAAGAGGCTGAGGCAAAGCGAACATAGCACACCACAAACTATGGCCGCATAAGCAAACACACACGCACAAGAAACGAAACTTGAAGGAACATTCAAGAAAAAATTGAGGAGGAGCAATAAGCGCTGAACTCAGCTTGAACATACGGCAAAAGTAACACCACAACAGGTAATGCGTTTGATGCAAAAATACACCCCACATATACTCCTTTTGTTGGGAAAGCCTCGTCCTTTTGAAAATGTCCATAAGATTTAGGGAGGTGTTCTGGTCAGCCAAAGGCCGCACTAGACAGTTCGACAAAACTTCTTACAAAGAAAACAAAACAGACAAGAGCTGGGTATTCGTTTGACATAGGCTAATCCACGGTTCCTGACAGCTACTAACATAAAAGGATCTATTGAATGACGTAATCAAGCATCTCTTCAAAAAATTACGAAACCGACTTCAATCAAGTAAGCTAGTTGGAAAGTCATACAGTGCAGTCCATGAAGCTATGGTACCAAGCCCAAATTGAGCCTCAGAAAACATAAGAGGTTTTAGACAATTTTCCGATTCCGCCGAATGAAATTAATTTGTCCCTTATAAAAAAATCCTGTGATACCGTTTTTTCACTTTCTCTGGCTTTCCGGAGTCAAAGCAGGCAACATCTTTGTTAAAAAACGCTGACGTTTTGATAGATTCACCGTAGCGCACACATGGTTGTTGTAAGTTAGTGAGTCAGTGATAAGGGTAAAATCTAACAGATGACCTGTAGAGCGAAATGATACACGAAGTTTGAGGGTGCCATAAGACAGCGATATGAGTATGACAGTATTTTGCAAGGGGAAAAACTTGTGGGACTTAGCTGTGAAACACGAAATGGCCTCATTTGTCTACGGAGCTATGAAGTGGACACTGTAAAGCCGTCTAAGCAACGTCCAGATTTCCAACTGGTGTAATCTTGCTATTATCTTGTTTTCAGCTGATACTCCTTAATAAACAGAAAACGTTCATCATCATCATCGACAGCATGACATCAGTGTTCAACACCGACGCTTCACTGCCGTACACCCATGACTTATTTGAAAGCCTTATTGTAAAGAAAAGAATAAAGGTGGATGGGGGAGGGACTTAGTGCTAGCTTAACACAATCATTCCGAGGTGCCTACACCTCCAGACATTCACTCAGGCAATCTGGACAGAAACTGACAACAAGAACGCCACTGACATCGGGTGCCAGCCATATCTTGTAGTGTCTCCAACCAGGCACAGTGAGGATCACACGGTCCCCATCCTGGAAGGCGAGTAGAACCGACAGCGTTTCGTGATCTCCTTCATACTCCTCTGCCAAGTCAAGGGTTGGCCACCTCTCTGTTTACGCCACTCTGAATTGGGCATGGAAAACAGCCCGTACTGTAGCTTGATACACACGTCCCTTCAGATTCATGGATAAACCATTCTGACGCCATAGGTGTCTCAAGTTAGCAAACGCGGCCCGAGCCTTGCAGATTCGTGCATTCACCTCACCTGTCACACTACAATCAGAACTAATACAACTTCCAAGATATGTAAAACGCTCCACGACTTCCAGTCCCTCTCTCTGGATCGTAAGTGGCGTGTTCAGTGACTGGACGTCCACGGCAGTGAAGCATCAGTGCCAACACTGATGTTGCTGTCATTGATGATGATGATGATGATGATGCACGTCCACAAGCATGACCTTACACTTTGTGGGTGCAAAGTGCATACCAAAGGACGGGATGACTTTGGTTAGTTCATCCAAGAATACTTGCGCCTTCTCTGCCTCTTCGAACATGAGAACGATGTCGTCTGCATATTCCAGATCGACAAGGTTTTCTTCACAGGCTATTTGAACACCGGGGCTTTGGAGACCCTCCAGCGTTCGTCTCATTATTTCATCGAAAACGTTCACAGAAAACGTTACTCATATTGTAGTGAGGCGACGGAGTTAAGCAGACCAATGGTAAGCAAAACAGCTACGAACTCGTCAACATTTTCAACGTTTCGTCAACGTTTTCCACAAAAAATTGGTAGAACGAAGTTAAACTGGGAGGGTGTACTGAGCAATGACAGAGACACGTTCAGCGTCGCAAACGTTTGGGATCGATTCGCATAGTTCCTCCATATATCGATTGAACAAGCTAAAATCATTCGCAAACCACCTACATGCGCCTCTCTTTGACGCAGTGGATCTGTAGCAGTTGCTTTTGGGTATGTAAACAAGCTGAAATGTTAAAAGTTGTGTGCCAACGGACTTGTGATAGTAACCGAGCAAGTCTTGCTAAGAAGTTTATCGTCGCGATGTGCTGCAAATTTTTGATACTATCACGATAAGCGATCATTAGGAACGACCGAGCTAAGATACACATTAAAAGACGAACAAGCACAGGGACTTCAATCTGCAGAAAGAAATGGAACAGAGTTTTGATTATTACACTTTCTAAAGTCTCAAAGTATTCGACATACCCCTTTTTCAATTCAGAAACAGACTTCACAATTCGCAACCTGGGGATCTCCACTGAATCAATCCAGCGCTTTAGCTATTAGTTTCTTTTTTGTTGAGGAAAGTGGCACGGGCCTCCAGTGGGTTGGCCACTTTTAGGGGGTAGTACTGCAGCACTACAATCAGCTGGTTAAAAGCAAATGCCCGCATCGTTATAGAGGCTACGTATGACAGAACTCGGCCTCGGAAATATCACTGTATAAATTCCTTGAACACGAGAACATGAGCGTTCAGCCGTAGCACCCTTCCGGTGCCTAGCTGCCATGCCACCCGAAGGAGGCATGAGGGCTGGGATACTGCCAGGTTGCCCAAGCCTAGACAGGGGAAGTCGAGAAGCGGAGGTCGGATTCGAACCACGGACCTTCCGTCAGTAAATTCGTGCTCTAACCACTCGAGCCATCTCGCCCCTCTATAAATTCCTTATTGGCAGACGTAAGTATATAGGAACATCATGAAACGCTAAAAGTTCCCCACACGAGACAGCAGAAGTCACCATCATGATTAGTGTGAACACAGGTGATTGGTGAAAAACTCACTTTTGATCATTCTGGATAGCTCATTAAACACTGTGATGGCCTCGTTAGGTTTGTTGGAGGTAAAATGTTCACAATCATCTGGGATTTATTTCACGTAGTAAAAAACGAGTTCTAAACCTTGACTTCAAACTTTCTGACAAGTTTGATGGCGTCATTGACATTGGTAAGAATTTGAGGAACATTAGCACGCGTGCAACCAAACAGTGGAATAGAGCTCTAGAATCGCTTATTGGAAACAACATGGAATTCAAAGTGGAACAACGGTAATCGTCCTTCCAAGGTTTATCCAGTCGTCTTGAAGACCTCGTATTTAATCCCATTCTTAGATACTGTGAAGCATTTCATCAGTACGTCCTCCATGTTCCTCTCTTTTGATAAAATGGCGGCAAGAAGTGCATTACAGCTTGCGAGGCAATACATTAAGAAAAGGATTAAGAAGACGGCCGATACTCACCACGCTGAGCACTCTGGTTTCATCATTTTACTTATACTTTGACCGTATTTAGAAGGCGGTCCGATTTGTGCACAATCTAATACATGTAAGATGAACTGACAAGAAAATCAGTAGAGAACACTAGTCACGGTTTACTAATCTGTGACATACCAATTCGCCTTGGTGGGGGTCTCGCAACCTCGAGAACTGCAATAATCTACACAGACTCACCAATCCACGGTTAATTGAGATACCTTCCTTAGCCCGATCTCCAGTGGCACCGGTACGCTTCAGCCGCTCACTGCCAGCAAGGTCTACAAAATGAAATTTTGCTGTCAGTGTCTCGTATTCCGGAATAGGGTCCACGACAGTCGAGTCTGGATCGTGTTCCGAGTCTTGTGTTTCGGTCTGCCTGGGACCATTTGAGTCCTGTGTGGACGAAAAAAATATAGGCGAGTATCACACATGGAATTTTATCAGAGCACTTATTCAACAAGGGCGACCTACAGAAAACGACAAAAGTTAACTTTTTGTGAGGGTTGTGTTCTTTAGAATGAGAGCTAAGCATGACCGAACACATAGATGAGCATAGGTCCCGATCTATGCGTATATCAAACATGGAGCACAGTAATACGCTTTTATTTATTGAAGGAACCAAAAACATTTGCAAAGTTAACGGTACCTTTTCGTTTCATTTAACCTAGTTGACACGGAAGTCACATCAGAATAACGAGCAAGTATGAGAAGTCTTGAGACAATCATCATCCAGTAGCTTTCGTTCCATGCATCACCGATTTCCATACATCAAGTCTCAGTGATGACATCCTATTGTGTTCGTGCTATATGGCTTACACAACCGTCCGAGAAGGAAACACTCCCCACTACTCCCATAAACACCGACCTTGCAACTATCCCCGACTGAGGTTCGTCAAAAAAGGAACTTTTAAACTTCTCAAGTCCGCCAATGCATCTACGTTCCCTGGATATATCCATCCCCGATTTAGGTTATTCGTTCGACCCATTAACCATTTCCATTCACCTCCGTTCAGCTTCTGATTCACCAGTTTTTGACAGGCTGAATTATCACCAGACTGTCCATGCCTAGACAAGGACAATCGAAAACCCGGGGTCGGGTTAGGACCGTGAAGCTTCAGGTCAACAGATTGGTGCCGTAAGTGCTGGGCCTTCCCGTGTCCAGAATGCATTCCTGAAGCACGTCAAGTAAAACCACTGTAAAAACATACGAAGATATACAGGACCTACCTCATCGTACTTGACAAGACGTTGCTGACGAACATGGAGCGTGAATATGGCATGCGAACGTGAGGACTGCGCATTCATGTTTGTGCTAGCCGTACTACGCACTAGCGAACCATCACGTAAACACTTCAGAGTCTAGAAGGGGATGATATAACGCAAAACACAGCTGATCGTGGGCGAAATTCGGTGAAAACTAAACAGGTGAATCTTCATTAGGCTACGTTAATAGTTGTTAGTTGCAGAACAGGATATAGAACAAGCGCCAGAAGAGGGCTCCGGATTACATCGGGTAGGTCCGTTAGTTAACTTGGTCAGAACCACCATGATAAAACAAACTCACGTGTGGGTCACCGGCTGGTGGCTTACCTTGAAGACGCCTAAACACATACCTAGTAAAGATTTATCAGCATTAGTGAAGGGATTTGTAACCACCACAGCATCCTCACTCTGCACCAACTAAAGAAAAGCGATTTAACATAAACAATAGTGAAACTAAGCGAAATCAGGATTTGTGGGAATTCTGAAGGACACTCGCTTAACCTGGAGGAAACAAGTAGTTCATTTGATTCAAAAGTAAGATAGATTCACCCGACATCATGCAACCACAGAGGCACGTGACCTAACAACCAGGAGAGATCGATTATTTCGATGCGTTATAGGACGAAAAGCACGTGAATAAACTGGTCAAGTGTAGAAAGCCCCATTTTTAAGTATCAAAACAATCCCAATAAACGATCTCAACTGATAACTGTACACAAAAGGATTACCAAGACGATTGTTGCGCAACAATGTACGATGGGTTCCAAGAGGCTAACTATCTACGAACAAACTCACAGGCATATACAACGATAAGTCAGTACACATCACACTATGAGTGAAACACATCTCAATGTGCTATTAGTCCTCAGTTAATAAAAGCTACCACTGCCGCAAAACAAGGATGATAGTCGGAAGCATCTAACTGCTAGCAGGAAAACATCGGACTTGAAACTGCAACTCTCTAGTGGCAATAGGAAATGTAAGTAATAACTGATAAGATAAATATCCGCGTCGGCGTTAAAGCTCTTCCTAGGAAGTCAAATGGGTCCTCAGTAGAAAACCAGACGAAGTGTACTGGTGAATAACTCTCACTTACATCATTCAAACTTGATACGAGGCGCGTGGATACGCCAGTCAGGTAGATATCGCCCTGGGCGTTTTCATGCAGTCGCAGATGCGGTTTGCGGGACTGTAATTAATGAGAAGAATGTAAAGAATAAATCCCCGCGATACGAAGCACGTAATATCACTAGTACCATAAAGTGGAGAAGCATGGGTTGGTAGCACCGTGCCCCCTCTAATCGTTACGCGAACGTTGCAGATGGAACGCCCCTGTTAGATCAATTTCATGTTCATTGTTAAAACTAAAAAGCGTTCGCTTGCGCTTAATCAATCATGATACGTGAACAAGCCGGAATGGTTCTGTTCTCTTTGCATGCCGGCAATAGAAAAAGTCAAAAGGATGCGTGAGGCAAAACAACGATGAGAAATTGATTGAAAAAGGTGACAAAAACCGAGAACCATGACGTCATAACCGTTGTAACCTTGGAAACTCCTGCAAGTGATGGGATTGGCTCGTACCTCCCTCATTCTGCAACTGGTGGAATACATAGAAGTTAATTCGCTACCATCTTACTGAAAACTCCGTGGTTGATATCCACGCATCTAATGTGCAGATAAGCCCCCCTCTGCGATCCGCCAGTAGTTTGGTTCTGATGCCCTTTCGGTGCATAGCTGCCAAGCACGAAGATCGAGATACTGACAGGTTATCCAAAGCTAGACAGGAGCAGCCGAGATGCACAGGTTGGATTCGACCCACGGACCTTCAGGTCAATAAGTTTGCGCCCAAACCACCGAGCCATTTCGGCCATCGTGCTCTGCAAGGTGCAAGGAAGCTACTAGCTGAAGGGTCCTAATGGCTCGAGAACGAATAGGTTGGTTATTCACGCCTCATATATCATGCACGGCAACATGCAGGCTATATTTTTGGGGTACTGTCGCCGGCAGGCAATCACTTTGCTCATATTCAAACTGGCACAGTTGTGCAAGGCGCATTGCAGTATAGTCTACCCCTGGCTGATGATTCCACACCACACTATCAGTTGTAAAACGAAAGGGATTCAAAATTCTTTGATTCGTCACATCGATAAAGTTGAGAGAGCTACAAGATTATTCCTAGAAGCCTTGCCAATTGGCGGTAACCTGAAGGAGGTCATTCGCCCACCCAACAACTCAAGCACAATCACCCGGGAACCTGATTGACTAGTACAGACTCATTTCCCTGTTTTATAATTTCTCAATGACTATAGTCCCGAAAATTCCAAAGTGATTGGAAGTTTTTTCAACACGATTTAGGGAAATCCGTATCAACACAATTTTCGAAATACTGTAAACATGAGAAATTACTGAAACTCCTTCCCCAAATATATGTGAGTTAGCACAAACTCCTTTCACTAGTGTTTCATTTCCAGGCTGTTGGGACTAGAATAGACCAGAATCACACAACTGCAGCAAAGCACTGTGTTGTGGCCCACCATTCAATATGTCACATTCAGGATAACCGTATATTCGTTTTTTGGTGAAATGCAGTGGTCTATAAGTAGATACGTGGCGGTATTGGTGCCGCTGCAAGCCTATCCCATCAACCAAGGCCCGTTTATCAGATTGCATAGCCAGGACGAAGTGGCAGAGGCCTACCTAAATTTAACACTTTGAAGACGGAGCTAGAATTCACCTCAGAAACGTTCTAGCGGGAGTTATGCCAATTTAGTCACCTTGTTGGGATGTCTCAGGTTACTCGGCGGTTTCAGGTGAAACCGAACAGTCACAATGTAAAAATGGAACCAAATGCTGTAAAAAAAAATCACTAAGCGCAACTTACGCGGTCTGCATCAAGGAGGTCGACCAATTCTTCGTTATACAGCTGAAACCAGGGAAACGAACTCATAAAATGAAATGTGTCATGCAACAAAGTATCGAACACCGAAGCCAAACCCGCAAAATGGACAGAGTAGCCAAAGTTTCTTGAAATAAGGCTGTCGCACTGAATTTTAGCAAATCTCTGTTTACAGATTGCATACTTTACTGACAACCGAACCTTTTAAATAATGACTACCACCACGTGGGAACTATTCTGTGATAACCAATACATAACCCTTTAACACGCTAATGAATAACAGATTGCTCATCAAACAAGCGCGAGTCTACCATTGTTACTTAACCAGACAGAATTATGTCGATTAATATGCCAATGAGATCGTAGTGCCTCACAAACGACATTTTTGGAACCGGTGAGAACTTTTTTCTTGAGAATAATTCACCAGTGGGAGGCACAAGCTTTCAGTCATGTGGGTGCAACAGTCTGTGTGGCTAACGTACACAAATTGACATACTGCCAGCAACAAATATGAGTCTGTCTAATATACAAAAAATACGAAGGGACAATAAGATAGTGGAGTAGGGTTAAACAAAAAAGTAACACATCTCTCAGTTCAGTAAACGGTACCTATGTAAGCTGTTGGTTACACACGACTGGACAAATCTCCTGCAAATACCAAAAGCACAGGAACTCAGAAGCGTCCGTGGTTGTGTGCTATCGTGGTTATGGAAGGAAAATTTATTTCAAATATTCACGCCTATTGCTGTTTAGGGCACATATCTAACAATGATGAATCACAGGTACAGCATACTCCCTCCAAGAACAATCCTACTGACTGGAAAATTTGGGTGGCACGGTAGCTGTTTCTATCGCCTCAGTCCCTAAGGAAAAACATCCCCATTAACCAAAAGTTGTTATTTGTCGTGTTAAGCGGTTGCTGCCACAAGCAAGATTGCTAGAATTCCACAAAAATTCCATAGGCCATGAATCCTTGCAGGACATAAAAGAGTCTCGTCCGGGATTTGCATACGGCACCACCCATTTGAATATCGGATGAAGCCTTTTTCTCATAAGTGACCTTGTCTTGGGGTTTTGAATCCAGTTTAAAAAGTTCACGCACACAAATTGCTTGTTCGTAATGACCTAGCTGACATACAGATCCACACATTGCATTCATATCTCAGTCGCTAAGCGAGTGTCAACATATAGAAGAACCGAAATATACCAATGTACTCACCCCAATGTAACTAAAATCCCAATCGAAAATGTGCCCCACTCCTATTCACCGCCACTCCCACGAGAAAACACTGACATCAGTTTAGTCTCCTTGAAGGGATAAATACTATGCTAATAAAACAATTCTAGTGGAACGCTGCTAAAATTATTCAGGAACCCAGAAGCTCTATCCATTGTCGTCGTCATACAGAGCTAAACCATCAGTGACGTATTTGTACGTGGGCTGGGGATGGGACGACTAAGGTCACGCCTGACTGAAATGCAAAGGTGTTTGGCGGCAAAATTTAAAATGTCCCGAAATGCACGACCGGGAATATTCGACCTCACAAAACGAAAAACTTCCTGACACGTCAAAGGTTGAAATGTCATGACGACACCTTCCTGCGTGGCGGGTGTCGTTAGCTAGTAGAAGTACAAAACCCATTTCACAACGAAAAGGCCCAGTCTCTTCGGTGTGTTTAATATGGAGTACTGCTGTTCCTCTAGATTAGTCAGCTTTTCGCATAGAAACAGTGCCGAAGCGTTTGAAAGGCTCGTCCTTCAGAGAAAACGATTCGCGAATTTCAAGCGTAGAACACAACTGCTAAATTTAGTTGACACTTCTTCGACCACATCTTCACACTCCATAAGGTGTTGGAGTAAACCTATATGTAGAGAAGACCCACAACCTTGATATTCCTTGGCTTCAAGATTGCGTTCGATTTTGTCGATTGGTCAGTGCTGTTAACCACACTTTTCCACAGGGTACGCCCTAGAAGTTTGTGAGCATAATCCGGTCCCTATGTTCCAATACTTCGGGACTTGTGACAAAGTAGGGTGAGCTTTCCTACAAAAAGTTGTGCCCCACAAGGTTGCGCGTTCTCTCCGTTCTTGTGCAACTTCGTCAGCGACGAAGTAACGAGATTGACTCTGGAAGTTCTTCAAAACCTCGGCGTTCAAATCGTCCCTGGTGAGAACCCCGTCGACCTGGAGTACACAGACGATACCGCGATCATCTTTGAAGACGAAGGCGCAGCATAAGCTCTGTTGAATAAAATGATCGCCATCATACAATCTTTCGGCATGCGCCTAGCATATTCAAATTGCAAAGTATTGCTTCAAAACGTACGGTCTATGAAGATACCTCTTACAATCTAAGGAGAACCACTGGAGGCTGTGGACAATTTCACATACCTCAGTAGTTGTATTAGCTCTGACAGCAGTGTCTGATGAAGTCAGTGTGCGAATCTCAAAAGCCCAAATCATGTTTGCCAACTTGTGTCACTTTCGACGTCAAAAAGGCACATCCCTGGGTCTTAAGGGTCACGTGTACCATGCTACAAAAAGGTTTGCGTTGTTGTATGGTTGCGAAAATGGTCCATGTGGACAGATGGTGCGAGGTGTCTTCAGATTTTTTACCACCGATGTCTCAGAAATGTTGCTGGTGTCAGATGGCGCCAACGAACCCGTAACGAGGGCATTTGATCGTGCATCAGGCACTCCAACTGAGGAAAATATCCCGCGCCATCAACTGCGGTGGCTAGACCATGTGCGCATACCCAAACAGCGTCTTTCAAGATGCAGTGCCCGTGAACCCTCCCGCGCTTAGCTGGAGCCATTGCAAGAAATAGCGGTTAATCGATGTCAGTGACATTCGTGCTGGCAGTAACTTTCCGGATTGTCTGACTGATCGCTTGGAGGTTTAGGCACCTTAGAATGCTTGCAAAAGTCTAGCAACAGGCCACCTCCCCCACCCACTTCTCTCTCTCTCTTCATTTTAAGGTTTTAAGCATAACTAGGTGAAGTTTATGGTTGTATGGCAGTGGACCACCAGTGTCGACAGTGATGTTGCTGTCTCTGATGATGATGGTGATGATATTCAAGTACAATAACTTTTTGACAATATGCTATAAAATGTGGCACGATATTTTACAGTCAAGGGAGACTGCGCGGTAGTTGGTAACAACAGTGGCGAAGCTCAGGCATCTGATATGATGCAGAGATGCGGCCAGTGCACCGTCACCCAGTCAAAACCCCGACTTATGTCTATGAATTCGCGTACAGCGTGCTGTATTTGTGCGTCACAGCATCCTGACACCCCTATATGCAATTCACGGTTATATATGGACATCGATGCTGAGAGGGGATCCACACCTAAACTGCGGAACGATTAGGGTCCTCAACCGAAGCCTTCGGCTCAAAAGCCCAACCGCAAGGGGGCGGTGGTTGGTATAAGACCGTCAGAGCAACTCATATTCTGATAAGCAGGTCACTACATACGTTGCACGGAGTCGGCCATTTAGGGACATCTACTTAAGTTAGGAGGTCTCAATGAGCGAAATGAGACCTACACCGACAACAGCGCAACTCAGTACAGTAGATGTGGCGTCAACCAAAGTTCGGGTGGACAGCGTCCAAACAATGATGTTATCTTAATGTGAATTAGCGTACTTGAATCCTGTAAGCAAGTATCGGAAATAGAGAAAGTATTCAGATAAATTTCCAATGTAAAAAAGCGACTTAATGACCAGTTCACTTAACAATTGGTTCGTTAAAGATAGGAAGAATAAGCATGAGTCGTGGATGCGAAGTGGTAGGTGTGGAGGGAGTGCCACTCTCCCTCCATCCTTGATTGACATACCACTGGCTGGAATCCCGATTAAATATTCAGTAGGACAGTTAAGGGAGTTGAGATAACAACGAAGACGAGGCACACAAGTGATCGAGCGCTTCCACCTGGGCGCCCCAATACATTGGTGACCAAGCTGTTGTCACGCGAAGCCAGGAAGTTTTGCTTGTGTATCACACGGTTGTATGTTGACTGAGGTAATTGAAATGCAATTAAGAATACCAGGATTCTCAACAAGTATTTGGCTCAAAGGCCTGATCGCAACATAGTAGCCGATAAAGTGAGCCTGACACAGTCTTAAGGTTAAAAAAGATAAAGCGTTCAGCTGTAGCACCCTTCCGGTGCCTAGCTGCCATGCCACCCGAAGGAAGCACGAGGGCTGGGATACTGCCAGGTTGCCCAAGCCTAGACAGGGGAAGTCGAGTGGCGGAGGTCGGATTCGAACCGCGGACCTTCAGGTTAGTAATCCGCGCTCTAACCACTTCGGCCATCTCGCCCCCCAGTCTTAAGGTTACGAAGCTCCAAACCACAGCCTGGAGGACCGAGAGGTTGTGTCTGCCCGATCAATATCTCTGCGGGCCACCATCAACACCAACAGGATGACATTAATATTTCACTCTGATGCTTTAATGCTGTACAACCGTAATTCGTTTGAAAGCCATACTGTGGAAAAAATGATAAAATTGAACGAGGAAAGAATTCGGTGCTAGATTAAGACAGTCATTCCGATGTGCCTACACTCCCACACACTCATTCAGGCAATCTAGATAGAAAAGGACGAGAACGCCATAGCTTGCAGCGTCTCCAACCAGGCACAGTAGAGATCACGCAGTCTTTGGCCCGACAGGCGAGTAGCACCAATAGCACCCAAACGTTTCGTAATCCCTTTCATACTCCTCTGCCATGTCAAGAGTTGGCAACCTCTCTGCTTCCGCCACTCTGAATTGGGCACGGAAAACAGCTATATCCCCGGCAAACGATGGTTCGGCATGCACAATACATGGCCTAACCAACCCAGCTTCTGGTGCTGCACACATTCTTCAATGGAAGTCCCCGTTGCAAAACCAAAAAATCGCCGTCTAATTACCACGTTGAGAATTCTCCGACAGCAAACCACACGAGCTATGGTTCTGGGAGAACGATTGTCAAACACCTGAGGATGTCTCAATTCCGCTCAATGAACACTCCAAGTCCCACATCCATACAACAAAACAGTCCGCCCTGCGGCCTGATCCACACGAGGGCGAGATGGCCCAAGTGGTTAGAGCGCGAATTTACTGACCGGAAGGTTCGTGGTTCGAATCCGACCTCCGCCACTCGAATTCCCCTGTCCAGGCTTGGGCAACCTGGCAGTATCCCAGCCCTCGTGCTTCCTTCGGGTGGCATGGCAGCTAGGCACCGGAAGGGTGCTACAGCTGAACGCACACGTCCCTTGAGATTCGGGGATACACCGCTTTAAAGCCATAGGTGTCTCAAATTAGCAGACGCAACCTTGCAACCTTGCAGACGCAGGCTTGCAGATTCGTACATTGACCTCATGTCACACCACAATCGGGACTAATACAACTAATACGTTGAACAAACCACAACTTCGATTATCTCTCATTGGATTGTAAGTGGCGACCTCAGTGAATGTAAATCCATGAACATGCACTTACACTTCGTGGGTGCAAAGTGAAGAATTCTCACCACTGGTACCATCTACGTGCCACGCCCTCAAACTGAAGGATAATCACGTACGCGCGAAGATTCCACAATCGGTTCGACTGCAGCCGCTTTCGTTGCATGTCATAGTTCGGGTCAACAACATTCTCGCCAACAGTAACTTCGAACGCAGAACAACGCTTTCTTGGTAGGTAGTTTGGGGTGTACTACGAGTCCCAACTAAGCTGTGTTGAAAATATTCCGCGAAGGAATATGGACGTTAGTTTTCTATTATAACTAAATTTACGAATGATATCACAGGTCCCGGTTCGGGCACCAGCCGAAACAGCCTCTGTACACCCCACGTTGTACTAGTCTCCACCCGAACTTCTGTATCCGACACACGTGGTTAGAGCGCGAATTTACTGACCGGAAGGTCCGTGGTTCGAACCCGACCTCTGCCACTCGACTTCCCCTGTCTAGGCTTGGGCAACCTGGCAGTATCCCAGCCCTCGTGCCTCCGTGTGGCATGGCAGCTAGGCACCGAAAGGGTGCTACAGCTGAACGATTATTATTATTATTATTATCCGACACACCTCTCTGCCTATTTAAGGCTTCGTTTGACTTGACTTCCAACCAGTCGTCTAACCGAATTATTCCTGAACCCGAAGAGATAATTCTTGAACCAAAAAGTGACAGTGACCGTTTCGGAACCTACTGATCTGTGTACAGCTGTAGCTGACTCCTACTAGCTACAATCAATATGCACTGGACTGGTTACTTGTGAAGTATCGTTCCGTTGGAACGTGATTCATCCACACATTCCAAGGCTGAGTAGGGAACTCACTCCCTGGATTCATTGAGAAATTTTTTGGAAAACCTGCACTGGACGAAAGTGTGATATGAATTAAGTTCACATTCAGAACGATCTCCAGTCAAGATCTGAGCCTAACAATCGGTGGCCGATGGTTACGTGGTCGACTTGGCTACAAGACCACCCATCAGTAAAAGGACGACAAATAGAACAAGGGTAGCATCCGTACCCAAACCCATCACTAGTGGGAAACGAACGGTAGTCGATGCAAAAACAGCTCATCAATCGACCACGCTTTCTACCACGACTGAATATGTCACCAAGGTTTGGATCCAAATCACTTAAGTATAGTACACCACCATTATTTTAATTAATTTTGTTTTGTTTAATTAAGTGGAGTTGCTCAGCTGACAATTAGATGGATGCGATAAGCAAAGTGGTGAAGAATACCATAAACGAGAGGTTCAACTGAGTCTCTCGTGAAAACCAAATTGATGTGCAGATGAATGTATTTGTCGAAAAGTGGTTGGTATTTACCATAAACGAAAGTTCAACTGAGTCTCTCGTGAAAACCAAATTGATGTGCAGATGAATGTATTTGTCGAAAAGTGGTTGGTATTTCGATCAGTGAGTAAACTGGCGACAAATCGCTTGCTGTTCATGGGTATCCAATAAAGTATAAAAACCTAAGCTGAGAGTTGTACGGATGCTGGAGCTGCATTAGCTGTGATACTGACCGAAATTAGCGGCCGATGAGGCCTAGATGGCGAATCTGCTGTAGGCTAAGTGAACTGAATTGGCCGTTTATTCGAGTTTAAGAAACGCAACGAGGCAAAAAAGATGTAAACCAGTAGGTGTGAACGGTATTATGCAGCTGATCACCTTCCTGGGGGCCTAACTGTCGTCGACTGGGATTTACGGGTGGTCGTCAAGTGGATCATGAGTCAAAAAATAGCAGTAGGGATGAGAGGTCAGAGAGCGAAAGAATTTCCCTGCGCGGCCTCCCGTAGTCGGCGAGTGTGCCAAGTGCCGTTATAAGCCGCATGTCGCATTAAGATGCATTTACTTGCACACTTCACGATTTGAGATGCTGCAATGGCTGCAAAACCAAGTTAGGATATGAGTGAACCAACTTAACCAACAAACAATAAAATCTCGCTGTGGTTGTCACTCAACTCCTCGGTTTCGCCAAATTCCGAAAGTTTAATGAGCAAATACACCACGGAACACTAAACTTGTAGCGCTAGGGTTTATCAATCACATTCAAAGTTAGGTTGTCTGTCTTACAGTAATCTGGCCAGTATATTCGCTCAGTCTCTCAGCTAACCCGAAATTGCGCTAACCTCAAACAGTTCGAGGTTAGTTTTCTTGATGGTTGTTTATATGTGTTGCAGCCTTGTTCGTTGTGGCGTAGAACGAGGCACTACCACGCTTCTGCTAGCCAAAGTAAGTAGCTAGTACAGACCAGACATTCGTAAGAATGTCGCCTGGAAAGGCCCTTTTTATGAGGATGATGAGTGGCCGCATCAGAGAGGTGATAATTTGAAGATGAAGTGGTTGTGGATGGTGACAAAAATAGTCTAACCATAGAAGGCAAGTAATTTTGTGTAGTGTCACTGAATTACTGCTCAGGTCTCCGGTGCTCCAATGGATCAGCATGTGATGAAGACACCGTCCATCTGCATGAAGAACGGAGTAATGGTACAATCACAAAGCAATGACCAAGGAACAATGATTCAACATGGGACTTACCTCTAGAAATTGCGCAACGACTTTGAATTCCGGAACAGGCTGGTGTTTATCTGCTGCTTCAGCTCGACACTGTGAAATACGCGCGAAGAGATACTGAACTGCTCTTGGGATGATGCCAGCATCTTGGTTACTGGCTGTGAGATCAAAGCCAGTGCCCATGGTATACGTCTTTCCGGAACCAGTCTATAACATAATATCACAGTAGTAACAGGACTTACTTGTCCATAAGCAAGAATAGTTGCATTGTATCCATTAAGACATCTGGAAAGCATTTACCGGTCCTAGGGCGGCTACTTACCCATCTATCAGTGGCCTTGCCAACGTATTGAAAATCGTGTCTTGTGCGGAATTAATGTTGAAAACGTAATCAAATGTGAAGGATGAGTCCTTCCCAAGAACGATCTGCGGGGCGTTTGGTAGCACGGAAGTGCATATCTGACTCATTTCTAGCTTTTCCCTCGCACTTTGCGGCCGAACCCTACAACACGAGTTAAATAAATGAGTTTCATTACCTGACGGCAACATGAACCGAAGTAGAGTCGTTTTCAGTGGATGCATCGTCGACAGCCATCACCACCTGATTGTTTCACGCAGTCAGCTTCCGGCTCACTCCGCACGGCTATGGGATACTGTAAATTCTCAACTCCCATTGGTTCAGTGTTCAACGTCAGGCACAGTTGATGCAGTAGGTTACTCGCGGGTGTGAAGCTGAAGATACGCGGACGTGGATGGTGAAAAGCCAATTTTAACAAAGATTTGAATAGTGGCTTAAGAAGCAGTAGAGTTATGGGCACGTAATGGGTAGAAGGGGTCAGGTCAGCAGTGCGTACACATAAGGACATCTTATGCCACCTGGACAGAAGTACAAGTGTGTGCATATATATAATATAGACAGGGTGTGAAAATATTGATAAAACTAATCATCGACAGGGGCTGGCATCCAATATCTATTGAAAGACTAGGGGTGGACAACAAGCGCAGACAGAGGAAAGGACAAAGACTGGAAAATCATACCGAGCGATCGTTGAAATATATTAAGTGGGATGAAGTACGCCGTAGCTTTGAGAACTTTGTTCCGGAAGACGTGAATTCTTTCATGAAGGCCAGCTGAAACTTTGGAGGATGTTATTATGCTACAACTCACAGCTTAGAATTGGGTGGGGATTGCCGGAACCGTCAAGACTCGATCTGAGTGATGGGCGTGGGTGATGCTGAATCACAGGTGACAGTGCACAGGGGGAATTGAAATAAGGTGGGGAAACTCAACGAGTTTGTTGCCACCCGTCATGCTTTTATCAGTGTACTCTCACCACCCCCTGGCGGGGAAACACATGTGAGTATAGAGTGCTCAAGAATGAGAAAGAAAAATGGGAGTGTTGAACTTAAGTTCAGCATATTCAGCACACGCGCACAATATTGCGGTAGGTCATTGTTTGACTTGATAGCCCACGCTATCACTTAGCCACGGTTTTTACACTCTGGTCATCTTTGTTCTGTCCCCCTGTCTCAATGGTAGCTGCCGCCTTATTTACCTCCGCGACCTGCCTTTTCCAGAGGCTGTTTGTCGTTTGCCTGTTCAAAATGACTGATCTGTTCTAATAGCCTGGCTTTCCCGCGACCAGAAGAGATGTCTGGTAGCTGTGACTCTTTATTGTTGCAAAAACCGCAATAATGACTACCTAGTGGCACGCCACCTTGCAGATCTGGTAGCACGCACTAGGGATGAAAACCTCGTGTGGTAGTCGGTACGTCTTGGAGGGCGTGTTGCCCCGCTGCCTTGCACCATGGTGCGTTCGTATGCCTGCCACCCTCCAAGTAGCCTATCGCAGGTGGTCCTGAGTATGGCCTTTAATTCAGGAAATCAATAAAAGAGCACTGTTGTTTTCTGTTTGTTGCTGCTGGGCTGGACTCGTCCCGAATGTGTCATCTGACTGGCAGGCCTGAAAGCTACTGACGATGAAAAAATTAAAAAGAAGAAGCTGGCCTCCCATCTGTTAGAATAATAATTCATTAAAAATAGTCCGGAGTCCCTGTGATGTCCATGGCTTACATCCACGTGCGGAGCTGTAGCCGCCCTTGTCTAATTGGTGTTTTACCACACCATAGCCCACTTAGTCCACCGAACAAAACACAAGCACCTATCGACTGCTCTCAGGAGCGAACACATTCAATTAGAAAAATATGTACATGGAGGTTTCTAACTCTCCGTTACCAGCGTACAAGACTAGTACCCAAAGGCCTTTATCTGCCCTGCCCCACCTGTTAGCTTTAAACTGAAAGCGTTGCTTTGGGGACTGATGACTTTCTCCTGGTGCGGTCCAACCAATGTAATAGATACAATATTAACCAGTTCGTCATCTCGGAGGTTCACTCCCATCAGTCTTTATGCGTTTGATTTCTCTAACCACGTCACCGCTCTGCGCGCTTGTACCTGCTTCTTCTAGATCCCGCATACTTTAACATCGTATGTTAGCAAACACGATCTTTGGTCGCTAGTCTATTGAGTACATTCCACCCGTAGCCTATCTCAAATAATCACGTCTACTCCAATCGCGGTAGACGTCCAGCATTTCTTTCTACACATATTAGTGCATAATAACCCACATGATGTCTCCTCAATCCCACCATGCTTTACTAACCTTTTCCCATCCATTAGCCTTCCTAAGCTTTGGACTTCTGCAATACCCAATTTGGACGACCAGGTTGGCTGTTATCCACTCCACCTGGCCCATGATCTACATCCACGTAATCCCCAAAAGTACCAAACAACTTGCGCTCTTATATCGGCATCGTTCCATCTTGTTTTCTTGACCAGCCTGGAAAGAATCCCGTTGCTCAAAGAATCGCACATCCCGGTTCAGTGACCTTAAATGCGACGTCCGTTGCGGGTCTGTCCAAGAACCGAAGTATGTCAGGCCAATGGTTGCACGGCACTGCTACACCCGGTTTCATAGCAGCCCGCAACTATTATCTTCCTTCTTCCGATTGCACCATCTCGCCCTCTCGTTCCATAAACTGCAATTACGGAGAGCCTCCTTCCCTAACCCAAGCTGCCTCCATGAAATGTTCATTCCGATCTGCTGGAACTTTCGTTCGAATTTAACCGTTTCTGTGCGTCTGTGCTTCCCGCAAAATCAGTAACTTTCTATACAATTCGCTTTCTGGCTCGTGTGTTGTCACCATTTCACTCTTCCAAGGAACTGTTGCGCCCAGCTCCACAGAGAGTCCCTACAGTTTAACTGTACACCACGATACCAAGATTCTTGTTACCGTTTATCTGCTATCTTATTCCCTCCATTTCATCATCCCCACATTTTGTGACCCTGATCATGAGCCCAACAGTCCAAGCCCACGAGGCCTCAGCGGTCATTTTAGGTTTTAGTCCAATTCGAAGGGCTGGATGGTGCCACCTCTGCTTTTTCACCTGATCTAAGGATCTGGTTCCACATTTTCCACTTTTTGCACTTTTCTAGTTATGTTTTGCGCAGGCTGCTCCTTGTTTTGCCCTCCGTCGCTTTGTTTTTGCCCGCCACCTTCAAACACTTGCGATCCGATCTTGCCCGATGTTCTCTTCAGAAACGCATAGTGCCTTGCTTCACCATCTGTGCCGTTTCGGTGTTTACCATGCCTATTACGGACAATGCTCACCTCCTGTGGCGCTGTCCCTTTTCCTTACTCCCCATTGTTCTCACGATTCCCGCCAGTCGTGCTTTCATTCTGAGTGTGACATCATAATCATGTGTAACAGTATGCCACCCACAAGTTGAGGAATAAACGTTATTATCATTATTATCGTTATTGTCACTAGGGTGTATTCAGCAAAACCTTCCTTGCACTAATTGAACAAAGGTTGGTTATTGTGGGTATTTTTGGCCCTTATATTAAACAATCGATGGGGAAAATGCTCGTGACCAGTTTTGCTACTGCTGCTAAAGCATATATTCAGGGGCCTTTTAGAAATGATTATATGGGTTAGAATAGTTTGCGCACATGAATCGTGTTGGGCTAAAAACTTGATCTTGAGTAGTAAATACCTGGACCTTGTTATAGGTAGAACGTTGCCCACGGGTAAAGTTTCACTGAAGCAGTTTCCATAAGAAGAGCACTTGTTAATTTTCTGAGTTTTGCAATTTCTCCGTGATCCAAAACTCTTGGTAGCATTTTTAAGATGCCACTGTTAGGAGACGGTGATCATAGGGCCTTTTATTTTAGTCTCGACAACGATGAATATTAAATATAACAGACTTGTGTCACAGAAATTGAATTATTGATCAGGAATTTCAGGCGCACAGAATGGAACAATTGTAAAAAGTTTCCTTAAACGATCAGCGTAGGGTCTTAACCTAATTTATAACTGACCGAACATAACTAATCCAAACGTAGCTGGTAATATCAAATTTACTTTTGCTTTATTTTGGAATATTTACCTGGGAAGATTCAGCGAGTTCACTTGCAGTACAATCGTAATCCCCATATTTCATGCCATGATAAATTTTTTGGGCAATTTTGCTTATGCTCAATATCGAGGGTCCAGTCTGTCAAAGGATTCGGTCCAAGCTTAATTCTGCAGTCAATAATTATAGAATTTATAACTTTATCAAGGTTTCATGTTGACTGAGTGCGTTTTTTCATCAGTTCTCACAAAATAAAAGTTATTACGCTGTTGTCGAAAGAATTTTATCTAAAATGTGACTAAAATATTACAAATACGTCAAAAAATTTCTTGGTGTCATAAAGCATTTGCACCCACAACCTTTTCGACGCCAGCAATGACCTCCAATCAGAAGGTTTTTAAAATGAATACCGCACTTTTGCTGCGGATTTTCAAGATGGCGTTATCGTTTTGCAGATGCCACTTCACCGCATACGGCTGTGACTGCGGGGACAAACAAATCGTCAGTATTTTGTAAAAAATATTAAGTGTTGTAAAATGCGTGTTTTTTATTAGCATAAGGCTGCACAAGCCTTTCCCTCGAAACTGAGCAGTGGCATTTCCTTCGGCAAACCGCCTTCCTCCAGAGCCATTCAGATTCTGCTCTAAGAATGTGCGGTGAGTGCGTTTTCTTCCGCTATAATTCGTTCTTGGGTTAGGTTATGCACCAAAAATTAGCTATCATCACTGAATGTTAAATAACCTTTAAACACTGGACTTGACGCCTTGGAACCCCTTTTGACATGACACACCATCCTGAAGATTGCCGAAAACACTTCGATAAATCACAAATGATCTTGTTTTGCTTCAGCTTTCGTGGGTAGTTTTATTTTCTGAGTTTTCATATACCTTGTGTTCTACGTAATTTGTTGACTTATATGTGGTTGACAAAATTTATAACATTGAACATCAAATTGCCTTTATTGAGGGACCCAACCGACTAACTTGTTAACCACATTCACACAACCGTTCTGCACGGGGATCGCGTTGTGTCAGCTAACTGGATGTTATTCCAAAAGGTCGCACTCAAAAAACCTTGTCTATCTTGTCATAGAGCACAATGTGACCACTTTATGGCACATTCATTCGGATTTTTCATGAACCGTAGGCGCTTCTGAGTCTATCGCAGACGCACATGCAGTTTGCAGATGACTATAGTTTACCAAATTAAGGGGATAAAAACACTCCATACGCTTTACAGCAAAGAAGCCTAATTGCTAGTGACATTTTTGACATTACACTCCGTAGCCACGAATTGCCCACGGTTGGTGTGATGTGCAAGGATAGGTGGCAACAGCAAACCTATCTTACGCTGAGGAACAGCCAGGTAACAGTTGAAGATCCAACTACGCTTACGACCGCTCAGTGTATTTAACCATCAGCATAATAAATACACTGATATCATTACTGGAATAACAACCACATACATGGTTCAACATTGTTGCTTTGACACAATAATAATATGGGTGCTTCCGGGTTCACCAATTTGATGAAACACTTAATATCCATGTGGCAGAAAGCAAACATACCCCAGCAAATCGTGTCATAGATTTTGACACAACAAGTTTCATCAATTATGGTCACACACAAAGCCATAGCGCAAACTTTTTATCCGTTAGGCACGCAAAATTATTTAACATTCGTTTCAAATGTAACTTCCCATTTATCCGCTGTGAACCATGTACCACTGCCTCATTAATTCCGGCTGTTACTATTTCGACCGCCGGAAAACGGTAGACTTTGGAACATAGAGTCAAGACTTGAACATGGCATATCTGGCCAGTTCAGTAAGTGATAGGTTACGCACTGAAGACGGTAGCCATGAAGCATGGGCGCGATTAGGCCACTTTTGCCAATGACACTAATTATTGATGAGTTGAGCCCCGAGTCCCCATCCAGGAAGGTGGCATTTGCCCACCCGACGGAGTCTTTCGAGTACTGCTTTAGTACTTCGTCGCCAGATCTTATACTTTTCACCTCTCGGCCGCCTCTACTCAGCACAGGGCTGAGCAAGAATAGCTCTATCAGGCAGACGATCTTCTGGTATGTGGAGTAAATACCATAACAGGCGTAACCTATGAAGCCTAACTCATCCATTGGGGAAGATTCCCTTCTCCCCAGGACCATCCGGCATTGCTAATCCGATGTTCAAACTAGACCTGACAAATTCCCTGGAGAAACTGAATTTAAAACACAGACACCTTCTATGTGACCCCTGCGCATAAAGGCCACGTCCGGATTCCATAAAGCAATCATCAATAGAATCACGGCAGTGTAAACTGTACTTGACAGGCAAACTGACGTGACATCGGCGCCACAGGTGTAGGCGGTTGGTGATATCAGCTTCTCCGAGTTGAGGAATTACCTCCTCTTCAACCAGTCCACCGGAGCGAGTAGGGCAGCCCAGGTAGGCCAATTTATTTGCCACACCGATTAGCTCGTCTGTAGGCCCTTGGATTTGATATCACCCTATCTTGTAACAGCGGTTTAAATTTTACAGGTGCAAAGCTGACTCCAAAGCGTGTAGCAGAGTTATATGGGTTACTTAAAATCATTAATATTTGGAGAGGAACCCAAACAATAGATGGCAGTATCCTCCGCACACTCAAAGTTTTTGAGCGAGTGCGAAATGTCAAGCAGCATGTCCATGGAAAAGTTGAAAGAAAAAGGTGTGAGAGAGAAGTCCGAATAACCACTGCGTGGTGCACTCACGCGAAGCTCTTCCGTATACTCGCACGCGACCACAGAATTTCGCATATAGTGCCTCGTATATGTCATAAAACTGAAAGCGACACTTGATCACAACACACCGCCAAAGTTGCTGATGATCGATTGAATCAAGTCACTTTTCAAATCAATAAAAATGAACAGCTCAGGGCGTCTGGAAGGGCGGCGTTTTTCAAGAATTCGTCCCCAATTCAAGCTAGGATCGATGCATCTTCAAACTTGGCAAAACCCAGCTTGATTCTCACAAATCTGGCTCTCCAACAATCCATCAACCCCCGAAAGACGAGGCCAGAGAGCACCTTGAATAGGGTGACTGGTTGCTAAAGAAATGAAACTTCCAAAAAAAGGTGAAAAATTTTTGCCCCGAGTCCCATCACGTTTTAAACAGTTGTTGATTTTTAAATAGAATTGCTTGTTGAGCAGCCATAATGCTCACTGCAAGGCTCATTCTGAGATGTTTTGCTCATCCTGCAAGCAGTGGACTCAGTGTGCATGAAGGATAAATAAATCTGCGGGCCAAAACCGTTCTTCACCTTGCTAAATTAACGCGGAGTTTGAGAATGGTGCAGCTAACGCATATTATATTGCAGTGTGTAATCGGGCGCGAGATTACGTAACCAAAGCGTTAAAAGCGCGCGTTGCAAAACACACCTGCGGTGAAACGCTAGATTCTCCTTGAATTCGGTTGAGAAATCTTCCATCTGAAAAAGACTTGACTGCTCCGGGATGCAAAAAGTACAATAGCCACTCAGTTGCTGAAGCGGACGTAAAAAGTGCAACAGTCGAAGTTCCTATACGAACATTCGGGAGGTTGCGGTTACGGCGGTAGGTATCAGTGTAGAGTAAGGCCACATGGGCCACAGATATCTGACAGTGAGGAAATCGCATCACTTTAAAAGAAATGAAGGGACACAGTATCCATCCTTGCAAATATTTACGGGTGTAGAAATTCCGCGCAAGTCTCCGCGGAAGATGATCCCTGAGGTGTAGCAGAAAACAACGAAGTTAAATAATTTTAACGTTCATTCATTCGATGGTATATACTTGCTGACTTAGGAATGGTAAAGAAGAAAGCATATTACAAGCGCTAGTAATAATATAACTGTCCCCAATTGTATCGCAGTGGTGAAACCCGAACAAAGCACCGTTCAGTTTAACGGCCACCGCAATAAGGACACTTTTTCAGGTACTACGGTCCGAACCAATTGTGGTTAGGGGGTTCAGCTCGTTGTGAATTTCGTAAGTAAAATGTCGTGCCGTCTGAGTGTATTGTTGCTGAAAAAATCATTCTTCTTATTTTTTGATGCTACGAATGTAAGTCGGTTTGTGGCACTACCAAATGTTTAACACACTGAATTACCTTAACGCTCATTTAAATGCTGGGGTGTATATTCATTTTATTCGAAGCATCACAACGCATTAACTCTAATAGAGGGATGAGTACGAGTCTCTTTCTATGTTGAGCAGTTTACACAATTACGAGAATAACGGCTGGTATTTATGGTGTGGTCGTAGGTTATAGCCGAAGCGCGCTGTGTCGACCATTAGTATGTAAAGAAATACAATTGATAGTTGAATGACGTGGCACGCGACATCTATAATTTCCGCTGACTTCTGTTGTAGCAAGGCACTCCCTTTTTGTGAGTGCTCACCAGCTAAATAAGGTCGAAGAAAGCTTGACAGGCAGAATCGAAGAGGATGCTCTGGTGCTGCAGACAGCTACACCTGAAATCCATTAGTGTTCTATCATTATTGGTGGTCCTCAATGAAGTCGATATTATCCGTGCAATGCTGTTAATTGAAGATGCGTGCCGGCGGTCTTATTAGAACAAGGCGGTTTAGAGGTGAGCCTGTGTGAACTGATAAACGTCAAAGCATTTGTGAAGCCAGAAGGGGCCCACCAACAGGAGCAACGGGATGGTCTTGTTCAGTGTTACGCACATATTCCAGATTGTCTATACCGCATACTTTGTGAAGAAGGAATATTTAGTCACCCAGAATTCAGTTAGTATTGTTTTGATGAAGTTGCGAGGGAAGACGCCTTGTGGCCTGATTTTAGGCTCTTCAACACTAAACAACCGAGAAACCCTAGGACTTCCGGAAGCCTGGAGTTGTAAAGTAAAAGAGTTCGTTCGTTGCGAGCCACCACGCCACGGATGACCAAGCGTACTCTTACTCGGTTGATTATTGTTGCCCTCTTTGATGTTGGAGAAAAAAGCTTCAAATGTAGCTTAAGGTGTACTCCGGTACACTCGACTACAGAATTAGCCGACGGTGGGTTCTGAGGCTCTCAACTTTCAGTTCCAGGATGGAGTAAGACATTGGATAACGGAGGTCGGTAATATTAGCTATTTTCATTCACTGCTGGGCAATCTACCGTTCAGCAGATTACCTTAAATTTGAATGCACCACCGACGTTTTTCAATGTAGCTGCAATAGGAGTGCTTGTGAAGCCTCGATTCGAATATGCTCAATGAGTCTACTTCCACCAACGAAGTAGTTTAGATAACTGATTACCAGTTCAAAAGGATGCGAAAATTCAAATTTCAAGATTGTCTTTAGCGTAGGTCCAGGCCTTCACGGGTTGTCCTTAGTCGTTTGTTGGAATGGACACCATTTGACCGCGTAATGGCCCACTCAATCTACATTATGTGAAATCAAAGATCATGGAACGTCTTTCAGGCTAGAGTATAAACGTATGGCACAGCAGTCTTGTCTGCGACTAGAAAATCATTTTTTGAGCTTCGTGTTTTTAAATGGTTGTGTTCTTTCTGAGCCCTACATCTCATCTATCACACAGAGCAACGCAGTAGCGTGTATGATGTATCAATCTGATCGGATGTTAATTTTTATTTTGTGAATTCTTGGCACACCGTGCTAGGTTCCAAAGGGGATTGGATCCGCACTTTTACATGTGTGTATGAATCCTATGAACTAAGCTCACCAAAATATCAGGGTTCCGGTGGCACCAACCACTTTGCTGGCACTGCCACATGTCCCGTAAATTTTACTTACCACTTCGTCAAAAATGGTGATTTTATAATCATTAGCTGAACGCAAGGAGGTTTCCTAGACGGGGCTGATTTCTGAGCTATCTTTTCGCGATGCTGTTGCATGCCAAGCGCAGTGTCACGGTTCACGAGGTTTCAAATAAACACGATGGTCATCTTCACTAAACGCACTTGCGGCATCACACAAAACAACCTTGGTACGCTGCATTTTTTCCATGAGAAATTCTTTATTCCTTGCACTAAACCTGGGTAATGCACAACTGCATGTTTGGCTGGTTTTAGAAAGTTTCAAAATGCCGCACATTCTTCGGGCATTCTTCAAGCCCATCCTCATTACCTAAAGTAGATCACACGCAAGACGCCTTTGTCGGTGATGGAATTAACTTGCCCGTTTTTCTTAGATATTTTGGGTTGCTGCGTTTATAATCATCGACGTATGACTGGGACTTATCGAAGGTGCTGCCATCGCCGTAGCCAAATGTTTCAAGATACCAAGATACCATCTATTCAGTTCTGTCATTTTGGGCCCTCCGTCGTTGCAAATATGCATTCGACAGTCTCTTTTTGGTTGTTCGGTTGAGGATAATGCGCTATCCTCGAAAAGATTATTCGTGGGATTCTAACGAAACGTAAAGCATCCTGCTGTGAGCCCTGTATAAAGGTGATTAGCTTTCTGTTTCTCACTAACCTTATCAGCCATGCCCAAAAAGTCATTCCGCTTGCGAAGTCAAATACTCAGGAATAAATATAATCCTTTAAAGTGGTGAATCGTGTAGATTCCGAGCATATTTTTGAAACGGCTTTTCGGCTCTCTCGATGTGGTTTTATGATAGGGTATTTCGTGCCTCTGGCGGTCCTGTGCGTGATGAATGTTGTAACGGGGGTAACGACAGCATCATCATGGTCACATGGTTTCGTCTACGAACGTACACACTGAGATTACAACAAAAAACTTCCTCAGTGATGCTTGACCTTTGCGTTACTGTTTCGGACCAACTTTCCCGACTCATCAATTCTATTGTTCGAAAAACCCTTTATTGCTGAAAATCTTTCTGGAGTTGAACAGCTGTTCATAATAACACTCATGGGGACCTGGCTCAAAGCGTGTATCTCCGACGCTGAGATTCCCATGGACGACCACACAGTAGACGAATACTTAAAGCGCATCATTGCCTGTAGCGTTGTTACATACTTAAACGCGACTCCGTTTACTTCACTTGTCTTCTGTATGATGCACCCTTTGAATACGCGTCAAGTTCATATTTCTGTGCACTGAATCATTCATCTTTACCGCCGATTTTCACGTCTGACGGAAGTCGGATTGTTCCTTGTGCAACCGTTTGAGTAGCTCTCCTCCTTACACCACTTTACGTGCTTGCGTTGATAGATGGCTCTGAAATTCCACAAACTTCCCTTGTGAAGGTACTACAGGTCGGATCTGAAAGACAGCTTCATTCGCGCTTACTGGTCGTGGATCAGAGCGCTGATGCTTAGCACGGCAAACACTTGCCGCTGGTCAGTCTGTCTATCAGCGGTATAAGCCGCCTGTATGCCAATTAACACTCAACAATTTTATAAGGCATAGCGACCACTTTGGGCCGTTCATTGAATTCATCTGCCAATGAGTCCAAAACCTGGAACTCAATCGCGCACTTTCACCTTATGCCACACGGACCACTACTGAATGCACGTCTTTGTTCAGCTTGAAAAAGGGCCGGTTTTGATGAGGGGAGCGTGAGGGGCCGTCGTGCAAAAAGTCCTTAAAAACCGATTCAGTGCTTACTCCGAAAGTACGGGTGGCACGTCGACCTAACTAAAATCTACTAATTAGCTCAGGTATACTGCGGAAATTATCCTGAATGATTCCTTAATGGACAGCTACTAGATGCACAAAGGACCGTTTGCTGATTTGTACGACGTAAATTGGAGATAACCGGTTGAACTCGAAAGGCAGGCAATGATGCCAAGTATAACCAATAGAAGCAAAATTTTACCACTGAAGTTTTTAAAATCTGCCGAGAAGACAAGCCAAAGTACCTCCCTTTGAGGGCGGAAAAGTGTCTACAAGCACCCCAGTCATCTTAGCTGACTCCTATAGAGAGCAAAAGGTAACATTGACTTGTGCACTGGGTACTTATCAAATCCAAGCTCGACAAGGCGGAACTACTAACAGCTCCAAATCTTTACGGAAAAAGGCGATTAAGAACCCCTGAGCAAGACAAATGGTTTAGAAGAGAGATCATCTAAGATATGCTCTTTTCACGTCGATCCTCTTGTCGGTTTCGATCGAAGTTCAGATATGTGTTGTTCCAGACGGGTGATTCCGGCTGTGCGCCTCAAAGGAAAACCAGTTCATCGGGGAAACGTAAATTTGTACCATGTACTAGTTTGACTGGTGAGCAGTGGGGAGTCTCCTTAATTGTGGAGTAAATAGCAGGCAAAGCTAGGAGTAAATTAGAGGACCATGAAGATGGATTCATTTGGCAGTCCTTGCAGCTTTGAAGTGGCGATGGAAACGCTCAACCAGACAGTTGGAACGGAAGTGACTCGCGGAAGTTGAAATACGATGAAAAACGAATAGTTTAGAGAACTCAGGGAATAGAGTACACTGAAATTGTGAATCGCGGTCGGTAGTGACGGTGGAAGTTATGCCAAAGTTATGCACCCAATGCCGCAAAAACGAAAAGGCTACCGTTTCAGCTGAAGTATCCGAAATGGGTGCAACTACTGGTCAACGGGTAAAAGAATCAATCATGGCAAGAATATGAGATAAAACGTTTTATGGGAAAAGTGGAACAACGATATCAGGATAAACCTAAGTGAGTCGAGCATCAGGAACTGCAAATGAACCGATAGGTTAGTTCATATTCCACGTTGACGCGTTGCACTGTTTGGCCTAGGTTGTGCTATTCTTATTCATGTAGAGCCACAGGAAACGTGCACTTATCAACTTTCTTGTTGCTCTGATTCCTGGATGAGAAAGCCCATAAAAGTAGTCGAAATCAACTCGCCGAAAAGCTTCGGGTATGATTGGGTGAGCTGTGCGGGCAGATATATCACAAAAATGGCCTCGGGCTGTAAGGGAAGGGGAATTTCAAGAGATTATAAATAGAAAAGGATAGAATGGGCAGAAAATTAAGATCACGCTGAAGGTTCACCAGCTTGGCTAGATCCAAATGCGTGGAAGAGCGAAGATTGTTGATGTCCGGACGAAGTGGGGCTTCTGCGACGACATTATCTGATCCTGGAGTTTAGCGAATGTCGGTAGCGAACTGTGATGTATCTCGCACGGTGACTATCGATCACGCTTGGCGTTAAAGTCATACGTAAGTGGCTTATGGTTGGCTTGAATGGTAAATCATCGACCTTCTAACAAGTGCCGGAAATAGTGAATAGCAAGGCAACTTGCGAGTAATTTACGACTAAAATACTGTAACGCGTTTGTGCAGCCTGTATCTTCTGCGAGAAAAAAGCTAGTGGTTGAGATGTGTTGTCAACAACTTGATAAAGTACGGCCCCGATGGCGGCGCTCAAAGCATTAGTTGTCAAAACTAGCTTTGTGCTTTCATGAGTATCGAGGAAAGATAACTTTGTGGCTTGAGCAATGGCTCGCTTGGCTCTTTGGAAAGCGGCAATGGCGACGGGGGGCAAAGTAACAGATTTTCTTTGGAGCCAAGTAAATCGGTCAGTGTCTGTAAAGTATCTGCAAAACGTTGGATGAATCGCTGGTAGAAGTTGATGATACCAATGAAACGACGAAGTGGGGTGAGAGCGGTGGATATGGGAAAAGACTCTAGGGCCAAAACGCGATCGGGCAGTGGTGTAATACCCTTGGGTCGATATAGTGACCAAAAAGTCTGGGCTAATAACACCAAACAAGCAGTTGTCAATGTTTACGCGTATGTTGTAAGTGGAAAGGCGCTCAAACAATGCCCTGAGATGAGCTGCATGTTCAATCAGACAGGTGCTAGCGATTGAAACATCGTCCAGTTAGGCATACTCAAAAGGCAAACCACGTAAAACTTCGTCCATGAAACGTTGAAACGTTTGGGCTGCATTTTGAAGACCAAAGAGTATACACTTGAATTCGAAAAGGCCAAAAGTTGCTGTGATGCCTGTTTTAGGGATGTCATCCGGGGCTACGGGTACGTGGTAGTGTGCACGTACGAGACTGAGTTTGGAGAAGAGTTTGTGTGGCATAAGATACTTGCGAAGTTGTGGATACGTGGGATGAGACACCTGTGTGGGATAGTGACTTTATTGAGGGAATGTTAATATCTACAAGGTCGCCAATCATCATTAGATTTCTTGGGCATCATATGTAGGGGTGACTCGATGAAGTGCGGATGATGCCGAGTTCAAGCATGCATTCAAACTCGTGTTTTGCGGTCTGGAGCTTACCGGGATATAGTCGGCGATGGTTACTACGGACACGGGGACCTCTCGTCTTATTGTGGTGAACGATGGAATGAGTGACTTGCTGAGTTTACTGATCTGGCTGACTAAGGGTGGGAAAATCCCTAAGTGTGCCAGCAAAATGGGAATCAGGTAGGATAACTCACGGACACGGCTCTCGTCTTATTGTGGTGAACGATGGAATGAGTGACTTGCTGAGTTTACTGATCTGGCTGACTAAGGGTGGGAAAATCCATCCCTGTGCCAGCAAAATGGGAATCAGGTAGGATAACTCGGATACCTGTGGATGATGTTAGGGCACTAATTCCGTTGACTGATGGAGAAGTTAGCATGTCCAAGAGACGTTTGTGTCAAACAACGACGAATAAGTTGTAGTGGTTTAGAACGTTCGCGCCAAGGATTGGGTTTTGGACGTTGGCCAAAAGGAAAATCCACCTGAACGCACGTCACAATCCAAATTCAATGGTGAGGGAACGTTTGCCGATGCGGGTACATTAGGCGGTTTGTAACAAGGAAGAAGAGGAATCAGCAAGTGGATTCTTAAGTGGTGGCATTCCAACCTCAACCCCCGTATCCACAGGGAAACGTAGACCACTTGAGCGATCGGTGATGTGGAATGGGCGACTAGTGCGCGGAGTTCCACAAACAATCGTCGCCGTTACTGACTGGCCGAGGTGTTTAAATGCTGTGAGTACGCGGCTTGAAGGATAAAGCCAGTTGGCATTTGCGTGCCTTAGGACCAAAAGATTAGTGACACCAGCACCAAGAGGGATGGGTACCGGACAAGGATCAAAGTCATGAACGCGGTCGATGTTCGTTGATCTCCGGTCGTTGGAGGTGATCGGTCAAGGCATCAAATCTAGTTTGTAGTTGTGAAATGGCAGAAAGCATTGGATCGGAATCTGTGGATGTAGTGGGTACAGGGTGAGAGACGAATATAACAGGATGACTGGAGTAGGTCTCGTGGATGTTGTTCGCCAATTGAGCCAGCTGCTTGAAGCTGTGGTCATCAACGAAAGCATTGATAACGAAGGGCATGGAGGATGGAAATCTATCGGGCCATCGTTGTGTCAAGATTTCCACCGCTAGCATCAGGCCGCAGAGGGAACTGCCCATATGGCGAAGCCGTTGCGGTGGCGGCCTGTCAACAGGTTTGACTGTGATTAATAAACCCCTTAGCATCTTGCTCTTGTATTTTCCTGTCCTACTGCTAACATGCGCTCGAAGGGCGTCACAGGGATTTTCCTTGGGGACATCTTCCAACAGATCTTCTACTTCTATTGCCACATCATTGGGAAGACGCTGGACAACATAAGAAAAGAGGGTGACTTGGAAAGTGATACGTCGAGTAGTGAAAATAGCCTCGACCCGGTGAAACCTTACCCTGAGATTGTGGGATTATAGTCTGGTAAACGTATGCTGGTTGCATTCCCAACTAAACCTCATCAATCGAAGCGTGCCTCCATGATGACCGGGCAAAAGAAAATATGACAACTTGAAAGAAAAAGTTTAAAAAATATCTAGAAAGGCTCGGGCTCACCGAATTTGTAGTGGTCCGGCAACACAAAAAGCTACGCTGGATTGAGTGCACAATAATAAAGAGGTCAGGTGGAACAGATTCACTCAGAAGTGTTCTCTTTAAAATAGTTCGTCGTTGATATTTCGTCGTCAGCGAATAAACAATAATCCAATCATGGTTGCCTAGGTGTCTTCTTCTGAGCAGTTCTCAAATATAATAGATTCCGGAGGTAGTCTGAAATGCTTTGTTACCAAAGTTAGCACATAAGACCCGCAAATGGTCGCTGTAAGCGGAAGTGTTAGGGCACTAATTCCGTTGACTGATGGAGAAGTTAGCATGTCCAAGAGACGTTTGTGTCAAACAACGACGAATAAGTTGTAGTGGTTTAGAACGTTCGCGCCAAGGATTGGGTTTTGGACGTTGGCCAAAAGGAAAATCCACCTGAACGCACGTCACAATCCAAATTCAATGGTGAGGGAACGTTTGCCGATGCGGGTACATTAGGCGGTTTGTAACAAGGAAGAAGAGGAATCAGCAAGTGGATTCTTAAGTGGTGGCATTCCAACCTCAACCCCCGTATCCACAGGGAAACGTAGACCACTTGAGCGATCGGTGATGTGGAATGGGCGACTAGTGCGCGGAGTTCCACAAACAATCGTCGCCGTTACTGACTGGCCGAGGTGTTTAAATGCTGTGAGTACGCGGCTTGAAGGATAAAGCCAGTTGGCATTTGCGTGCCTTAGGACCAAAAGATTAGTGACACCAGCACCAAGAGGGATGGGTACCGGACAAGGATCAAAGTCATGAACGCGGTCGATGTTCGTTGATCTCCGGTCGTTGGAGGTGATCGGTCAAGGCATCAAATCTAGTTTGTAGTTGTGAAATGGCAGAAAGCATTGGATCGGAATCTGTGGATGTAGTGGGTACAGGGTGAGAGACGAATATAACAGGATGACTGGAGTAGGTCTCGTGGATGTTGTTCGCCAATTGAGCCAGCTGCTTGAAGCTGTGGTCATCAACGAAAGCATTGATAACGAAGGGCATGGAGGATGGAAATCTATCGGGCCATCGTTGTGTCAAGATTTCCACCGCTAGCATCAGGCCGCAGAGGGAACTGCCCATATGGCGAAGCCGTTGCGGTGGCGGCCTGTCAACAGGTTTGACTGTGATTAATAAACCCCTTAGCATCTTGCTCTTGTATTTTCCTGTCCTACTGCTAACATGCGCTCGAAGGGCGTCACAGGGATTTTCCTTGGGGACATCTTCCAACAGATCTTCTACTTCTATTGCCACATCATTGGGAAGACGCTGGACAACATAAGAAAAGAGGGTGACTTGGAAAGTGATACGTCGAGTAGTGAAAATAGCCTCGACCCGGTGAAACCTTACCCTGAGATTGTGGGATTATAGTCTGGTAAACGTATGCTGGTTGCATTCCCAACTAAACCTCATCAATCGAAGCGTGCCTCCATGATGACCGGGCAAAAGAAAATATGACAACTTGAAAGAAAAAGTTTAAAAAATATCTAGAAAGGCTCGGGCTCACCGAATTTGTAGTGGTCCGGCAACACAAAAAGCTACGCTGGATTGAGTGCACAATAATAAAGAGGTCAGGTGGAACAGATTCACTCAGAAGTGTTCTCTTTAAAATAGTTCGTCGTTGATATTTCGTCGTCAGCGAATAAACAATAATCCAATCATGGTTGCCTAGGTGTCTTCTTCTGAGCAGTTCTCAAATATAATAGATTCCGGAGGTAGTCTGAAATGCTTTGTTACCAAAGTTAGCACATAAGACCCGCAAATGGTCGCTGTAAGCGGAAGCGAAATCAGAAGACAGAGTCGGGGCGCGTGACCACGTCTGCCTGGAGATTTTCTTATTCAAACAAAAAACGGGTGCGTAACTGACAAGATACGTATTGTTATAAATGATGCAAAATGAATGTACAACCATTGGTCAATTTATTAGGACAATTTTTCGATAAATGAAGGAGGTAAAAGCCGGAGAAGTCGGAATAATGCGGTTGATATTTGTGAGCTTACCTCCCCATTCGCATAATGGAATTAAATTTTCGAAAGCTACGTGTCTCTGTTGAACTAAAAGAGACAGTCAATTAAGTTTATTGTACGACTCGAATATTTTGAGTCTCATCCCGGGTTTTCAGCGATGCTTTGAAAGCATTCCGACAGACTTTTTCCGCCAGAGGTATGATTACTTCGGTGGACAATGAAATTCGGTGAACGGCAAAAATGTGATCTTAGATTGAAGTGGTTTTTGGTCCGAGCACATAAGCAACAAAATGCAAAATTTGGTGTGAAACGTTTTATTCCTATCGCAATGGTTTTAAAGCTAAGAGCATTGTGCGGCTAATGGTCCCCTGCACCAACCCGCTGCGACCTGAGAGCCTTGCGGCTCATTGGCTCTAATTGGCAACCAATACGGACCAATAGCTATTCACGTTCCGGTATCTCCTGGTCTCAGGGGACGGTGGCCCGTCCGGAAGCACCGGAAGTGTTGTCTTTACATACGATCTAAATAGGACACGCCATGCATGGGATTCTGATTCGTTCTATGCGCTTGACACACTCCGTGTGTGAAGTATTATATCACTAGTGCTAATTACGAACAGTACTCGTGCACCTTTGGACACTAGTGTCTGGTAAACACAACTAGGAATCATATCTAATTAAGTCACCAACAGCTGGAGTGATCCAGAACCCTTTGTGCACCTCAGCCAACACAAGACCAACGTGCGACGAAACCCGGCGTTAGGCAGTCTGGCTATTAGGTGACAGCAAGCTCGAGCTTGCTGCCAGACCAGTGTTGGCTAAAGGTTTTCATGGAAAAGGGCCACAAAGTAGCAAGCGGGGATGGAGACGGCTACTGTCGAGTTGAGCACCGTGGAGTATCTGAGCCTTTCTGAGTACATACCACCTGACTCCACTTGGGTGTCCTCAGAGACCCTGCAAGTTATGGCATGTAACCCACCACAGTGGAGATCTCAAACCGTCATCGCCAAAGAAAGAGACTTCGTTGACTAGGTGTTTAAGGCTCCATTGGCATATAGTGGCCACTGTGTACTGACTTTTGATTTCAACTGCAGCTGAGCCAGATTCTACGCTCGATTAAGGCGTCCCTATCAGATGGGACATTCTGAGTGAAAGTGGGCTTGACCCACTCTTCTGCACCGGTCTCCATTGGAACTCCTCAAAACTGCGTTCTGGGGCTGTTTCTGTTTCTGATCTACGCCAACAACCTTCCAGATGTTCTTTGAAGTCCACGTCTACTTTTTGCAGATGAGTTGAAATCCGGGAGTTCCAACGCCAGCGTCCCCTAAATGGATGTCGATGCCGCAGAACGGTGGTCACTGAACTGGCACCTTCCTCTGAATGAAAAGTGCGTCCATATGTCATTCAGAGGAAACTCAGCGAAGACCTTTGTCATGCATGGTGAAAATAGACCAGAAAGCATTACGAGGATAAATCCGTCACGAAGAGACAACCTTACCGTGGTGTGATGGTTTGTGTGCCTACATGACCCATCGACCTATGCTGGGAGGGGGGTTGTCCGCGCGACACTCAGAGTCTCATAGCAGGTTGGTCGATGCTTGGAGGTCTGACGAACACAGCTTTCTGGTCGTCTGTAGCACCTTTTCGGTGCCTAACTGCTATGCCACCAGAAAGAAGCACGAGGGCTGGGATACTGCCATGTTGCCCAAGCCTAGGCAGGGGACGTCGAGTGGCAGAGGTCGGTTTCGAACCACGGGCTTTCCAGTCACTAAATTCGCACTCTAACCAGTGAGACAACTCGATCCTCCTTGTGGGAGGTCGGACATGTGTGGCGACGTGTTCCGTAAGTTGATAGTCGCCTTTGTGAGGTTAGTGTAAGAACGTCTGCGAAGCAGTCTCAAGCGGTAATATCATCGATGTCTGCTTGTCGTGTCTGTTTATGCCTCAACTGACTAGCTCTGACACCGTCAAAGACAAGTTTTATGAAGCCATAAATGCCCTGTTGCGGCTAGCTAAGAGCTAAGATACCGCCCATCTCCAAAAAGGGAGTTCGTAGTGAGTGTGATAATAACTGGAGGTTCGGCTTAACCCCGGTTGTGACGAGACTGCTGGCGTTACTTGTGTTTCCTCGCCTTATGGTGGCTCGTGAAACGCTGATTCGAGAGCAGCAAGCGGGGTTTCGACCGGATAGGGGTTGTGTTGACTAAATCTCCACATTCCACCAGGTGGAGTCATGCTATAAACGACCCACAATTTTAGTATTCCTGGATTTTCAAGACATATTCGACCCGGTTGGCGGGCCTGTTCTCGTTCACCTCAAGGAATGCCCCGCAGTTTTATGGACATGATACATTCTTTGTAATATCGGACTTCCGGATGTGAGAGTGTATGCTGAGCTTTTCAAAAGATTCGGTGCTCGAGACGCTGTTCGTCAGTTATACTCATTCTTTACATTCCAACTTAATTTCGTGATCGATGAGATGATGAGAGGAACGTTGGAAGGTCTTCAAACTCCCGGTGTTCAAATAGCCTGTGAAAAAACCCTGTCGATCTGGAATATACGGACGACATCGTTCTCGTCTTTGAAGGGAAGGAGAAAGCGCAGGTGTTTTTGGATGAACCAACCAAAGTCATCCCGCTCTTTGGTATGCACTTTGCACCCACAAAGTGTTAGGGCATGTTCGTGAACTCGCGGTCACTGAGCTCGCCACTTACAGTCCAAGGAGAGGCAGTCGAATTTGTGGATCGTTCAACGTATCTTGAGAGTTGTGTTAGTTCCGACTGTGGTGTGACAGATGAGGTCAATGTACGAACCTGCAAGGCGTGGGTCGCGTTTGCTAATTTCAGACACCTATGGCTTTAAAGCGGTATATCCCCGAATCTCAAGGGACGTGTGCATTAGGCTGTAGCGGGGACCGTTTTGTTATTTGGCTGTGGGACTTGGCCTGTTCAATCAGCGGAACTGAGACACCTTCAGATGTTTGTCAATCGTTTTCTCAGGGCCATAGGTCGTGTGTTTTGGTGTCGGAAAATCCTCAACGATTTTTCGGTTGTGCCACGGAGACTTTCATTGAAGAATGTGTCCAGCACCAAAAGCCGGGTCGGTTAGGCTGTATATTTCGCATGCTGAACCATCGTTTTCCGGGGATATCGCTGTTTTACGTGTCCAATTCAGAGTGGCGGAAGCAGAGAGGTTGCCAACCCTTGACATGGCAGAGGGGCATGAAAGAGATTACGAAACGTTTGGGTGCTATTGGTGCTACTCGCCTGTCGGGCCAAAGACTGCGTGATCTCCACTGTGCCTGGTGGAGCTACCCATTGGACGCTGTAGCTGATAAAGTTGATGCATGAATACGGGGGTGCCAGTGAAATTCTCACTGGGGAGACTGGGAGAAAAGCGGGGGTGAGATGGCCCAAGTGGTTGGAGGGCGAATTTACTGACCGGAAGGTCCGTGGTTCGAACCCGATGTCTGCCACTCGACTTCCCCTGTCTAGGCTTGGGAAACTTGGCAGTATCCCAGCCCTCGTGCAACCTTCGGGTGGCATGGCAGTTAGGCACCGAAAGGGTGCTACAGCTGGACGATTTTTTATTTTTTCTTCTGGTGGAGACGCTGCAAGATTTGACTGCTAATCGATGCCAATGGCGTTCTCGCCATTTTCTATCTAGATTGCCTGAATGAGTGTCTGGGAGTGTAAGCACCACGGAATGATTGTCGCAAGCTGGCACCTAATCATTTTCTCGTCCAGTTATACAGAGTCCAAGCATCAGCGTTAAACACTGATATTATGCTGTCAATGATGATGATGTCGAGGTTAGTTACCAAAAGGTGGCTGAAGTGGTTAGAACCCGAACTTACTGACCGGAAGGTCCGTGGTTCGAAACCGACCTCTGCTTCTCGACACCTCCCCTGTCTAGGCTTGGGCAACTTGGCAGTATCCCAGCCCTCGTGCTTCCTACGGGTAGCACGGCAGCTAGGCAACGAAAGGGTGTTGCATCTGAGCGATTTTTTACCAAGAGGTGTTTCGGTATCTGGCTGTCTTCAAAGAGGTCCTTATCGCTTCACCCTGAAAAATCAGCTCAAAAGGCATTTGTCCTTTGGTGAATTATTCGGCACCGAAAGGGTGCTACAGCTGAATGATCTATTTTATGAATTATTCGGCACATCTCCCCCCGTGTTACCCTCATGGACTTCTAGATACTCTTTGTGGCCTACGTCAGGTCGCTCCTTGAATATGCCAACCAAGTTGTCTACTCAGGACGGAAGAAAGACCTAACCCTCATTGAACGTGTCCAACGAGCTGCTACAAAAATGGCTGCTGTTCTTGAATCCGTGGACTACGAAACGCTTCTCGCCGTGCGTGACTTCTTTACCCTGGAGTATTGGCGCCTCCGAGGAGACCTAATACTTACCTATGCCACGTTTGAACGAGGTTTGGTCAATAAGTTTTTCACTGTTGACCCAACTAGCTCTAGGCAGGGACGTAGTACGATTTTCACTCTCAGAGCGCATAGCTTCATTGGGCAACAAATTTTTCTTTTTCCGGGTAGTTAGTGTGTGGAATTGCCTTCCTCCGACGGTATCCAGTTCAAAGCACTTTTAGACGCTTTCTTAGTTGAGTTCTCGCGCTGGCAAGATTACTGCCTTGCGCTGAGAACTTAAGGATCCATGCTACAGCGCGCTTGTACCTTTCAGGTGAACGGAAGCCGCTGGACGACATGAACAACCTCGACCCAGGAAGTTTGGGTGAAAGCCTCGATCCTGTGTATCAGTCTGTGAATTGGTGAAGTGTGACCAATGGCTTGTGGCAACAGATCAGCTGCTTGATTCGGACGCACCAGCCACATTGTTTTGGTCATATGCTTTGTATGCCGGGTGTTTGATTGCTCTGCCATGCGCTGTATGCTGAAGTGGGTCCTGACTCCAAGGTACCAAAAGGTGAACAACACACTACCTGGAAACGTAAAGACGTAACAAAAGAGTGTGGTTGCACCGATGCATGTTATATGCAACGTTCGGGTGCCAAAGATCCACCACATCAATATTCACTGTCACTACGGTTTCATGCAGCCAGTGGTGGTTATCTAGTCTCTTGTCCCCAACCACTAACCCGGTTTCCATTTTTCCTTGCTTCCTCTACCTTTCTTTATCACCATAGACCGGAACCACCATGTATACGTACATGACTCATTGCTGTAAAAGTGAGTTGACAGCTAAGCCTCTATATCAACTTTCCCGGTGATCGATGGAGGATGGCCATGTTCCCAGATATTGAAAGCATGTAGTGCCTAAGTCAGCGTTCCAGGAACCTGATTTCGGTTAACGGAAAAGCGATGGAAATGTTTATTCAAGCCAACATAGACTAGCATATGGGAGCTGTCCACGCCTGCGCACAAAAACACCGGTTTCCGAAAGTTTCCCCAGTAGGCTGACAACATGCTTGCGAGAGAAGAGTAGGTGGTTGCCATTGACAGTAGGTTTTAGCTGGCTATGGTACATATTGATTTCAGCAAGGTCCTTGGTAATGTCTCTTCTGACCAGCTGTTAATCACACTCTGCTAATAGGCCTTTGGATTCGCCACCCCCATCTTCAGGACGCTTTGTGTTACCAGTACTTTCTCATTGCTGTCCGCGCTGCAAGGATCGGTGCTTCACCCTGTTCAAGATTTTTGTGAATGCTCCTCCAAATGAAGCGCAACTCGAGTGTAGGTATACGGACAGTTCGAAAGTGTCGGTGGCTGCGGCGTCTCATAACGCAAATGAGCAGTTCTAAGCAGCCCTGAGTTCGTCGCATGGTTGATCTTCTCCATGACCATTTTCCGTGTGTGTTATCCATAGAAAGTCCACAACCTAATGGTGTGTACCCTATCAATGAATCCTTACTTCGTAAGGCCTGCGAGAAAGACCTGTGTTGATATGAAAACAGACACCAAGGTGAAGCTTACTTTCAGCTGTTCGGCGCCGCTGTCCGGTACTGTTGTATTATGATTGGATTATGAGTTACAGCAGCCATCAGAATGCTGTGGGTGATCAAGTCGCTCGCTTTTACATTTCTCGATGTTTCTCAATTGCTGTTCTTCATTCATATTCTTCCTACTCCAGACCGTGATCAACTAAAGGGGGTAATCATCTACAGGGTCCAGAGGAGTGTGGCCTGCGCCGGATCACATAAGGAGATTACCTGCCGCACTTAAGTCCTTTCTTCCGTCGTCGTTGGGAGATATCAAAATGAGATGGAGGTATGAAGACAAAAAATTACCACCAGATCCAGCAAAACAATCAAAAGTCACGACGGAATCTGTTTAGGCCAAAAGCTATATTTAGGTTTGGTGACTGATGATAAATCCAAGAAACTAATATTATTACCTGATGGGACACCCAACCGTGCCGTCTGTCTCGGGAGTCCGTATGAATGGGCTTGCACGGCGTTCCCCTATTCTGCCGTCTAAAGCTCATCTACAGTTTGTCGTGACCTAAAACTGTCACATTGTCGTGGTGATGCACTGATCCTGCGAACTACATTAATTAGAATTAGTCTTCTTAAGTTTCAGCCATTCCAGGAAGACCAGCAGGGAGCAGTTCCTCTTATTAAGAAGCGGTCTGGAAGTAGAGTGGCACTATCTGTTGAGACCATAGCGTGTTCCCCAGGTGACCAATGCTTCCTGAAACGTTCTTTTTATCGGTGAATTCAAAAGTACTTTCCCCTAGCAGCTAACAAGTGTAATGTCTGACCGGAAGTACGCGTAGCTGGGACGCAAATCTTCGCAAGTGAATCGCTGGCGTAGAAAGAAACCAGTGACAACTTGGATTTCGAGGTCAATGCCGTCGTATTTTGTACGTCTTTTGTCGTTTCTGAACGCCGACACATTTCTTCAGTGAGCTGTCATAGAGTTGTGTGGCCGGAATTCTTAGCTATTTTGGATCCATCTGTCGAGATAAACCGACAATTTCCTCTACCTCAAGTATATTTGCCCCTTTTGCCCAGGAAATTATTTTCATAAGTATTGACTGTACCTTTAACAGAGGAACGTACGGAGCTCGGTGTTTCCCGTATTTTGTTGATGCGAATCAAATTGGTCTTTCGTTAGACAGAAGCCGTTCTTTTCTCCAAGCTTGTATGTTGCAAGGTTTGGATGAATGACACTGATAGTTATGTTACAGTGTCTTTGGAGGAGAGATATCCGTTATTCCTTTCCAGATCTCTGAGGCTCACAACCACTAACACACTTGCAGCTTTACATTGTGGAGCACGTTCTAAACCTGATAAAGTACTCATTATCTAGGCGAGTCTGCTGTTTCTGTAGCTTCTTCAATGAACATTTTAAAAAGATATCAAGCAGTTGATAAGAGCTTTCAGCAGGTTCAGATTCTTCGGACTCCTCGACCAATCGACACACGAGAGTGCCATATTTCCGTTACGTATTGTAACATTTGAGTTTATCCTTCTTAGTTGGTTAGTTTCGGGAACTGAATAGTTAGCTCACCATAGTATATGGGTAACGTTCGGTCATTGGCTGCAATCAGTACACAGAGAGCCGTAAGGAGACGGTGATGACCGCAGTATCATTTGTTTTATCAAGTTCGCGCATTACCAACTGTTGTCTCACTTTCCTTGCAGCATCGAACGGTCCCTTTGCGGCATGCCTCGATCGGTGAGTAAGCGCCGGTATGAGCGTGCCTTACGTTCAGCTAAAGCCAAGGCTAGGTCGGAACTAAATAGTTCACCTTCTCAATGGTGGCATTATGGTTTTGACAAAACTTTCGACCTATCACCACACTGCTTCCAAGATTCATGCCCTAGGCTAGATGCAACTGAAACCTCCCTTGAGCAGTTTCGAGATGAGTTCGAAAAGCCGAGCAAACCGGTGGTAATAGTCAACGACCAGCTGGACTGGCCCGCCACAAAAAAGTGGACACTCGAGGTAAGCTGCTTGTCGGACGTCCACCTCTAAACCGTTCTACTTACAGCGATTAGCCAAAAAGTACAGGAATCAGCGTTTTAAATGCGGAGAAGATGATTCCGGCAACTCGGTGAAAATTAAGATGAAGTATTTTGTGCAGTACATGCATGATAATCAGGATGACAGCCCTCTATATATATTTGATGCGAATTACGGTGAGGTAAGTCTTTACTACGACAAAAACATTCCCTACCTTTGATTTAGCACCCGAAACGGAGAAAACTTTTGGACGATTACGTCATTAGCAAGTTCTTCCCGGAGGACCTCTTCACTTACGGAAGTCACAGACGTAGGCCTCCTCATCGGTATGTCTACCAACCTAAGTTACGTTTCACAACCGTTGAATTTAAACTCAGGTTCACTCTGAGAGCCATTTTATGTTTTATGTTCCCCGACGGATTTCTAGCCGTTCGTATTATTTACCAGAGCGGGCAACATCGCGCGTCCAAGCCACCGTAGTTTCTTGCTATATGTATGCCTTAGGACCCGGCTGTTTCCCGAAAATCTGAGTGCCATGCATGTCACGCTAACGGACGCTCATCAGGTGAAAGTGGAAAAGTGGATGCCTTGGTTCCGGTTGGCGCTTCTTACCGTTGAGGATGAAGTGTTTGCTGATTGGGATTGGGCAGCTAATGGATTTTGTCTGACAGTCTTTTTCTTATGAGTCCAATAAACTCTGTCCTCGTCACGAAGAGCATGGACCTTATATTAGTGTGACCATTTGTGTGCCTTCGTGACCCACATACCTATACTGGAGGGTGTCCTTGCGTCATTAGCGCAGTCTCTCATACCAGGTAGGTCGATTGTTAGAGGTCTGAGCAGCAGTCTCCCGGCCTCTAGGTTCGGCGTTAGGACATATGACACCAATTATTGTCTAAAAATGGTAATGCACTTGCATATCCCACCAAACACCGCTGCCTTGCAGTCAAGCTTTTGAGCCAAAAACTTTTGTCGCGAACCCTAATGATACTCCTTTCTGGGTGTGAGCACCGTGGCAGCATCCAAGCCCACGTACAACCATGATACCTACAACTAACAATAATCTCATGCCACATCGGCTGTCGCTTGGTGTCATCAGCCTGGTCACCTTGTTGCACACACCAGGGCGCACAAGCGAAACCATGATACTGCTGACACCTCCATTCGTGTTCTTTCACATAATTTTACTCCCCCCCTCCACCATCCCAATAATAACTCCGTGTGGACCCACCAGTTAGGGCTGACGGTGCTGTTCACCTTGTATCGGCCTTGACCGCCAGATATGTGCTTCGTTCGGCGCTGACGTCCTCAGACATCTCAAAATCAACCTTTGGACCTCGGTGTGACCGCTCCTAATGTTCGAACTCCGAAGCAAGCCGGACAGTAAGCAACTCATGCTCTCATTGTATTCACTTGATATTGACGTGTACTGTGTATCAAAAACAGAAAAAGATGCAAGCACAGTAGTTGGACTAACTGTTTCATCACTCTCCAGTCACCCCTGGTTTCGAACCTCTCGCGATACCGAGGCCACTGCAGTAGGGCGCTCAGGGGTCGGCATCCTCATAATCTACCGGGCCGAAGGATCTTTGCTCGACTGGATATGATGGTCTTCTTTGTGTTATTCGTCTGATAAAGTCCGTGAAGGGGCTCCACACGCGGAAAGTTGATCGCTCTCTGTTCACGCCTTAACCGACCGTAGCTCTGACACAATCAGAGACAAGTTTTATGACCCCCTAAGTGCTAAATGCTCAGATATCGTTGCGGTTGCCGGAGGTATGAATGCACAAGTGGCCAGGCATAGCTCTTTTGATAGGAGGAGCTAGGAGCAGGGACAATGGCGAGCGATTGCTTCGCTCTTGGGCTAACCTCAGGCTGTTGCTATGTAGTCTTGACTTTCGAAGTAACCGCAGTCATCTGGTCACATGGTATCCTTGAACAATGTGCCGACTACGGAATCAAATTGATCACATCACCATCAATTACCGATTGCGCGGGTCAACAACCGACTGCCGCTCGTTTCGGAACACATTTGTGGATTTCGACCACGAGCTCATCCGTTTTCCAGGGCCTCATAAGGTGCGGGCAAACTGCTCAGCAACTGAGAAACTGCCAGGTCTGGATGCTAGACGAGTTCACCAGAATCGTCTTCTGCAGTCTCTTCTAGCTGCTCCACCATCAGATGTAAGTTCATGCTGGGACGAGGTCGCCACCTCATTGCACACTCCTGGGACTTTTTTTCTGCGGCATGGCGCTACCGGGTCCGCTGAAGCACTGGATATCAGACCGAACAGTGGCACTGCTTGCCTGTCGGCGCCTGCCGGCCCCGAACATAATTTGGTGTGACAAATTAGCCCTTTTTCGAAAGGGAATGAGAGTGCTCGCTGACTTTAAAGCCTGATGAACTCGGAAGGCTGAAGAAATGGAAGAGGTCCAAAAAGCCCGGGATACCCGAAGATTATTCCAGGTAATCCGTTTGACCGGCCCTCGGAAACCATTTGTGGACGGAACCATCAAGGCTCAGCGCGGTGACCATTTTGAGTGAAGAAGAACGCTTCAGGCCAAAACCTTCTAAAAAAATTTCTCGAGGACACTATCTGCTACTCATTTGTATCCTATAGGCGAATGGAACCCTGGTTGGTGAATGTGGAGTGCACCCGAGGGTTAATGACTACATAGGTTCTCTTGATCGCGACTGAACTGTTGGTCGGATGACATCCCACAAGCATTGTTCAGAAATAGGGGTGAAGTTCTCAGTTAGCACTTGTCTGATCTGTTTGCCTGCATTTTGAAAAAGGACTATTCCAGACAACTGGGGAGAATTGGTGGTTGCGTCCTCTTTCAAAAAAGGCCTCGTAGTTTTCGTAATCACAGGGGTCAGTTTGACTCCGGTCGTGACGAAAGTCCTGGCGTCACGTGTCCCTCGTCACCTTGTGGTAGATCGTGAATGGCTAACTCGACAGCAGTAGGCGGTATTCAAACCTGGCAGGGGCTGCGTTGACCAAACCTTCATACTCCATCAGGTGATAGAACAACATCTTGCCCCACGACCCACAATTTCAGTATCCATGGATTTCCAAGACATTTGACTCGGTTGACCAGTTTGTCCTCCTCTTTGACAGGCTTGCCCAGCACTCAATACTTTGAGAGTCTGTGGGATGAAAGTCAAACCTCTTGTTTGTAGATGAGACAATCGACGTCTTAGATAAGGTTGTTTACCCTGGCAGTTGTATGAGTTCCGATGGAGTAGCTGAAGACGAGATTGCTTCCCGAATCGGAAAGTCTAGGACAGCTCTCTCCAACATCCGACGTCTATGGTGCCGGCGTGAAGTCAGTTCTTGTGTCGAGAGCAGATTTTTCTGTGCGGCAGTTCGATTTATACTGCTCCATGAATCAGAAACTTGGCTTCTACACGAAAAGGACACACGAAAGCTATCAGTATTTGACCATTGGTCTAGTCGACTCTGTGGGGACATCGGATTAGCAATGCCTGGGTACTCCAGATGGTTGTATGGAAAATGGACCCTCAATTTGTAGGTGAGTCACTCACTCTTCAATGGTTACATTCGTTAGGATGTGTACTCTGCATACCAGAGGACCATCTGCCCCGCACAACTAATCCCGTCCTGTGCTGAGTGGAACCGACTGAGAGGTAGACAGTGTGACCTGACGATGAAGTATGAAAACACTAGCCAACCAACTCATTCGGGTGGGCAGCTTCTGCCTTTCTAAACGGGGATCCCAGGACTAAACTCACTAGAGGTTGGTGAAACTGGTACACGTGGCCGGATCGCGCAGTCAGTAGCGTTCGTGCATTAAAGCTATCGCCTTCGATGCGTGGTTGCTTGTTCTCGAACTAATTGAAGATGCTGTCACCTCCGGTACTTTGCCGTGTTTCCGACGCTCTCCCATTCCCGTGGTCGGAACTGTAACTGCTGGAACAAATATACTCATGTTTTGTAGTTGAGGAATTAATGTAGTGAATCGGTTCTCAGAGTTCTGGGCGTGTGGGAGTATACGGAGAGCTCTCAGGTGTTCGACAACTGTTGTCTCAGAACCATAGATCGTGTGGGTTCGCGCCGGCAAATTCGTAACGATAAATGAGAAGGCGAGATTTGGTTGTGCAGCGGGAACCTCCGTTGAAGAATGTGTCCAGCACCAGGAGCTGCGTTTGTCAGGCCATATATTACGCACGCCAAACCGTTGTTTGCCGAAGAGAATGCTGTTTTCCGTGGCCATTTCAGGGTGGCGAAAGCAAATGGGTGGGCAACCTTTCACCCGGCAGAAGGGTATGAAAGGGATTGCGAGTCTGTTTGCTGTCTGTGCGACTTGCCTTCCCGCATAGGGACCGCGTGATACCAAGTATACGTCGTTGGAGACGCTACACGATATGGCTGCTAAATGATGTCATTGGCGTTCTTGTTGTCAGTTTCTATCCAGTTTGCCTAAATGAGTGTCTGGAGGTGTAAGCACCTCGGAATGACCTTGGTAGGCCAAAATCAAGTCCTTTGCCTATCCACTTTCATTCGTTTCTTCACAATAAGGAATTCAAATGGGTTATGGTTGTAAGGTTGTGAGGAAGAGCAGTGTTTAACACTGATATCGTGCTGTCCATGATGATGTGGCTTGTGGTTCAGTAACGTCTCATATTATGAAAGGCGATCACACTTCATCATGGTCAAGTCAAGATTGCAAAAACTTCTATCAGTACTCGAGAGGGTTATGCTTCGGCTGGGGTAACGTACAACCAACCGTATGCTTTTGTTCTGTCCATCAAATCTGAGGGTATTTGAATTGCAGATGACGCCAGTCTGGATCGACTGATTCCTCGCTAGTGGAAATTCACATCGTTTTGTGCGTTGATTCATCAAGAACAACATTGGTTTGTTATTCTACGCCTGTATGCCACTTTCGGAGTAGGCGTGATTTCGAATAATGTAATGTTTGACCAGGGTATACCTCCACAATTTGTTCTTGAGTTATCAACAGTTGAATGCTTCCAAATTTCGGACCTTTCTGTCGCTATCATAGTGGGTAGGTTTTTCCCAGGAGTCAGCTTACATGTCACTATGCTGCATTCAAACGTGGGAAGGGACTGTACATGAGGATTCCACTTTAGAGTCGAATATTCGGAGTTGAAAGTTGGTAAACTCCTGTTTCAAAGAATTTGCAAGTTGCGAAATGTGATTGCATCGGAACTGCTTGGGACTATTAGATGCGACCATGTTGGTGTCCTTGTGATGCCTTCTAGTAACTAATGGAAACGTCCCCACTTGTTTCTGTTCTCCTCGTAGTGGATTCACATTGCTACTTGTTCTATGTTAAAACTTAGCGCCTGATATTTGTGTTCCGTCAGCATATGCTTTTCCACCATAGCTCGTGTTGACAGGATTAGTGAGCTGCAGCATACCTTGCCGGCTTATAACGACGCTCAGAAGTTTGTAGCACATGCCTGGTTTGTTTATGGTTTTCGTTGCTTTCCGGCAGTTTTTATTGCAAAGCATAGTTATATCGTTTTCTTTGTCACACTAGGTGGTTCGTCATGGGACCGGCCCGTTCAGGTACTGGTATCCACATCGATCCTCTCGGTACTAGTGCATGGAATGCCTTGGTTCGGGGCTATAAACGGTAAGTTAATTTAGCAATCGAGGTTTCCGGTTTAGGTGCTGATTCCTTTACATGTTCAAACTGACTAGGGGTGAGATGGCCCAAGTGGTTGGAGCGCGAATTTACTGACCTGAAGGTCCGTGGTTCGAACCCGACCTCTGCCTCTCGACTTCCCCTATCTAGGCTTGGGGAACCTGGCAGTATCCCAGCCCTCGTACCTCCTGTCAAACTGACTGCGGAGTTATTTCCGCACAAGTTTTCATAAAGCTGCACTGATTGCACATATTTGCTGAGTGGTCGGTTTCTACCGAATACCACGACCGTCGTTACAGTACGTGCCAGTATTTGAGGCGGTAAATCTCATCTCCCGTCTCACTAGTAGATTAGTACCAGTCTAACTCCGCTAGGAAATATTGGGATGCTCTCATGGATGATTTAGCTTAGTCTGTCCTCGTTTTGCTCTATCAAGTTAATCGAAACTGTCATGTAAGAAATGGATGGAGAATAGCAACAGCAACGTACTAGCTAGTACTTAACATGATTATTCATCAATTTTTCTCGTACATGCTCTCCATTCTGCATTCCACACAACACGATTCTATTAACTCTCCTAGCTGGTGTTTGTTTCCCCCACAAACACCGAAAGATTTAGTCAAGCCACGTCCGAACGAGGGTGGATTGAACAAAAACGAGGCTATCGCATGGTTCGCCTACGTTTATCCCCGTACAAGACTACCCGACTGGCCCCAACCTTACGAACCTATCGAGCTACTCCAACGTCCAGGGGAAACAGTGTTCATTCCCGGTGGTTGGTGGCATGTTGTTCTCAACCTGACCGACACAATTGCCGTCACGCAGAACTTTTGCAGGTTTGTTTTAGGTTATGTGATCGGTTCCCAAAGCTTGTTTCTGTCTCCAGAAATCGACGTCCATAACAGATGGCTCATCGAACGTTTTTGCTCACAGCTTACCTGTTACTTTCGTAACATCACGGATGCCGAATCATAGAGGCAGACTTTTGAGTGTTGGGAGTTCTAGTGTCGAGGATGGTTTGGCGAAGTTGGTTCCTACTAGAGGACGAGCCGGTTCCATGAATATCCCCAATTGCAGTCATCTCACCAGTTAATTGTTGAACGAGGTAGCTTGCAATCTAAACAGCAGGGTCCTCGATAATCTTTTGCGAACAGTTCGTTGATCCCTTTCGTAAAAATACACTGTTTTTCATGTGAGAATCTAATGAGCAGACCCGTAGGACACACAGCAAAACATGGCCCGAAGTGGTTGCTCTTCCGCTAGATGACAATTAAGCTTTCATGTATGTACTCTACAATTCCATGTTTATATTCAGTAGTGCATGAACGACGCATAATGCCGTCTATTTTCAACAAAGATTGTTTTTAGGTTAGGAGGCTGACTTCTTAAGTTAGTGTGGGGAAACATTCCAAAATATATGGGGACAGAGCGTCTGCTGTTTTAGGAAGCGTGTTGAACTGACTTGAACGGTGATTGCATGATTGAGTGAACGATGCTAAGCTTCGCAAAAGGGGAACTCATTAAATGGGAGCCAAATTTGTACCAATTCGCTCTTTTGTGTTATACTCTTGATGTACAGCCTCCATGCAACAGGAAGAATAAAATACTTTCAGATTGTCCAGTCTATGGAGGGGCCTTAACAGTATGTCGAGCTCTGAATCAGAACAGAGTGGTCCGGGGGAGGGCACTAACCGATTAACGGACCGTGGAGTGTTCTTAACTGTAAAAGGAAGCAGAAAATTCGGCAGACGTTGAAATGAAAAATACCGACACAGCAGGGGTCCGGAGATGGACTTGGACCCCTACCTTCTCGCTCACTATACGAGTGCTGTAACAACTGAACTTCCGAGGGTACGTGCTATCGGTTACACGTATGGCCTTAAGGCTCATACCTCATTCATCGAATCTGTGCCTTTTATTACTCACGTTCGTGGTTCAGAGAGGTAAGGACGACACTTAGATAAGTTGTGTAAAGTAGTTTGGCACTTCATATGTGAACAGTTTCGTGATACGTGCAAAATGAGTAACTCATGGATGAAGCAAGCTGTTGAATATGATTGGGGAGGGAGTTTGGCAGATGAACATCAACCCAGGTCTTGAAAATTAGAAGGCTACAAGCATTTGTTGATACATGAAATAGAAGGGAATCCCATAGACGGACAGTTTTGGGGATGAGTGAAACTTGATATCGGCGACTTGAGAGTGGATTAACTCATGTTACTACGAATTCTGT
>NW_008751664.1:1209641-1229096 GCF_000715545.1 Opisthorchis viverrini
TATATATATATATATATGTCAAACTGACTGCGGAGTTATTTCCGCACAAGTTTTCATAAAGCTGCACTGATTGCACATATTTGCTGAATGGTCAGTTTCTACCGAATACCACGACCGTCGTTACAGTACGTGCCAGTATTTGAGGCGGCAAATCTCATCTCCCGTCTCACTAGTAGATTAGTACCAGTCTAATTCCGCTAGGAAATATTGGGATGCTCTCATGGATGGTTTAGCTTAGTCTGTCCTCGTTTTGCTCTATCAAGTTAATCGAAACTGTCATGTAAGAAATGGATGGAGAATAGCAACAGCAACGTACTAGCTAGTACTTAACATGATTATTCATCAATTTTTCTCGTACATGCTCTCCATTCTGCATTCCACACAACACGATTCTATTAACTCTCCTAGCTGGTGTTTGTTTCCCCCACAAACACCGAAAGATTTAGTCAAGCCACGTCCGAACGAGGGTGGATTGAACAAAAACGAGGCTATCGCATGGTTCGCCTACGTTTATCCCCGTACAAGACTACCCGACTGGCCCCAACCTTACGAACCTATCGAGCTACTCCAACGTCCAGGGGAAACAGTGTTCATTCCCGGTGGTTGGTGGCATGTTGTTCTCAACCTGACCGACACAATTGCCGTCACGCAGAACTTTTGCAGGTTTGTTTTAGGTTATGTGATCGGTTCCCAAAGCTTGTTTCTGTCTCCAGAAATCGACGTCCATAACAGATGGCTCATCGAACGTTTTTGCTCACAGCTTACCTGTTACTTTCGTAACATCACGGATGCCGAATCATAGAGGCAGACTTTTGAGTGTTGGGAGTTCTAGTGTCGAGGGTGGTTTGGCGAAGTTGGTTCCTACTAGAGGACGAACCGGTTCCATGAATATCCCCAATTGCAGTCATCTCACCAGTTAATTGTTGAACGAGGTAGCTTGCAATCTAAACAGCAGGGTCCTCGATAATCTTTTGCGAACAGTCCGTTGATCCCTTTCGTAAAAATACACTGTTTTTCATGTGAGAATCTAATGAGCAGAAATGTAGCNAGAGCGTTTGGATCGATCACAGGGAGCTACAATTCAAGAGAGCTGGTGTTGCCAACTTGCGCCTTAATCATGTTTCGTTCTTTGATGCTTGATCGGAAGCTGATCGCTCCCCTGGGAACCTGCAGCATGGGGATGGTGAGGACTGCAGTACTGTAATGGTAAGATTACCGGTCAAGCCCGTAGGACACACAGCAAAACATGGCCCGAAGTGGTTGCTCTTCCGCTAGATGACAATTAAGCTTTCATGTATGTACTCTACAATTCCATGTTTATATTCAGTAGTGCATGAACGACGCATAATGCCGTCTATTTTCAACAAAGATTGTTTTTAGGTTAGGAGGCTGACTTCTTAAGTTAGTGTGGGGAAACATTCCAAAATATATGGGGACAGAGCGTCTGCTGTTTTAGGAAGCGTGTTGAACTGACTTGAACGGTGATTGCATGATTGAGTGAACGATGCTAAGCTTCGCAAAAGGGGAACTCATTAAATGGGAGCCAAATTTGAATCAATTCGCTCTTTTGTGGTATACTTTTGATGTACAGCCTCCATGCAACAGGAAGAATAAAATACTTTCAGATTGTCCAGTCTATGGAGGGGCCTTAACAGTATGTCGAGCTCTGAATCAGAACAGAGTGGTCGGGGGAGGGCACCTAACCGATTAACGGACTGTGGAGTGTTCTTAAATATAAAAGGAAGCAGAAAATTCGGCAGACGTTGAAATGAAAAATACGCACACAGCAGGGGTCCGGAGCTGGACGTGGACCCCTACCTTCTCGCTCACTATACGAGTGCTGTAACAACTGAACTTCCGAGGGTACGTCCTATCGGTTACACGTATGGCCTTAAGGCTCATACCTCATTCATCGAATCTGTGCCTTTTATTACTCACGTTCGTGGTTCAGAGAGGTAAGGACGACACTTAGATAAGTTGTGTAAAGTAGTTTGGCACTTCATATGTGAACAGTTTCGTGATACGTGCAAAATGAGTAACTCATGGATGAAGCAAGCTGTTGAATATGATTGGGGAGGGAGTTTGGCAGATGAACATCAACCCAGGTCTTGAAAATTAGAAGGCTACAAGCATTTGTTGATACATGAAATAGAAGGGAATCCCATAGACGGACAGTTTTGGGGATGAGTGAAACTTGATATCGGCGACTTGAGAGTGGATTAACTCATGTTACTACGAATTCTGTGTATAACTTCCAAAACGGACTGATTTTGATATCATCTAACTGTCGAAAGTTTGGAGTAAATTTTCAGGAATGAGAAGAGAACCCTATAGAACTTGAGATGTGAAACTCGCTATGCGAGTCAGTAGAATACACGTCCGGTTAGATAGTGATTGGTGGTCTGAGTTCTGGCATTTCTTCCGTTCGTGCTTTGTATCCGGACCTCGGGTTTCAGGATGATTCGAAGCAGATCGGTCGATTCATATTCAATCATTCGTCACTGCCCGTAGAGTAGATGATATATGCTGTTGTAAATTAGGAACGCGACACTCCAAAATGGCGGTCGGGTTTTACTGGTAAGGAAAACAACCATAGTAGTCACATCACTACCATTGACAGCAGCCTTACGATCTTATCGATTTTGCATGCGTGCATGATTTGGCATTGGGTAAGCCAGAATAGTTGGTTGGCAGATTTACAACAGTGATATGAATATGGGGAGGAAACAGATAAATAATTGCGAGGAATAGCGAACTGCAACTAGCGGGGATTAAACTGTTCGTTCAAGGAGGGCCGTTCCCAGCCTCCGGACCGGTAGGATTGTTTCCATGTTGTAATCCTTTTTGAATGACTATTACTCATGTCGTCCTGTTGCAGATATCTTATGTCTATTGATAGATTTTCTCGCAGCTCACACCCTTAGCATAGGTAACTTAGTCTAGCTCGGAGATTTGTATGGGGATGGGGCTATTTCTGGGATGGGTGCAGATATACATCTTGAGCAGCTACTGACGAATTACAGACGTTTTGTAGGTCCAAGGCACTATGCCACTCGTTAATCGACCTGGTCCCAGGAGGTTATCATTTACTATGATATCTTCAGTAGGTATCTTTACGTTTTTATCAAGTATAATGCAATTAATACCCTTTTCTTGTTAAGATGTCCGGTTAAATTGTTTAGGATGACGCCACAAACTTCAAAGCGTTTTATAGGTGTAGGGGTGACTAGACATCATGTTGGGGTCACCACCAGGATTACGCGCCCCTCAGAGCACCCTTCATTCATGCACTCTAAATTTCTACCCAGATACTTAAAGATTCCAATCAAGTGATCTCAATAATTTTAACGCAATAACGTGAAAAGGTGATAGACTGTTGTAGCGGAAGCAGTTTTTCCCGCCCATTTTTATGCTGCCATGCTGTGTTAGGCGAATCCGGTTTCCTGGTGCGCTGTTATAACATTTTCTGATCTTGGCAAAAAAAACATTTGGAGATTAAATGCTTTAACGATAGACCCATTGAATCACTCCCGTTTACGCCACTCTTCGAAGAGCTTTCAGCAACCTTATAAGCAGTATACTATGCCCAGAAAATGTACTGATTCTGTTATAGCTCCGTCAACTTTCCCACTGTATGGCATAAGACTGTGCGAGCACGACCGCGGTTCTCAAAGAGTTGGCTTGCAGGACTTCGTGTTCATCAGCCGCACCTTGCAGATATGACCGAAAAAATAGACGTTTCTTGTCCTCTAGACAATGTACCTTCCTCATCCTCTTCCTCCTCGTCGTCGTCGTCTTCATCGTCCACTTGCTCTTCTTGTTCCAAATGCTCCGCGTCACCTCCACGTCGATCGCTGGCTAAGATCTCGGAACATCCCAAACTGAGGCCAAGGTAGTTTTGATAAATCTTACCTTTCGTATTTTCCTCACCTTCACGTGTAAAGTTGATGAAATATTCTAGTATCCTGTGAGAAAACACCGAATGCTTTCTTCCCCCTTAGTTAACGGAAATATGGTTGCTTATGAATATGAACTTCTTTAGATCAAAATGAATGTACCCGATCTTCACTGCCTGTGAACATCTGCAACTGAGACATTAACCAGCGACGCATAAATACGGTGAGCCCGTATGGTGGTCGTGAGGCTCATCACCATGTGCACGCGATTTCTTTGCTACGTATGCGAACACAAGTAAGAGTAGTAAAGAACATGCTCCTGTGTGGAACACATACTTTGGGATGTTATTTTAATTTTCGTAAACTTAGTGCTTACAGAGCTCCCGTGCGTTGCCGCATGCTTTTTGCCAGCTCCACTTCGTTTGTTCCATATTCCGACCGTGACTCGTTCTCACCCCAGCCAAGGCTAGTTCGGATGATGGTGTGGGGGTCACTTCAGGTCACTGTCGACTGTTGATCCTGTGTGAATGGCATTGTCACTGTGGCATTTCACCTTAGGACTAAAGGCGGAGTGGAGGAGTGTTTCCTCCATGGGACATTTCCTCGAGAGGAAATTAAGGGGAGAGAGGTGTTTCCCGATTAAGGACAACGGAAATCATCCCAGGTGGAGAGAGCACTCGGAGAGCACTTTCACCGACTGTAAAAGCAACTATCGACACAATGCCTCAATTTTCCATAATGGTACGACAAAATGTTGAAGGCAGTAAAGCAATATTGTGTGATGCGCTTCTGTAAGCTTTATCCCCTTATAAAGACTGCTGGTTTTGGTCCACAAATACCAGCTCCATGTATTACTGAATTAGAACAGCGTCATTTCAGATCAAGCGCTGCCTGACACGCGTTGAATTCCTAGCCTCTTTGAAACGATGCTTACAGGATTTGCCTAGTTAACTGTTCAAATTTTCTCGATCAACAAATCGGTTACTCACCCCAGGTTTCGGTAGGTCATGCTACTAATCATTGACAAAGATAATCTGTGTGCCACTCGTCAAATGACTCAAATGTTTTTCTCAACCCAGGAAGACAACTCACCGCTAAATGACGTTCAAGACTAAGAAAACATCGTTTATAACCCAGGGCCAGCGCCTATCGTGATCCTCGAATGTAGCACATCGACGGTAGACAACAATATCCATTAACTGCCCATAATAACACTCTCATGGCACGGAATACGGAACCTGATGTGTATTGTGCGTAGCAACTCAAAATCGATCAGAAGCCCAGTGAACAAAGGCCCTTGGACAATCGGAAATGCTACCTGAAAACCACTTTAATTTTGGAGGCAGGGTATGACCAGTCCTGACTGCGTCCACCCGATGCGCTAACTGAACTGACCACATTCTACATTTCTCAATGCGTACGAAACCGAGGCGTAAAGCATTGCCCACAGGAAACTAACCGCTTGGTTGCTCACATGTGGTCGGGTTTTCAACAAAGTTTTCATTATTTCAACCGCACATTGGACTTTTATGAATCGGTCTTCTGATTTCGGTCATTAGAAGGCTGTTTTGGCTATTTTCAGCTTGCAAAGTTATTTGGTTACCGCTTTTGCATTTCTCTCCAGCCGCCCCATATCACCGCGCCTCAAATCGCCATCACCGAAGCGGATGCGCTAGAATTCCAACCAAGAATATCTTCGGCTCCATGTTATCACAGTCAACGAACTATGGAGTTTAGGCCAATGTACCCCGTCCTTGTTTGTCAAACGGATTTTGCTAATTGCATGATATTCAAAAAATATAGGTAATATATATTCAGGTATATTGAATTACGTACCCCTTTCATGCTGTGTTTTAAGCTAAGACCACCTCGCTCATGTTACAATGCATTGCAGTATGCGACCGTGGATGTCGTTATAACGGATTCGACGTGGGAGTACGGCACGATATGGTGCAACTGCATGGAGGTTTGCGACGACCAGCGTCGATGTTGAGCGGTACATGTGCCTAAACACAGGTACTCATTGGTTTTGTTGTCCTGATTTACACGAAGAATTCAAGAGACTTGAGGCGGTTGTCGAAATTCGCCAAGCTGTCGTGTCTCGAAGAACTAAATCAGTTGAGTGTTGCAAGTAAACCATTCGGGGGAACAATACTGCGGTATTTCGAGTGCAACGATACTGATGATCACAATCTGTCCAATGCGGTGTAAACGCGCTGTGACTTCAAATGAATGTCATACACTGACAGCTTGTTTATTGCTTACACGCAAAGCCTGATGGCTCCAACTGGGAGCTTCGTTAGCGCTTGAGTTTGACATTACATCAATCTCACTTAAAGACACCAAGAAGAAGCAGCGAGTGTGCAGTATGTCACCTCACGATTCCGCTGTGTGACGCTTTCAGAGGGCAAGCACGAGGCCCCATTTAGGATGACTAACTGTAAGTCCTAGATCAAAGATTAATTCTGCTGAGCATTTTGAAAGTTGCCGTCCCTTACTTAGCACCAAAACTGGCGCTCATATGGTGGACAGCTCTTCAGTAGGTTAATGCAAGCACGGACACCGTTCGATACGACATAATGCATCTCATAGGTACCTGTGTAGGATATGAACTTCGGTCAATCCTATATGTGCACAATCAAAGAAGCACAATTATGAATAGGGAGCTCTGTTGATGAAAAAGCATACAATAACACGGTGAAAAGGCTTTTAGCAGAAGCTCTGCTGGAAGGGTGGTTAGTGGAAGTGTTCTTCGATCGGCACCTTCCGGATTTCTGATAGACCCCTGTAAGATGAATAAATAACAAAGTCTTAGCCCAAGCTAGCGCACAGCAAGAATTCGTAGCGATGACGCAGCCAATTCACAAGTTACAGCAGATGATGTGATGTGCGATCGGGCGAAAGGTAACACTTACTGGGTATTGCGGGAAAGCATAAAGAAATGCTCTACAAAGTCCGACCGTCCCAACAATTCAACGAAATCTTCATCATGGGTAATTACTATCAGCTGAAAGTTTTTCTGTTGTTTGCGGCTCTTGATAATTCTGCAAGAAAATGAGGGAAAAACATCTTCCTCAATTGTATTCGCGTGGTTGGAAGCTATCAGGTTGCTCGAAAAACCGACCGCATGGTCTGCCTGTGCTTCGAGAATGAGAACTCGAAAAAGCAGCAAAACTAAAGATTGAATGATGCAGATACCAGGATAAAGTATAGAAATGGGGACTATTAGGAGAGAGCTTCTTCATGCAGTCGTCAAGTCGAGGGTTTCGAAACCCTCTACAAAGCTCCACTCACTGCGCCTCCACTTTAGCGACAGCTGTAAAATATGCGTGAGGAAACTACCAAGTGTTTCTAACGTCTACGGGAAGCCAGTAGGATCGTCGTAACAGAAGCATACTTTCAGCCCGCAGTATCTAAAATGGCTCAACAAGCAGGGCTGTTAGAAGAACATCACGAAGGAACTCACTCGACCAACGCATAGGCCAGGCTTTCAATGTTCTCTCTATCTAAGTTCGTCGTCGGTTCATCCAGTGCGAGAACTCCGCAGTGCAGACAAAAAACTTCCGCCAAAGCTAGTCGGATAATTAGACTAGCCAGTACTTTTTGCCCAGCTGAGCAACGGCCGCGCATATCTAAACGGGCCTCATATGACTGTACCGATTTCGATTTCGCTGCTCGACTTGATGCGGTGGGAGCAGCCACGCCACCAGTGGCTTTGACCATCACCACACGGTAGTTGTAGGTTCGACGGGAGCGTGTAGCGTTGGAAGCTGCAGTCGCTGCTTCTTCCTCGCTGCATATCTCGATGTAGTCAATATCTGTTAACATAAAAATCACAACAGACTGGGTCAGTGTACTGGAGGAGAAGCGAGTGGTTGAGATAACAGCTTTCAAAACAAACCACAGAATGGTTGATCTTCCTGGGGGAAACAGTATTCCCAAACTATTCCTTCAGGAAATAGCACAGCTACTTACCTCCCCAGCGTTCACTGGAATGGCTTGCGAATAATAACAATACTATTTCGAGTTTAAAACAGTAAGTAAGCACTTAAGTAGTAGTCTGTTTGTAGCGCTACAAATTTGGCCTTCTCCCTCCAGGCTAATTCAGAATTCACGGCATATGATAACAACAGTCGTCGTTTAAAATAAAAGTTGCGTTTCGTTCAGCTGGACCATATCAAATAGGATTTGTAATCCCCTGAACCTCCTAGTGACCGATTATACTTACAAACCGTGATACAAACAAAAAATTAGACTCACCATTTCCTCGATAAGTACTCCGCCAGAGTTCGCGGATAATTTTGTTAAGGTCGGACATTTTCGCCGCATGATAAGCCAAGATTGCTCTGGGGTACGGAGAAGATAGATACAAGTAAAAACGAATCGCCAATTCGGGAGAAAGGTACGACAGAAACCACTTTAGTTGGGTCCCAAGATGAACAGTAGTTAAGAGGTAAGTATGTGCATACGGTATCCGATTAAAACGCAACACAACAATTACTGTGTGATACACAATACAAAACGTAGTTTACCTATCCAGAGCGTTGTAATAGCGTTCGAGGTCGGAACAGGCTAGCTCCGTGGTCTACAATCGAAAGAGAAACTTTATGAAGGATGTATGATGCACAACACTGAATAGCTTGGTTAAATCGACTCTTTATACATGGGGATTAGTTTCGCAATCCATTTAGAGGTTGAACCCCAGAGTAAATGAGTCTTGATTCGTTTGTGTCAACATCCGCTGTGATTGTAAATGAAAACACGTGCGGGTAAAAATCGAAAGCAATGCAGGGTGCAAACCCCACCGACTGTGGGAGTGTCTTGGTTAATGTACCCTTTGCAACTATACATATGTTTTTCATTTACGAGATGTCTCCGGGCTGCATTTGTATGATCTGCACCTTTTCGTTAGAAATTTCAAATCCTCCGGTAACGACTGAAAGGTGTTCCGATGTGACGTTCCGGTAATTGTGCCTTTCTTGGAGTTGTGCAAATTAAGGGACGCTCCAATCTCATATCGACACCATTTCATATTCTTATAGGGACATTCAGACATAATCCAATCACAAATCCAATTTGTGATCAGCGATATCATTGTGGAGACCTGAAGCAGAATCCATCATTACGCTATCTACTTTATCCAGTATCACATCATATAGTGCGATAAGTGCTATTCAAATCATCTATACCTGTTGGTTCCTTCGGCTTCTGTCCCCACCTAAAACATCCGAACTTTCAACACTGTCAGCAGGATGACCGGCTCTGGGGTTTACAGTCCATTTTGATTTAGTATCACGGAACTCCTAAACCAGCTCCCGGGGGCGAAACGTTGGTAAAACCCTTTGAACTAAGTACAAAAAATCAGTATATTTCACGGTATTCGACGCCATTATTTAGTAAAACTTGACTACGCCTACATCCTGGTACAAGATGAGTTAGTTCAACGGGTCGCAGTTTTCCACTTGAGATAATCAGTGGCAAGATCCAAACACGTTTCAATCCTATTCCGGTTCCATCGACAAATACCTTCAAACAGTTTTCGTCAGATTTGATTGTGTCTAACCGTGTTTTCGGGTGACTATCAGGGCGATGGCAACAGCCCCTGCAGGTAGCTGCGGCATGCTAGCGCTTCCAGCCATATATGCGAAGATCCTCGTCACTTAACGGAACTTATGAGCTGTGTTAAAACAGTCTGTCGCATTTCACTGGTACCTCTCAAGCAATAGCGGTCACAAATTTCGACTGTCTTGAAAACGTAGGGGCCAGGTCTCATATCCATAACATGGGAGGTGGCGAAGTGTATCGCGATGGATTCACACAATAGTACCATTGAGGTTGGATAGCCTTGAATGTTCCTTGGGCGCATTCCGTGATAGTCCCCAATGACCTCCTCCATTATCTCATCGAAAGCACAGAACAGAACAAACAGGTGTCAGATATTCCTTTGCACTTTGACGCGTAAAATGGGATTAGTGGATTCGTGATGTAACCAGATTACAGCTCTTTTAAACGAACCAATGAGCCATGGTTCGGTATTGTGCTTCAAAGAGCAGTGCACGCCCATCGGTTGAGAGTTGCTCAAAGGCCGATAAAGCAAGCTGTCAGTTCTCCTTTGAGTAAGGAACGATTCTCCTGCATTCATCTCAGGATGAATATGTGGCCCGATTTATGTGCTTAAACGCGAGTTTAAGTTGGAGACAAGAGCGAAAGAACCAAGTCAGCGAACATTACCCAACAAAGACCTCAGTAAAGATTCAATATCCGTGTGATCGGTAGTCCAACGGAAACAAGACTGATTGGTATACTCGTGCATTCACCCGTCAAAAGTATATCAAAGATAGCAGTTTTGTTCACCACAAACTCCTGTACTAAATAAACTTTCAGAGCATCAAGGTTCGTGCGCCTGAAATGCGGGCGTTCAGAGGTACGACTCACTGTCCACATAAATCGTAGTGAGTGTACAAAGAAAGCAAAAGTTGCACCTGATGCCGGACAGATTGTCAACAGACCAACGAAAACGTTTATGGGCCAGAAATATTGGAAATGATAACAGGTCGGCTCGACAGACAGTATCTTTTCCATCATTTCACCATGACAAACGTCCTCTTGTAAGTACGCTGGTCAAGCTGTTAGTGAACGGCTCGATTATTCCCATGGGTTTTGGCTGGTGGTTTCTGCTTCACCTTTGATGTACAACAAGTCGCCAACGGAGTAGTTTGACGTTTTAGGTTCTCCTTTCAGAAGTTATGGGGTGTGCTGACGAGCTAAAGCCATGGATAGTTCCGCTGACCGAAGGAAACACGAACCAGTGCGAACATTTTCAAACGTCCCCACCATTGTTCCAGACCAGTAAACTGGTCAGACTGGTCATCGGCAACTCTTGTCATTCCGACCGAATTGGATGTGAAGACGCTCCATATGGTTATATTGGCTAGAAGTTCATGTATGCACTAAGGGCCTCTTCAGCCTTAGTTAAAAAACGCAGACAAATGTGCCACACCAAGCAGTACCGTTGATTAAAGCATATGTAGGTTGTGCAAAACTTTTGACCGAAGTGCACGAAACAACCTACCTTGAGCTGGTACATCATGTCCAAGTATTCTCTGTCCGACTCGGCGTACTTCTCTTTCAGGTCACGTTCGAGGTACTGCAACTTTGCTGTAAGTTGACCCAGTTGATTCGTGACCGCATGTTTCTATTACAAGGAGGAAAACAAAAAGGGTCTGTAAGCGAAATAGGAACCTTCTTTTCCGGGAAACTGTGCTGAAGTTCAACGATGACTGAGATAGAACGTAGGCAGAACAGTGGTTACAGAACCATGGTTACAAAGTTGGGAGACAGTGCTCACCTCGGCTTGGAGTCGTTCTTCCTCTGAGGACAATCGCTTTGTTTCTTTGACGAGGTCTTGATCAGTTCCAGTAACGGAATGGCATGAAGCGAGGCGATTTGAGAGGTCTTCGATGCGCAAGGTCAACTGGCCCATTTGGCTTCGCAATTGTCGCAACTGTACACAGTCGGTCAGCTCACGCTGACGAATCTGGAGAAAATCGATTTGTAAGCAATTATTGGGTGAATTCGGTGGCCGAAAAATACTTTAAACCGATACAAAACGATAGGTATATGTAAGACAACTGTTACGGGATGATATGGTGGCCTGAGCAAAAGGAAACACAGATTTGCCTTCTGAAAAGAGAAAATGTGTTACTCTTCAACAATCGCAGCTCGCCTCATTGTCCGATTTTGAAAAGGTCATCAGAAAGTGCGTTTTAATGCACATCTGAGGCTGATCATAGATTGCCTTCGATTACAACTTATCATATTCTTCGTAGGTATTGGAGATAATGGAAGAAACAATTTTAATAGTCAGTGAAGCTGTGTACCGATTACACCTGACACACCACCAGGGAGTAACTGTTGCGCACTTATGTCACGTCCATGAACCCAGTAATCTCAGCTGGAAGAGTGAGGGATTCCATCTGCTATCTGATGTACCATGAATCCTAGTAGACTCGCTGATATTGTTGCACTGACAAATGGGTAGTTCAGAGTTCCGCCTCACTTGACGGACGGGCGCAAACTCGCACGAAGAATTCATGAAAATCAATTGTACGGCAGCAGTGTAATCCGGCAGCCAGTAGAGCATCTCCAACCATTTTTAAGCCTGATAGACCTGGTCCTCTTCGGCGAGACCAGTTTCAGTAGTCCCTTGAAGTAGTTAGGAAAGAAACTGACCAACCCGTTTATTTTTACTTGTTTTTACCAATAACAGATACCTTTTTTCAACCGGGCAATCCGGGTTATTGCAAGCAGTGTGGTGCAGATATCCCTCTGTTCGACACATGAGAGCAGTCCGGTATTTTTTTCGAAAAGTAAGTAAGAAAGCGGAATGGCATTGGTGAGATGTTGAAATGAGAGTCCCAAGTAAACTTAATATGAACGAAAAGACACCTGTAGACGGTTTCGAAACATCGACCTCGTGCTTAACGGATCGCAACTGGTTCGGGCGGTCAAGAGTCATCAGCGTCCGGTTGTTGCATCTATTCATCTTTGTAATTCTAGAACAGTTTTGAATCATATACTGGCCTCACTGGAATGGAACATCAGTGCAACAAGCTGTTTTTCCGTTAATGTCCACGAAAGCAAAAAAAAGCCGAAAGCCAAACATGGAGATCACATCCCGGATGTCATGAATCCCAATGTCATCTACATTCTGAACGTGCAAGATATGACGGTCGTCCCAGTGTGCGAAGCGCGCCAGCGACTGCATATTCCGGGCCAGTGCAGTTGAAAAAAACTGTATCGTCCACGTTTCGTTTGATATGGACTCTGATGAGAGTGAAGGGAATTGTTAAGGAAAACAAATTCCTAGCGTATATTTGTAAAAAGACGGACAGCACATCCAATGTACCAGAGCTAGGCTGCAACAGTAATCAGCCAATGACAAACATTGAGAAGTAAAAGAATCAAATAGATGACAAAAATAAACATTCAGCGGAAAAAGACAAGCTGCCATTACCTTGTGCTCATGCACTTGCTGGCGAGCAAGTTCCAGGTCTTTCGTGTTTCGCTCCGCGACTCCATGCAAGTGGGCAATAGCTTGCTCAAGATTCGTCAACTGTTGTTGAACTTGAGCTAACTTGTGCTTTGAACCAACTTTCGAAGCTGTAGAAACAGCAGCACATGCTTGGTCAACTTGACGGATGAGGTCGCGCAATTTCCCGGTCTGGATGAAACGCATGCAGAACAGTAAGACGGATAAATTCCTGAAACCACAGTGGGATATACGTTCGGAGACTAAAGTCGAAGTGACGAATGTAGCCTGTGGTCTTCTAATGAACTCGTTTTCTTACAAATACATATACACACTGGTCCACCACCAGCTTTGTCACGTTTCTTCCCAATAAATTCTTGAAAACAATCGCTATTATCTGTTGTTTGTGAAACTGTGGTAAACAATAAAATCTTGAATGAGTGACAACCATGAAAGACCCTCCCAAAATCTCACAATACGTGCTCATCATTGTGCATTGTAGAGTCAGATTCACAGACAAAATACAACACGTCCATACTCCGAGTTGTGAAAAGGGAGTATCCTCGTCGAATATCCGCGTGAATAAGCCAAGCAGATCAGAATATTCTGTTTGTTAGACGAGGGTTTTTACTCGCCGCATGCGTACTTCAAACGCAGATGACAACATTGCTCTTGGGGTGACGCAATCCCCACCAGGTAGGACCATATAGAACCCTAGACTCAATTACTAATTACTCAATTACTAAACGATACATTTGAAGAAGTATTACTGTACTGATGAGGGGTTGAAACACCTTGATCGGTTTTCCACGGCAAAACCCATCAGACTCCTGCAAACTACATCTATTGGCCACCTGGCCACCCAACCAGACGTAAAACTTACCTTTTCTGCTGATTCTTCAAGTTCTTTCTCCCGGGTTGCCGAACCAGCAGTCCTCTCACTTACGGCGATGTGTCTCGCCTGCTTTGCTTTCGGAAGCTCATGTGATTCCAGTTCTTGAAGCCGTTTCTGAAGCTGTTTTTCGGTGTCACTCAGGCGAGCGATGTCATCAGTAAGACGCAGATTAGTTTGGTTTTCCTGCTCCAACTGGATAAAACACGAATAAAGATGTGGAATTAACTCAGGTGGGTAGGGCTCTGATGAGGAAACAGAAAGTCAAGCTGGTGGTCAGTATGTCCTGCGACTATGATCCAGGAGCAAAATATGGTTGAGTGTACGAGGCTGGAGTTTTAAAAGTTTTGCAGCTATGGTGTCCAAATGTCTGAGCTCAATGTTAAAGGGAATGTGCAGCCGAAGGGAAGAATCTAAGGACCTAAATATAACCCGAAAAGGAATAGCTTTTGGTCCCTTGTGATTTGGCCCAAATCCAGTAAACCTGTGCACTGTCGGACAAGATGTCGATGGATGATGAATTACCGTGTTATAAGCTACTAAAATACGGAGCAGAGTCCAATCAGCGAGTTCAGATGGACACGACTGGAAGCGCCTGAGGGAGGTTGCAAATAGAAGACAGGGTGAACTGGTGCGAACGTTAGGCAACAAGGCACTTTGTTAGGTTTGCTTGCTGTTCCAGGAACTAAATGCTGGTACGCTTTCAAAGGTACTCAGGTTCCTCAACAAACAGCGCTCACCTTATGTAAGTTATCCTTTATTCGATGCACCGTATCAGTTGCGTCACGTTGAGCTTCGTCCAACTGCTGCACATGATCCTGTAGTCTAGTCATTTCCGAAGTCACCGAAATTCTGTGAAGCGTGTAGATAAAGAGCGTACAAGATCTAGTATTTTACCATGGTGTTCTCTTGACGTTCCGTGCTTGTGCTACCCATCAAAGTGTTTGACCAACTCAGCGCAAACACGTTGAGTTCGCAGATACAACAGCCACTGACTACTTGTGCAACCTGACAACCTTGTCCGAATACCTACTTATTCATGTCCTACTGCTTCTTACATAAAAAAACATGAGGCTGAGCAGTCTATGACGACATTTTACTACCTTGGAGAAAACTGACACGTGTTAACGGACTACGCAACGATGATGTGTGGGTGGATCGAATGAAAGAAACAGCGTTAAAAGTGTTTGATCTAGGCTTCACTAATATAACATTAGTGTTGGTTAGAGCTTCAGTCCTGTACTTCATTTGCATGCGACCCCGGGTATACACAGTTGGTTTACCCGCATTGGTTAAACCAAAACCACGTGAGATCCCAGGTGTGATTCCTGGTCTAATCAGTACTTGGCTAATTCAATCATATGACTGCTGCTGGACAAGCAAGAAGTTACAGCTGATTGGTCATCGATCCCCGCACGATCGATGTGCATTAACTACGACAGCCCGTTGTCAGTGTCGCCCTATTCTGAGCTTATCAGGAAAGCGTGGCTATGAGGTCCCCTAACTTTTTACTTGGACACCAAATTAGGCCTGATTACCGCTTACCGCTGCATCAGTAGCAAGCACTGAATTGAAACAGAACTCAAAAATTGGGGAACCAACGCAGTGTTTCGACTTAAGGTATATATCATGCCGGGAAGCTCTAGGACTGACGTTTCAAAGCATTAGTGGTCTGAAATACATGAAACTGTCGGCAGAACAGAGAACATCTATGAGTGCGGTGAGTTTGCATTAGGTCTTGAGTGACTGCGTCGAACTGGCGTCGACTGGCGCAATAGTGTCTTATCCGCTGGATCAACGCCAGTGACTTCCCCATTGCGACCACATGGTGGGATATAGTGTCATGGAATGACAAAACTTGTCCCAATCAGGCTATATGACCTTCGGCCTCAAGTACGCTTTTGGGGGCTCAAATGTCACTGCGATGTGCTTACAGCATGTTAAGTTCAGAACCACAAAAATACGGCTGCACGGTCATTCCGATGCAGATGACACGATTTATCAATATGAAAACTGCGCTGCGAGCTGTCAAAGTCATCCGAACAGGTCAGTTTGGAACGAACATTCAACAATACGCATTTGATCACTAGGCTGGGATCCTCCTCAACAGAGTGTTGCGCTGTATGCTGAAACACGCGAATTTCACCTGACTCATTTTTGAAAAGCCTGAATGAACATCAACAACATTCTTGTATCGAAGTGAGCCATTATAATCAGATAGCATTGAAGGGAGGAACGGACCCAGTTCACCGGCCTCAAGGAAAACACACAACTAAGGCTTGTGGGAATTGCCACTATACGGCATATGGCAACGTAGGCACGGGGAGGAGGTATTCCACGTATGAATACTAGAGCACAAAAGTTTTGTTTGTATGAGGACTTCCAATGCCCAGAGGTTACCGTATGCCGACTCAGCCAGCAAAACGAAATACGGACGGGAATCAAGCAGGGGCACACTCGAACATTTGCTGTTGAACAGCCAACTAGCAATGAATCAATTGGTCACGTGGCAGAAAAACCTTGCATGAAAGACCTGCACCTTGTGTGCAAACATACATCGTAGATTGTTGCGTTATCTTTCCTATTCAAGCGCTCTTGGTTATATTGAGGTTATAGATTGTGTATTCACCAGCGATTTTCGTTCACAACAGCACGCTGGCGTCGGTATAGGTTTAATGAGAATGGGATGCAATGAGTGTTGAATCACTTTCAGTGCTTATGTGCTCAGCTGCACACTGCAAATCAGTAATGTAGCGTTAAAATGGTTGCGGCGGCTACTTTTGTTCCGGTACATTCGGAACGCAAAAAGAACACTCCCGTGTTGGACAACAGACCTACACAACTTGATTAGTGTACGGACAAAGCGACCACAGGGGTGGAAGGGGTGGGCGTCCGGCTTACAGGATCTTGTATCCGCCCACAACCTCTTGACCAATATAGGTTTTTCAAGTCAGCCGGAGAGTCGTTCTCGTCCTGTATATGAAATTACGCTTTCGGTTGACCACGTGGGTTTGAGGTCACTTGTGGAGGCCAGGTAGTAGCTGGAGGGTTCGCGACGCTCTGATTTACCAAATAGAACTGCTTATTCAATTTTCCGCAAAAAGCATGAGGTGGCCAAAAGAACCAGAGTTTCTCGATGACCTGACAATCAATACTACAGTGGAATTTTTAACACCAGGTTACTCATTCTGTAACATTTCAGACTGCTTCTTCTCTTATGACTTGGCATGTAAGAGGAGATAGTGAATATATCTGGGCAAAACGAGTCTCAGTCCGTGTACACGTTGCAGTGAACTGCGTAGGACAAACATTTTCCGAAGTACTGTCACAAGTGACTCAAAATAAAAATAAAACAAATTTGCATTTTACATGTCACTTACTGTTTATCACGGAGTGTTCTTCGTTCTTCCTGGAGGGCATCCACGGTCTCGGTGCCTGTCGAACAATACACGGAACATGACACAACGTTTATTGTGGTATCATTGTGTCTGCTTTCCCAAACCCTTACCTTGTCTGAACCCACTGTTTTCTGTGTCTATCTCACAGATTTGACACGCACCCATAAAATCCCTCATGAACTTTTGACCCTTGATATATTGAAGCTTTTTTTGGTGGGTTTTACGCGCGCCTTTTGACCACTTACATTAGTATGTGTTGTGCGCACACGTTTATGGCTAACTCAAACCGATCTGCCGTTCTCTCCAGGTATGCTGTTTTTATAACGTCCCAGAGACTTTTAGGATTTTGTTGGGTTTACTAATTCATAAAGCAATTTAGACGGAAATCCCCGTGATTTGCCATTGGTGTCCCTTTCATATACGTGTTTCGTACGCGTGGTACAGCATCTTATTGACAAGTCTCAAGACATCGTGATTCTCGGCTTGTGGTTTCGTGCGTCACTCAGTTGAGCTCTTCAGAATACGTCGAGTACTCTACAACAACCTGGTTAGAAACAGTGATTTCCAGCCCTAAGATTCCTCGCAGTGGGTGTGAGCTCTGCTACGGCATTTAATCCGTTTCCATAAGAACAATGTAGATTGTTAACCATAAACTGAATAAACTAAGTAGAAATTTAGAAGGGTAGATCGATCGTCAGTGAGTTGTCAGTGCTAGTCGCTTAGTTACCTGTCATCAACGACAGCAGTACCTTCCAAGAGGCATCTCCGAACAGGCCAGATCGCGGAAGCTCTGTGCATTCAGGGGGTGGACTTTTAGTTAAATCAAGTCATTCAGCTGTGACACACTTTCGGACGTGAAGCCGGTTACAATCTAACTACCGAGCTATCTGGAGCCCAAGTATTAGGCGAGTCGGGTAACACTTTACCGAAAAAGTTGTTTCCCGTACCTTATTCAGAGTGGCACAAAAGACTATGCGGACAGGTATGGAGGTACGAAGTCTGTGCCTCAAGAATACAACTCTCCTGGAATAGGCCTCGAGTGACTAGACGTGTGTTATTCATATTATCTGACCCAGTATGTGGAATTATTGTTACCTAAAAAAATGATGGTCGAACTCAGACGGTAAGCCTTTTCGTTCTTTTCGTAATCTGGTTTTCCTCCAGCCTCAATGTGCAGCATCGGTGTTCAGGAATTATGAGGCAAGGGAATTGAGCAGTAAATAGACCAAGCCCTCAACTCAGTGCGCAAAACATACCTTCCATGGTCTCTCCACTTTCTGCTTGCAGTCGCGCAATTTTTCCGCTGAGTTCTATGATATCATTTTCCATCCGTTCGAATACAGCCAGGTCGCCTTGAATGGATCTGGCTAAAGCTTCGTCCGCATGGCATGCTTCCAGACGTGCAGTCTCCTGTGAAGAAAAAGTGGAAAGTCCCATGTGGATAGTCTTCACAAGTTATCGGAGAAAATGCTTTCTTCAGAGCCCAGAAAATGGCTTGTCTATGCACAGGGTCGTATCAGAATTGTCTTCCAACAACCCATCCAACGAACACATGGTTTGGCAGCTTCTAGGTCATTATTCGATGGTGTAAGTGGCGATAGTGCATTGGGTTGTGAGGGTAAGGTGCCACATGGGTTTTGGATTAGGGGTAGCACTGACCAGTCACCTTCTATAGCCCGGGGTTCCATTCTACCTGTGTTAGACAATATTCAGTACCAAATGGATATTCGGGCTTGGTAATTGTGGGTTATCGCGAGTTGGTGCGATTGGCAATCTGTGAGCGCCTTTTTCGCTTATTCCCTCCTGCGAGCCGACAGGCCTGGTCCAATTTCCTCTAAGCTGCAAGCTAATCGCAAGGAAACGACAGAGAGATGTATGGCTACTAGGCAAAACCACTGGAGCAAAAGAAAAAAAGGCGTACAGACTCGTGAAGCGCAAGCGGTAGGCTACCTGCAGCAATCTGAAAGACGATCAAACAAACATAATACTTTCTGGAGCTTAGATACCAAACTTGATAGTAGAACTGGATCTGACCTAACATATACTCAAAAGATGGAATACTGATACAACCTAGGCTACCTAATCTGAAAGACGATCAAACAAACATAATACTTTCTGGAGCTTAGATACCAAACTTGATAGTAGAACTGGATCTGACCTAACCTAAACTCAAAAGATGGAATACTGATACAACACTGACGCGATACCGATAATATATATATATATATATATATATAT
>NW_008751664.1:1230937-1260660 GCF_000715545.1 Opisthorchis viverrini
CGGTTTATACTCAAAAGATGGAATACTGATACAACACAGACGCAATACCGATAATATATATATATATATATATATATATATATATATATATGATAACATATAATATAATGACTCACGTACAATGTATATCGTTGGATTAGAATCAGTCAGTGCATTTTATGCATGAGTATAAACCGATAGACCACAAATGTCTAAATAAAAAGATCAGAAATGGTTAACCAACCTGTTCGCTGTTGTCCCTAGCAGTCTGTAGGCTTTCCAGCTCTGTATTCAGTTGTGCCTCCAAAGCAGGGATATCTGTTTTGCGTAAGTGTTCAAGCTTTTTAGGCGAGGTAAAGAAAGCAAAAATGAACCAGGTGAGACACATTGAAGTCATCTTTTTTTACTTTCGCCCTGAGATGGTGTAAGTTAAGCCACAAAACTTGGTGGAATCGTCATGATGTGATATTTTTTCACGCAAACACGCTGAAGCACAAGAGGCGAACTGTTGCCCGGTCGCCAATGGCTGAACAGGAGCTCAAATAACTCAAGTTCTTTTGTTCAGTCGCACCGCACAAAATGACGCTCAGTGAGCAAATCGAAATCAAACAACTTGGTCTTTAGGGGCATTTTCTGCCCAGCTAGGACAAACTAACAGGTACTGTATAAGTGAATAACTGTATTATTCTATGAACTCCTGTTAACGGCATTCAGATGCATAGTAGCCTAAGCTCTGTCTGTTGCCACCAGTGGCGAACCTGAAATTCAGTTCTGATTGTCATTGGTTTGTTCACTGAGCTGAGCGATTTGTTTGCAAGCGTTTCATAATCAATCGAGGTGACATCAGTAGTGCGTTGTTAGAGAACGTAGTGGGGCGTAGCGATGGGCCGGTGGTTGTCACAATCACAACTGTTGGGAAATAATCAGGTTTCTAGACCAATCTGTCCATGAGCCCGTGGATCACTCGGAATGAACCAAATCCAGGGTCATCATAAGCACAGTGTATGATCATATTAAATACATTCGGGTAAAACTCACTTCTGAGTAGATCGGTCGGAGCTCCAGCAACGTCTCATGTTGCGTCACCAGCTGAGCAAGCTCAACTTTTTTTCGCTCAAATTCGCCGGGCATTGATTCGATGCGTTGGTTCATCTGAAACACGAAAAGGGAAGGACAAATTTGACTCATAACACTTTACGCGGAGAACAGGAAATGCGCTGAAATGCCATCACCGTACGTTACAGCAAATGAAGAGCATGGGGCAGTTTACCTCGGTCAGAAGTTCGTCCTGCTCTGAACGGTCTGACAACTGCCGATGGCAGACGGGACAGTCCGGATCCGAACGTGCCAAACGATCCCGAAATTTACACCATAGATAGAGACTTCCCTGTTCATTCGCACATTCTCTGGAAATGAGGAAGAGTTATAAATAATTTGCACTCTGGTGATATCTGTAATTAGGTTGATACTACTTACGTTGACACCATTTAGAACCTAACCGGAGGCCAGGTATACGAATAACTTACTCTTCTAGAAGTTTCCGTCTCTGTTGTAACCTCGACAGGCACTGTTCCAAATCAGCGGAACCCGCTGCGCTGAGGATGCGTTCTGCCATTTGATCTGCTTGTTTTTGCTTTCCTTGTAGTTGCGATCTGGTGAGAAGCGAATGGTGGACCGTAACTAATGTGATTTCGAATGATACAAATGTGATTAGGCTTGATAAAAGAACACGGTGCGCGGTCTAAATGCGAAGTGCATAGCAACGATCTATGCTGTCCGATGGATAGATCAGAGATTCGGCTGACACTGTCTAATCACCTGAAATAAGCGATATTATGGTCACAAAAATAACACACACAATGCAAAAACGGAAGACGACCTAACTCAGCAATAGTAGTCGATTACTTTCCCGAAAACATCACAAGTAATAGACTATTGGCAACCATCTGGTTAGAGCCACTGTTTCGGGGAGTCAGCAGTTGCGTTTCCAGTGAGCGAGAGTTCATTTTGACCCTCACTAAAACAGAATACTCTCAAAAGGGGACCAAAATCACTTTTCCCGAGATATCATCTCTTCAGGAGGCTGCTGTATCAAGCTGTTTCTCTTAATGCTCAGTTGTTTGTTCCACCGTGCATCCCTGGCTATGCAGTCACATGGTGGCGGCAATGTCCGCCATAGGAGAGAGAAAGCGTCCAAACCAGACACATAGATGCAGTCCCGAAATATCGTGACTGAGGCAGTGTCAGATGCATGGGGTTTATCTTACAAATGGTGTCCTAGACACGTGTCCTGCCTAACAGTAACCTCCACGATTTTTATGTTTGGGCGGGGTTCCAAAGAGTTATAACTGTCATATCCGCTTCCAAGCCTCAAAGTCATCCAGCCTTTAATATGCTTTTCTGTGGGCGTTTGGCCACCAAGACAAAACAGCGAGGCAAGACAGAGTGCCTACACAACTGCTCTTCCTGCTCCCCACCACCTGTGACTGCGCAGTTCTCCCAAATAGAAAACACTTTCATCGAGTAGAAGTTCCTGGCAACATAAGGTGATTTGCCATTAAGGAAGAAAACCCAGGAGGAGCCGTTTAAAAGAAATAGTTGATTAACTACCTAAGAGAGATCACAACGGATACACATTCTGGTAAACTGTCAGTTCGGACGGCTGATGTCCTAAGCACGATCCTGTAAATCAGTGGACTTCTTGAGCACACCTAACTTGACCTGAGCCTTAGTTTAGCCCAGGATACGAGCACAGTACTATAGGATGGACGACATCCTCAATGCAGTGAGCCTGAGGTGCAAAATAAAGCAACACATGATAACCAAACACTCACTGATGCTGTAATTGACCACTGCATAGGAATACACCATGATACATTACATCACTTAGTGGGTCTGATTCGAGTTTAGTTTCGTAGCAGAGGGATCTTCTGTTCGCAATTACTTGAGTGACATGTTTTGAGGACAATCACGCAAGTTCACTGTGCTGGCCTGATGCCACTCATGGACATGCGAAACATTCATCCCCGAATAAACGAAAGATGGTGTTGGTGAAGAAGACGGAGATAGGATCTCACTAGCCAACCCCTCCCCATGAGGAAGCATCCACAAGACAAGCCATCGGGGAAGAGTACTGCGTTGGTAAATCCACCAGCGGACTCATAAAGCATATTTCAGTCTAACTATTCACTAGGACCGAAACAACGTCACTGGAAGACACTACTCACAGGGCTGCTGAAAACTTACGATGGATTCCACCCTTACTGGGAGTCTAGGTCCAATCACCGAGTTTCCGCCAACCTTTGGTTTCAATGGGACCCAAACTTAACACAATTAGCAAAGCAGACTGGTCTGCAAATGATTCGGTTTTAATGGGAAACTCAACTAAGGACGCCTTCGTGAAGCACATCCGGTTGAAGAATATAATAAACGATATATCCAGCTGAGTTTCCAGTTGAGACCAAATCAGTTTGCAAATGAATGCATTTCGCGAACTCTCAAAATTTTTACTCAACCAAGGTTGGCGTACTGGGTTCATCCCTATGACATTTCCATCAGAGTGGTTAGCTGAAACATTAGTCCTTAGAAGACGGACGGCAAAACTAAACGAAGCAGGTCAGTGAAGGACTGAAGCACAGGACGATAGGTAGACGACCGGATAACTGAAGCAGTCCAGCAGTCAATCGAATTAACAGAGAAATCAGCAAGGAACTGATGAATGCAAAGAAACCATAGGATACAGTCTTGGGTGGTTGGTTCAAGAAGTTTGGTATCTCCACAGGAACGTTCGTTAGAGCGAGTTCGGAGCTGTGAACAATGAGGAAATTTAACAAACGCACAACATATAAGTGAGAGTAAGAGGCAACCTCCAGTTCGATGACAGAAAATGAACCTTACCGAGTGAACTTTGTCTTCGTCTCCAGCACAGACTTCTCTTGTTCATATTTGGCAAGGCGTTTTCTTGCCTCCCGTGTACTCTGCTCCAGTGATGACAATCGGGTCAAGAAGGAATGACGTAGTCTGTCTTGAATGGTGGTGGTCTGTTGGGCACGTCCCTTCGAGCGATCAAGTGCGACTGCGATATCAACTTCTGAGATAATTGTAGGAACGGAATTGGTTCCAAAGACCTGTTCTAAGGCCTCGAGATGTCGACTGCGTCTACCATTGACAGAGAATGCATGACACAATGATTAGGTAACACAAAGTGGCGGCATAAAATGGATGAACCAGTTTTTGTGTTGCAAATATTTCGCTTTTGGCGGAAATTAGGAGCAAAATGTACGGCATAGAATCTTTGTGAATGATATGAATACAGAATAGAATGAGTTAATGGGAAAAATAGCAATGAAAAGACTTACATTTTGCGGGCTGATTCGAATTTGCTGTCGCGATCTTTCCTAAGGACGTCCAGTTGCTGGCGTTGTGAGGAGTTTTGTTGCAACATTGCAATTTTCTCACTTGCAGCAGTTATGACGAAAATGAAACCGGTTAGCATGTCCGGTGACAATGTTGTGAATAAGTGAAAAAACTACATTCTGCTGATTCTGAGCTGCAAACTGATAAGCACACCCGAGAGAACGCCACCAATTCGTATGTTTTGATCGTGAAATGGCACAAATAAAACCGGAGGAGAAACGAAGATCTGATAATCCCCTAACAGGTAATGAATAAGTTAAGCTCGGTTTGTTTGCTCTTCCAGCGCTTCTTCTGTAGAGTTTGTGTTTAAAATAATTAATGTTATTTTTGGGTGATCGGTTACGAAAACTCGGTAGATGATCGTGAAGACAAGAGTAAACATTGGGGGGAATGCGAAAGCTAGTGTCTCGAACTTTTATACTGCGCCACGCAGGCGATTCAGAATAACGATAGTGAACGTTTATGCCCATCGTCAGCAACAAGTTCAACATGGCCAGTTGTAATATTCGACATTATGAACGATTTTTCCATCTTTTGGATTTTATTAACCGAGTGCTAAATCCTGGACAGCCCCAACTGCTCCACTTATTACGTAGCCTGTTACGGTGGTGGTAGTCCACTAACTGCTGAACTTCAAGAATTGGTTGAGAGATCTTTCGTTCAAGGTAGACGCACCTCTCTTCAGGAACCTACTTTGTCTAGATACTTGGGATCAGATCGCTGTACGGCATCTTTTTGTTTGAACTACGTATCAAAACTTGGAACGGTTGAGGTCAGAGGTAGATTTATTTTCTGGAAATTTGTTACGCTTCACTGAGACAACCAAGATTACTTTCCTGACAGACAAGCAGTTCCGCACAGGAAACATCAGCAGAGTCACCCCATTGTGGTCTATAATCTTAAACAAATAATGTACACCAGACGATTAAACGCTCGCCGTGTCTTGGCCTGCGCCAAACGAAAGGTATTAGGTGAACGAAATAAGATCGGGGATGTAGCTGAAACTGTCGGCTAGTCATAGAGAAGTTATTTTCTCTCCATCTTCGAACAAGAACATCGTTTCCGACGGTGTTGTCAAAACCTTACCGACGGGAAGCACATCCACAAAAAACCAGAAGTTGACGTAGATAGCAGAAAAGATCAAACCTCACAAGACCGCTTTCATGCCTAATCCAAATATGAATTCAGGTATTTACTCATCTGGTTGTGTTTGTGTCACCGTAAAATCTGAGTAAGGTTGAGTTGTGCCTGTTGCTACACCGCGGCTTTTGATTAGTGATTTGTATGATAAGGTATTCAGTGCGACAAAGGCTCTCCAAAGACTGCTTGTTCGCAGGAATGCGTCGGGTGGTTTGTGTCGGAGTCTGTCAAATTTGGCAGCTCACATATTCCACGCACTGAGGCATGAACTCGTTCGCCATTACCTGTGTCTCAATAACAGCTGTGGCCTGGGCGGGCAAACCTACTACAAAATTCGTCTTCTGACGAGTGCGATTACATGGAGTACGAAGGTGTCGATGGAAACGGTGTTATTAATCTCTGGCGTCGCTAAAACATGTCGGTAGTTAAAGATTCACTGACATGTCAGTCAGAACATAGCTTCTGGCTTTCATCTATGAAGCACATACCAAGTAGCAAGCAGCATAAAGACAGTCCAAAACATCGTCAGGCAGCAAGTTCTTTAGAACCGAATTAGGTACATAACGGGCGATGGGAAATAATTGTCCTGTGTGCAAAGGGATGTGGCAGAACGAATTAATTGTCACCTTAAACATCTTGACATCCAGAGTCTTCTGTTCAGTCATGGATCTATTTGCTGTCTCACGCGTCCCGTCTCAAGATCTACTCGATAAAAATGTTTTGACTTCAGCTATGTACCTTATCACAATCCGATTTGGTAGTGCAGACCCAATAAGTTTCTGTCCCAGTCCTGGGATATGCCAAATGGATCTGGCTTGCTTCTCATTTACTAAAACACTCCGGAGCCACCTCAGGCAGTTCCTATTGAGCTCGATTGAAAATGAGAAGTGACGTCCAGTTAAACCTGGATCTTGAAACCAGGCAGCTTATGATCGTTATGATATTGTTCTCAATTGAAGAACAGCTCTAAGATTCAATATAAATTCCTGAAGGAAATCGCCAAGTGAGCGAATGAGTCAACATATTTTAGAAATAAGAAACTGCTTCCATACCAGTGGAAAACAGGATATTTAATTCCTTCGAAATCATATAAAACACAATTTTGGCCATGGACTATGTTCAGGAATCACTGCTTTGCAATCGGATAACATGTTTCAGGAGAAGCACGAGGAGTGGACCTTTTGGACTAAACCAATGTGTAAGTAGCAGGGTGCCTGTGGGTGAAATTGCCTATTTCTCCGAGTCACCGATACCATGATAATTTGAACGACTATTTACAAGTAATGTCAGTGCTTCAAAATACCAACAAGATTCAACCTATGCAGAGGCTAGTACGTGAAACGTACGCGAATTCTCAAGTCAGTTTGACCGAATGAAAATATTTGACCCGGGCGACAAATCCGGTCGATCGTTCAAATGTTCAAGGACCTCTGCTTCAGATGTCTGATGTCCTCGCTAGATTAACCAACACGTTCGAAGCTCAGGAGTTTAACTTAGATGCAAATAAGAAGGTAAAACCTAAAGGGAAGTGATCGAATTAGGTAGAACCCCACCAACTGAGCATCTGTACAACGTTCAGGGTATTTGGGATGAGGTGAATCCGAATGATGGTTTTTGCAATGTGGAGAGTGATGGAAGCTCATAGCCAAATCACCACGAATGTGTGCCACTTTTACGGAGGAACCAAATAAACTTGAGTGAGCCTACTATAAGCGGCTAATGCGTTTCGCCCAATAAATCACCATCATCAAGTGCGTTTTGTGCAGTAAAAGGGAGATACTCCAGGACAGTTGACCAAGTCCCTACCAAGGATCCTCGTAATTGCTCGGACACTGGGCCCCAAGGAAAGTGGGGGATCTCTGGAGGGTTTCAGTTATTTTCCATCAGACAGCTGACACGTCAATTACGCCCACACTACCTGTTAAAGAGCTGAGCCTGCTACCAGAATCCTACGATTTCAAGTGACAGGATTTGAATCAGGGCTTTCAGAGTTTGTTTTTAAATGCAGTGACTGAAAAGGCCGCACATGGGTTACTGTGACACACACGATTTTAGGTTCGGTTATACTCAAATAAGCATTGGATTGGAGTTTAAAGCTTGACGACATCAGCTTCCGTGGCAGATAAGATAACTCTCTTCCACGTCAATTTTTTTGAGGAATGGAGAATAGTAAGGGAAAAAGCGCTTCCCTCTGAGACATCTTCCTTTATAGATGGATCTACATGTATTGGGGTAACACGTAAAATGCACAGGGCTTAGCTGGCTTCAATGTCCCTTTGGTTTGAGACTCACTGGATTCTTTCCAAATAAACTTACTCCAGTGTTAGCAAAGATTGTTCAGTAGCCTTCCGAACTTCGGAGAGATGTTGCAGTTGCTCGCGTGTATCTTTCAACTCGCTGCTGGTGCACAACTGGTCGACATGAGCCTCCTGAAGTGAACATGAAAGGGAATGATGGGGATTCCTCCCGCAGAAAAGCCACTTTTTTAATCTAAAGAAAGACACAAGGCACTCAACACCATATACAAGTTGCAAATGAAAGGACGCTGGGAAATGGCGGGAAAACGTGTCGGGAAAAGTGGTAGAGATACCACTCTGGGTAGGAGCAACCTCCGACTTACTGAGAGTGATCGACTTATCAGCGGACAGACACTAGTGACAAAATAACTTACTGCATTCAACAGTTCATTTCTGACACTCTCCATCTGCGAGATGACTGACTTGGCATTTTCCACACGTCTTTTCAGCGAAGTTATTTCAGAACGCGTCTCCCTCTGTTGTTATTAGAAAAACACAACCATATATATGGAGAATTATAGTACCAAACAGTATTTTCCAAGTACCATATAATCAAACAGTTACCAGAGAACGGCGTATTCTCTAGACCTTCAGAATCATGAAAATAGGGAACACAGAGATAAAAGGCTTTCAGCTTAGTCCAAACGAACTGGAGTGCAGATGCATCCGTTGCCTCGATACAATATTATTTAGCTGTCAGATAGCAGTTGTCGATCGGGGAAAAAAGCCCCCTTCCCCAATTAGCATGCCACATTGTACGTAACTTCTCAATCGGTTTTGCAAGCGTCTGCGTTGGTAGAAACTACTGAATCCGTGTACAGTAGCCTATCTCCATTGCTTCTTAGGTGGCAGTGAATACAGGCGAAGTAGAATTAAGGGCGATCGCCTCTAGTTTATACCATACAATACCGTGCATCACTCGCAAAAACGATAGGATTATCCATACGATAATGAATGTCGCAGAGAGTTGATGAGCCATATCTTGAATGGACTCGTCACGGACAGTATGATTACCTGTCAAAAATATCCCAACTCCAGTTCGCGATTCACTGGACGATTTTCACAGCATTTTTCCAAAATGAATTTCTTTCCGCCTTCTGAACACAACGTGTCGTTTTTTAAGGCCACTTCATGTAGAAAATGAATTCATTTGAGTCTGATGGTCAATTAACATGGAGTCGGGCTCGATCGTCAATATAACTATAACGAGATAATAGTATCCCACTCTATCGATCATCAAAATATGCGTTGCTGCGGTTGACAGTCTTCAAACTACCTTCAAATCACTAATGCTCAGACAGACCTGGCTTTTGAGTAGGCCGATTTTTTGGCACACAGGTGCACGAGCAGACATCGATGTGACACCTGCTACTCTATTCAGATAGCAAAAAACCTGTCCGCAAAGAGAAATCGGAACAGTGTGAAATGGCTATTGAATTCAACAAAGGTAAGGTGCAGTGACACGCGTGTCGTATGAATCTGGGAAATTGTTAGGGCAAGTCCTTGGACTCTAATAAGATGTATGTATGAGCAAACTGAACCACGTGTTCTAATGTTTGAAGCTGAATCTGAAAACCATCTACGGAACGCAATATGATCGACCCGGGAGTAGCAAATCGATTGCCGCTTCACCTGATATGAAATCATTTAACGGACGCAGCGAAACGGTAGGAAAGCTTCAACCACAAAGCATTCTTGGAAGGATCCAACGAACAGGGCATTTATCCAGTCCATAATTCATCGGTTGACTCCTTCGGAATGCTTATTTTGCAACCGAGAGATTGCAATACACAGAATATATACAGATAAACGGTTTGCTTGCCCTGGGTACATATTCGAAATATCGCTTCTGTGGCTAATTTCTAAACTTACAAAGAAGCAAAAATAGGGCTAATAGTCGCTGTAATAACGGTAATGCCTCGGTTTGGCTTTCGCTCAGAGCCTCCCCTCGTCCAGAGAACCACCAAAGTTGCACAACGTGTCTTAACGTCCGAATTTGGGTTCGAAAACACCCGGTGACAACATTATGAAAATTCCACCGCTTTCTGGATGCGGCAGTGGCATTCGGTGGATACTGGACGATTGGCGGTCGAGTCCACAACTTCAGCCCATCAGACCTCGCCTTTATGCTGGACTGACAAACGGCCCGATCTTCTGGCTAATCGCGTGCGGGATAGGCTTTGTGGCCGCAACATCGTGCCTAACTGCGAGTGGCAAAGCGGTTTCGGTGCGGGATTCCGCCTACCAGTCGCACAGCAGTAAATTTCATTATTCGGCCGTAACAAACTTGACTCTGCCTACTCGGACGTGCAAAATTCCTGAACCATTGTGTTACATTCGTTTACGTTTGCTTAAAAAACAGATACCAGTAAGCTCATCCAATCACCAATCAAATGACAAAACATGACATTCGGAGGCACACAGTGACCAGTCAATGAGAAGCATGAATAATAAAGGAAGACAATACACAAAATAAAACTGCCAAAGTGCGTACCAAGCAGCGCTGAGCCTCTTCATGGTTATGTTCGACGCGAGCTAGCTCGTTAATGGCTTGATTCACGCGTTCCGTTTCCTCCGCCTCAAATTTTCGCATTCGCTCCTGAAAAACGAATTCAAAAAATTCAATATCTAGTAGAGAGAATCACAGATCATCTTCTCCGGGAATAACAGCTTCTAATTCGTTGAAGAGCTTTTTCAATTCACGCCAATTCTCACAAAACATCACCGATTAGGATTCTCAACGGCTTTGCGTAAAGAAAAGTGTACAACCATGATGCGGTGACGATAAACCACAACAGAAACATGCAAGCAAACGGACAAGTGTCGTATATCAGACTGAACCAAACATCGCATATCAAACCATACCTGAAAACAAGAAATGGAATACAGAAAAACAAAACGCATGGAATCGGCCAAATCAAAAGCTAACGATGAAAAAATCTCCAGTGACCATCTAACACATTTCCTGCACAAACCAATCCCAATCGATACAAGCAGAACACAAAACACTGCCGACATCACGCAAAACAAGAGCAGAATCAGACATTCATCATACATCGCCAAATACTGCGATTCCAACACGTGCATCCGATATGTTCGAAGGCCTTGCAACCGAACGCCACACTCGACGTCCAGGAATAAACCATCACACAGTCTAGGCCAATGCTACAATCCACGCAACAACGTTGCTGGACGAAACATCACGGCCAAATCGAAAGCTAACGATGAAAAAATCTCCAGTGACCATCTGACACATTTCCTGCACAAACCAATCCCAATCGATACAAGCAGAACACAAAACACTGCCGACATCACGCAAAACAAGAGCAGAATCAGACATTCATCATACATCGCCAAATACTGCGATTCCAACACGTGCATCCGATATGTTCGAAGGCCTTGCAACCGAACGCCACACTCGACGTCCAGGAATAAACCATCACACAGTCTAGGCCAATGCTACAATCCACGCAACAACGTTGCTGGACGAAACATCACGGCCAAATCGAAAGCTAACGATGAAAAAATCTCCAGTGACCATCTGACACATTTCCTGCACAAACCAATCCCAATCGATACAAGCAGAACACAAAACACTGCCGACATCACGCAAAACAAGAGCAGAATCAGACATTCATCATACATCGCCAAATACTGCGATTCCAACACGTGCATCCGATATGTTCGAAGGCCTTGCAACCGAACGCCACACTCGACGTCCAGGAATAAACCATCACACAGTCTAGGCCAATGCTACAATCCACGCAACAACGTTGCTGGACGAAACATCACGGCCAAATCGAAAGCTAACGATGAAAAAATCTCCAGTGACCATCTGACACATTTCCTGCACAAACCAATCCCAATCGATACAAGCAGAACACAAAACACTGCCGACATCACGCAAAACAAGAGCAGAATCAGACATTCATCATACATCGCCAAATACTGCGATTCCAACACGTGCATCCGATATGTTCGAAGGCCTTGCAACCGAACGCCACACTCGACGTCCAGGAATAAACCATCACACAGTCTAGGCCAATGCTACAATCCACGCAACAACGTTGCTGGACGAAACATCACGGCCAAATCGAAAGCTAACGATGAAAAAATCTCCAGTGACCATCTGACACATTTCCTGCACAAACCAATCCCAATCGATACAAGCAGAACACAAAACACTGCCGACATCACGCAAAACAAGAGCAGAATCAGACATTCATCATACATCGCCAAATACTGCGATTCCAACACGTGCATCCGATATGTTCGAAGGCCTTGCAACCGAACGCCACACTCGACGTCCAGGAATAAACCATCACACAGTCTAGGCCAATGCTACAATCCACGCAACAACGTTGCTGGACGAAACATCACGGCCAAATCGAAAGCTAACGATGAAAAAATCTCCAGTGACCATCTGACACATTTCCTGCACAAACCAATCCCAATCGATACAAGCAGAACACAAAACACTGCCGACATCACGCAAAACAAGAGCAGAATCAGACATTCATCATACATCGCCAAATACTGCGATTCCAACACGTGCATCCGATATGTTCGAAGGCCTTGCAACCGAACGCCACACTCGACGTCCAGGAATAAACCATCACACAGTCTAGGCCAATGCTACAATCCACGCAACAACGTTGCTGGACGAAACATCACGGCCAAATCGAAAGCTAACGATGAAAAAATCTCCAGTGACCATCTGACACATTTCCTGCACAAACCAATCCCAATCGATACAAGCAGAACACAAAACACTGCCGACATCACGCAAAACAAGAGCAGAATCAGACATTCATCATACATCGCCAAATACTGCGATTCCAACACGTGCATCCGATATGTTCGAAGGCCTTGCAACCGAACGCCACACTCGACGTCCAGGAATAAACCATCACACAGTCTAGGCCAATGCTACAATCCACGCAACAACGTTGCTGGACGAAACATCACGGCCAAATCGAAAGCTAACGATGAAAAAATCTCCAGTGACCATCTGACACATTTCCTGCACAAACCAATCCCAATCGATACAAGCAGAACACAAAACACTGCCGACATCACGCAAAACAAGAGCAGAATCAGACATTCATCATACATCGCCAAATACTGCGATTCCAACACGTGCAACATTGAGGGCGTATTTTTCTTAACATAGGGTACGTATGTTGGAAGCGCTTGCGGTATTTGTGCTTTTAAATGCAACGTCCTTTGGATTATGGCGAGATTATAACCGAATTTCCGGCGCAATGAAGTGCTGGACAAGTTGTCCATGTGGTTTTGGGCTTCTCTAGTGAGAGTCCACCAGACCACAATAGGATAACTATTCGTTTGGTATGCTGAATAGATTTTTCACTTTACGGTTATCAATATCGCGATTCGGTGAACCGATTCGGGGTGTCAGGGATTTACAAGTGCAGGAGTAGATAATGTTAATCGAGAATTACCTTTAGACGTAACTCCGCCTCCATGGTACTATCCATGTGCCGTTGCAGTTCAGAAGTCACAGACATGACATGTTCTTCAGTCATTGTGCTATCAGACTCCAGAAACGATGCGACATCTGAGAAGCGGAGAAGGAAGCGAGTGTAGATCAATCTGACAAGTAAGGATTGGCGATGACCAGTGACCTGAACTAGATAGGAAGAGCGATGGAGGCCCTTTGAGAGCTTGAATTATAGACTGAACACCTTTAGTGCTGGAGAATGTCTATATTTCTGTTGTTTTTTTTCGTTTTCACTGTCCCATCTGATCAAACTAAGAACTATGACGCATAAGGCCTGGTGGTTTTCCAAAAGGCTGGGAGTTAGAACTACGTTGCTAAGGTTGTAAGACAGATGGGATCAACTTTGCGTCAACAGACTAAATATCGCTGAGCAACCAGAGGTGCATTAATACGTGACAATGGATAAACAAGCTGTGGGTAGTGCTGCAAGGACGCCAACGGTATTAAGTAATCAAAGGTGCTACAGAGTGGGACTACAGATTCCATTACCCCCAGCCCTGTGTAAACACAAGCAAATAGTTCAGCTAGCTATTCCTAAATTTATTCTCCCACCTCCAAAGAACTCCATATTCGTCCAACTGCATGAGATGTTTGTATCGGGACACAACTATACCTTGGGTTTTTGTAGTGACGAAACTGTGATGCGCTCAAAATGTTGATGAAGTTTGGCCACTCCATTAAAAGGACAAGAAAGGAGAGCACATCATATGAAAGCCTTGGGATACATAAGCACGCAGCAAACAAGACGGACAACAAACAACTAGAATGTAGTCACGCGACTGCCGGTCCAGTACTACCCAAGTGGACGCTTGAACATGAATTTTCAAACCTTATACGTTGATTCAAGTTACCTGTATTCTGACTTAAGTAGTTAGTAGGTGATTCTTGCACAGTGAGTGGGTCCATATTAGTTCAGTTCTGCGGTAAACACTATCTCATGCATAATGAGGAAACAAGAGGATGAAAACAAGATAAGGGATACAGACAAAGCATGAATCAATATTGAGTACCGACCTCGGGGTTACCGTGATTGGTTCTATCTAGAAGCATACGAGACTATCTCCCAATAGCCTATCAGAATAAACTGTACCGCAGGAATGCACGACGGACTACATGGTTGTCGATATGGTGGTCTTCTTCACTGCGCTTTCAAAAAGAAGAGATCTGGGGAGCTCTTCGGTGCCCGCAAGGAAAGTGCGACTGCATCTCGCGTGGTATGGAGTCATCACCCAATTGAGTCACCTTGCTTTGTATCTGACGCTGGTTACTGTTACTCACCTAGGATGAGCTAACTTATTCTCACCGTAATTTTCAACAGCTCCCAACAACCTTCATCTGTTGAGCTACTAGGAAACATCGTACCATGAGGTAACCTAGTGATATGACCACCACTTGAAGAACGACACACGCAATTCTGTATGAAAAAAAAAGGTTTTCGTAGAATACGGAGCATGCATGCATCTAATGGTACCAATGCTTGCAAAATCCATGCTAGATTGTGTCTTGGATTTGGGCAAGCTCTCTAGTTGAACAGTACCACAAAGTAAGGAACGGTTTAACTGCTTCAGAGTCGTTTTTCCTCTAAAGAGCAATTAATGTAGGCACAACCGGTTCACCTATACTGGACAGAAGTTTGGAGTCAAATCGAGGTTACGATAACAAAAAAAGATTCGTCAAAAAACTCACCTGCCAGACCACATTGCTCTACAGCGGATCGCAGTAAACTGTTTCGGTTGGATATCGTCTCCGATAAATTCTAGAAAAGATCCACACATAAAAAACAGGTAAGGGTACGAAATTGACTTGAACGACATAATAAGGATCCAAGTGCTGTATAGATCACCTTCACATGCAGCTCCAACTGTGCAATTTCCACCATCGCCTTGTTCCGCTGAGCTTCCGATTCACGCATTTTCACCCGATTCGTCTGTTCGGCCTCTTCCAACTGCATAAATAGGAGCAATGACAAGAAATATTAATTCTGGTGGTATATCAGAGCCACCAGGCACGGGACAATTAGCGACTATGCTACTAGCACACACTAGGGTCATGAGTTTTGCGGAACTAACGGACAAAGTGAAACTAAGAATCGACCTGAACATACTCAATGGTCACCTGTGGATATACAAGAGAAAGATGTAAGAGCATTACTCATTTATAAGGATTACGGATAAGCCTTTCTTTAAACTAGGATTCCACTACAATGAACGCTAGCGGAATCGGTCAGGGTTGTACCTGAAAAGGTGGACGCTATGAAGAAGGTATGTCAGAATAAAACAATTACGTCTATTCTTTACTTTCACGGCAATAGCAGTATGGCAGTCGTTGTTGCCATTATAAAAACGAAAATCCAAACTTCCCAGGGACAAATGAAACTGAGTGAGACAGAGTAAAAAGTTATCACACAAGAATGTTTGCCACAAACGGTGGGAAACTGGTGTCAACGTATCAATCAGGTTCATTGGGTTGTTACGGAAGGCCGCCTGAATAATTTTTTGAAATGCTCAGCTCACCGCCCTAGATGATCCCGCGAATGAGTTGCTATTATATCTTTTTTGCAAATCGTTTCGCATACACTCGCCTTCCTTTCGGCCAGTTAAGTAAATTAGCCTAATTATGACGCGGTTGTTGTTTTTTGCAGCCAAGGTCTTCGCCATCTCCTGAACTTTCGCAGTGTACCAGCGCTTTCTGTCACTGTTCAGATACCTGATCATCCGGCGTTCGGAAGATCTGCGTACCCCATGGCTATCGCAATGTGATAGTGTACTTTTTCTGACGTTAGAATGAGCTGCTGATCTTGACGACACCCGAAGATTAGAGCTCATCCTATGCGGTTTGAGGCGCATGATCGAGCTGGACATAGGAAAATCAGTTTCAGAAACGAAACCTTTGCTCAATTTGAGAGGGTATGGACATTGTAAACCGTATCGGAACTGGTCACCACTTCCCGCACAGTTAACATAAATAAAGATGACATTGATCAGGTATTTAGAGGTGTAATCTAGGGGGCAGCAAGACATGGGTACTTGATCAATCTCTGAGTGCATGCCGTTTTCAATCAATTGGATGAGAGGAGTAAACTTTCATTGCTATAATGTAGCCCGTTTCTACTTCACGAACGAATGATCGCTTTAAAAGATAGCCAGCGGGTTCTTACTCTGGATAGATTAAGCTGTTTTCGCTCAAGTTCCGTCCCAGAATCCTCTACCAGAGTAGACAGTTCTTCATTATTCCCTTGAAAAGATAAAAAAGTAAATAAAATGATAAGGTAGACGACGATTACAAAAGCTGCATTCCAATTTTGCTGTTAGTTCCGAAGCGATAACTCGTTCGGCTGAAAATGGTACCGACTGTTTACGTTAAAAAAGACCTCAGCTCGCAATAACTTTGATCAATCCATACTTATATCTTAGATAAGTGAACATGGCTTCAATCTGCTCAAACGAATCTTACTAAACTATAGCTAACTTCCAAATATGTTCCTAACTGAACGTGAGCGTAGTTGTTCACTTTGAGTGTATGCGAACACCAGGATCATTGGCCAGTAGACAGCCTCCAAATCTGTCCTTTTGGGTGACTTGTCAATGAATGTCAGTGTGAGGTGTGCGTACACAGAATGAACAACTGATTTTTTGTCAGTCAGTGAAAGCACGCCACTTTCGAAGCACTTCCAGATACATTTCCCCATCATTATTAGGACCTCGAAAAACAATGTTGGCCACATAAGAGGCTCGTATTTCAAAAGTTAAGCAATCTGCCCATTGTGTTCTCATCGATGAGTCACGGAGTGAAACCAGTGACGTCAGTATCAGACAAGTCCATGGGAATGAGGTGTTCGTAAGCATCTCAAGTTTATAATTCGCACAGGTTTTTCAGAGTTGCAGATCAGCTGGTCGGGTTCCAGTCAACTCCGTAACCAAAACCAGCTTGAATCGCACCAGAGGTGGCCAGTAAGGTGTGTTCTTTGTGTGACATTACTGGTTTTAGCCAGATGTAACGCGGATAGGCTAACCTAAACTCTGACTTCAAAAGAAAATTGAGCAAGCTCTGAAACGGCTCAGTGCAAGAGCGCAAAATTACTGACCGGAAGGTTCGTAGTTCGTACCCTATCTCAGCCTCTCAACTTCCTCTGTCTAGGCTTAGGCAACCTGGCAGTATCCCAGCCCTCGTGCTTCCTCCAGGTGGCATGGCAGCTAGGCACCGAAAGGGTGCTGCAGCTGAACGATTTTTTGAACGATTTGATTAACCAGTCACAGTCAGCGTGAATTAACTGAATCACTATCACTCTCTTACCCATATCCAGATTCAAGAACAAGGACAAAATTGTTTACATTCGTAGTTTTGCATCAACTGGCTAGCTGACACATGGGCGACGAGGAATTTTAGCGAAGAAACGAACTCATTACAAGAGGCTTCCCTGTCCCCTCGACTACGCATAATGGCATAGAATACCCATTTAAACCAAGGGTAGAAACCAAAAAATAGGCTAGGCAGGAAGAGTAACATACCATCGAATTCTTCTTTTATATTGGCTCGAAGATTACTAATAGCCTCTTCCAAATGAGCTTTCTCGGCTTCATGTGATTCTGAAGAAAAAATGAGGCTGTAACAGACCATCCAACTAGGTCCACTCACTTAGTTGAGCTTGCAGTTGAATAAGTTCAGCGTACTTCTGTTTGTACAAATTAAGTTGTTCCTGAAATGATATTGATGAGGTAATATAAACAAGATGGCCACCGTAGAGGGAGGAATATTGAGCAACTACACAAAAACTGAGCACTTACAACGATGGGATTGAGTTTTGCTGTCACGCTAGCAAGTAACTGTTCTTGTTTTTCTATTGAATGCTGTAGTTCTTCCCGTTCACACCGAATCTAGAGGAGAGAATCGGAGCATGCTGAAAACGGGTAAAAGCATCCAAGTAATACAGTAACAGTAATCAGTTTCGGGATGGCTTGAAAATAGTCGCTTTCTATACAAAGGCCCTTGATCATAGGAAGTTGGGTCTGTATCAAGTAGTCACACAGGACAGAGTAAGGAGGTACTAAATCTGAGTGAAGCATGGGGTAGGTCGATTAAATATCTAATTATGTGAGGCTTACTGAAATGTGGGCTAGATCTATCATTTTGATGATTTATCACACTAAGTTGATCCATAGTGGAAGAATCACGCTGACATGTAGTCCCAACTACCTAGATTTTAGAATACCATCTTCATATAAGCCTACACGAGCTTCATTTGATTGCACGGCCTGAGTCCAAAGCTTCTTTGTCAGTGACCAAGTTCCCACTTAATCCTCAATGCACTGTTTGTATAGACAGTAAGTCCAGTAAGATGTGACGATACTCTTTGCTTCTAAGGCGTTTGCCACTAGATTTACATGAGACTGTGCGTCAGTGCATACTGCTGTGTCTTTGATGCCAATCAGTCATAGCTAGCAAAATATGGGTCGATACTGTCATCAATATCATGTAACATGGAGCTAAAAGGTTTAAAAATGGTTTTCCAGCTCAGTTTTTTTTAATCAAGATCAGAAACACTGTTGATAAACTAGTACTGAAATTGAAAGAACCCTTACTGGAGGAAAACTGGATTAGAAGAATGCAGTTTGTGACCTCCATTAAAGATGTTGGATGTTATGTGAGGGGAGCAGAGCAGCTAACAGAGCGGCTATGGAAATATATAGAACTAAAAGCAGTCCAATGGTAAGTTGAAATTTAAAAATCGTTCGGCCTATNTGGAGGAAAACTGGATTAGAAGAATGCAGTTTGTGACCTCCATTAAAGATGTTGGATGTTATGTGAGGGGAGCAGAGCAGCTAACAGAGCGGCTATGGAAATATATAGAACTAAAAGCAGTCCAATGGTAAGTTGAAATTTAAAAAATCGTTCGGCTATAGCACCCTTTCAGTGCTTAGCTGCCGTGCTACCTGGAGTAAGCACGAGGGCTGGGATACTGCCAGGTTGCCCAAGCCTAGACAAGGGAAGTCGAGAGGCAGAGGTCGGGTTCGAACCACGGACCTTCCGGTCAGTAAATTCGCGCTCTAACCACTGAGTCGTCTCACGCCCAACGGTATGTTGAATAAGAAGTGAATGTTGGCCACCGACAAGAACGATCAAATGCGCAAGCGCCAGGGAAAACTGAACCTCTGGTAGGTAACCGGAACGGGCTTGCATTGGATAGATATGCTCATGTGTAAACGCGGGTACATACCAGCTACCTAATAACAACTTACTTCGAACATTACTAATGAAACAAACAGTGACATGTGCAAAAACACGTACCTTTGCGGCTTCGTCACGACTTTTGCTCAGATGTTTCAGCTCTGCTTTGTACACTTTGATCGTAGTATCCTGACAGTGAAAAATAAGGTCAACTTCGAAAGAGACGCACCTTTTCCTGTTTGCACTTTCGCATGGCGTCCAGAGCCTTCACATAGCGCGAAGAAGCGAACAGGTCGTCAAAACGTTGTTTTACAGACTTGGCCTCTTGAAGTGGCCTGAAAACAGATAAGCATTAATATCGTAGACCTCCCCTGTAAACGAGAGAGTATTAATGAGGAAAAGTAGGTCTGCGGTGAACAAGAGCAATCAATGTGCACGGAGATTATCCGTGGTCAATGATGTGGGCTTTAATGAGCTCAGGCGTATCAATGATGCCCCAAGCATGTTGTTCATAACAGGAACCGGCAAGCGGTTGAACTCATGGATAACAGTACACACTAGAGTTTGTTTGAAGCGCCAGCATTGTCAGTCTGGGCTGGCGAAAACTTGTTGCTAAACACTAATTGAAAACTTCAGCACCGAAACAGGACAATAGTCCTCACATCATTTTCGAGTGTATAATAGTAGTGGTACTGGAAGCCATTCAGTTGTAGCACCATCTCGGTGCACAGCGAACGCACAACGCGGAGGCACGCGGGCCGGGATACCATCGGTTGTCTAAGCCTTGATAGCAGCGATTGAGAAGTCAAGGTTAGACTGGGGCCACAAACCTTCCGGTTAGTAGCTGCGGGCTACACCGAGGCCAGTCACAATCATTCCCGAAGTCTACGACTGATTAATACAATACCACTTCTGGGCATGAGGGTAGCCGCTCATATGAGCCCGTTGTTAAGGTGAGCAGAACATCAAGAAAGAGGAGAGTGTCAGTGAGAATGGTTAGGTGGATGAGGTACCGTTATAAGCGAACAAGCTTATATTCAAGTTAGATCAACGCTTCGTTTGAGAACGCAGAAAAACCCACCAGTTAGAATCCTCTTGGTGACAAAATATCACATTTTCCAGCACGGCTTTGGAGACACCAAGACTGGTAACCATCTGGAACGGGGACAAATCATTGTATGGCTGGCTTATTGTTAGCTTGCAAAAGCACTTAAATGATTGCCAGATATGTAGAAAACAAAAGGACTTTAAGTTTTCATATAATATATTGTGTCGCACGTAAAGCCAACCTAAGCTTGAAGGCTAATCACGAATCTCTGATATTCGAACCCGCGAGCTTCTGGCTAATACCTGATGGCTAATCCATGAGACCATGACAGGCTGATCTATCGTGTGAGTAGCTCGCTCTTAGACAGGTTACCATCTTTCAATCACACATTTCACTCAACCTGATCAGACAACACTTGCTTCCTTGAGTGACGACCTCTCAAATGGACAGTCCATGTAAATTATGGGTCTCCTTTCATCGGTAGAAAACTTAGCTTTCGGACAGACAATTAGCTGAACCTAGATACCCCGGTTCCTACGGTAGTTAGACATCCTACCCGATATAATGACCGGCCACAAGCAGCTCAGAGATACTGAGTAGCGGACTCTGTTAGCATTTCAACGAGGGCACAGTTGGTTAAGAATGATCGTGAAAAGACTGGGAACAATCCAAGAATGTTGGTATGTTAGTAACATAGGGAACACTGAAGTTGGAGCTCAATACCAAATTGTGATGTAGGACCAACTATCATAACCTAATGACGGTTTCCTCAAAGGGCCACACAAGGCAAAAAGCAATCGCTTGTGTCACCATCTTCATTAGGTGCTCTTTGATGTTTTTATATCGGAGATGGACTACCTGAATTTGGATCGAAGAGAAGTCACAGAGTTTCAATCCAACTGTAACGTCAGTTCATTTTGGGGTGTCATGATCGAAATGAGCCACATAGAAGCAATCAGCACGAATAAAACTGCTGGAAAAACGCTCGACCGTCTGTAAAAAGGGATAGTGTCCCTATGGTCAGATGTCCCCTCTCCCCCAACGAGTCACCGTCCAGAAGGTCGTTAAAACAACAAAGCGACAGGTAGTCCTGCGGTACCCCGAGCAAAAATGCCAATAACAGCTCGAGGCAGTTCTAAGCACTAAGTGTGACCAAGCCACACCAGGTTAGCAGTAAGCGGAGTCCATTACAGTGAACTGGTATAAATCCTCATTTGTCACAAGACTCAAGCTGAGGCTAAAAATTCCCAGCCGACTAAAGTTCCATAAAAATGTGAAACAAACGATGAGCGACCGATTTACTTCATTCATTGGAGTAGGATATCAACATGGTCATTCTGTGCGGGTGATATGAGTACAGGAGGAATATACTGTACTCTGTATCACACTTATGGCCTGCATGTTAGCGTGGGGACGATAGCGATGCATAGCAATCAAGAAAGTTCGCTCACCTCTTGATCAATTTCCGCGCACTTAGAACTGATACTGGTTATGCTGCCGTCAGGAAGCTGACGTTTGATAGACCCATCAAGTGTTTTCAGAGTGCCTTGCTTGGCCTGTTGGAAGGAGAGTCGAAAAATGTAATGACAGAAACGTGCAGATGTGTGGGAAACTAAGGTAGGTGCTGCTGAGAAAACGTTTTATAGCAAACTCCCCGAAACCTCATCACATTCTTCTGTTCATTAATAGTTGATCAAATGACTCTCTATCTGTTCGCCAAGCTTGGCAAATGGACTGCTGGCAACTTGCGAACAGATCAACAGCCACTTGATCAGCAACCAATGAATGAACTGCCAATATTCCAATACATTTCCAACTCTTCTGTACACCAACGGGCTGACGCCATGCCAGGGCCATAAGCAGCTGAATTGAGAGGAAGCCGAACCGATCATGACAATCACTCTGTGGGCAATAATGGGAGAAAAATGATAGAGCTACATGGGTGGGTATGTTTACTAACTAATTCGAATGGTCGGATTGCAACCAATAAGCTAAGCAAAATTTGATGAACGGCTTTGTATTTTTGAGGGTGTGAAAAGCATCACAAAACCAGATGGCCTAAAGTATTTCATCTATTTTCTTCATCTTATTACAACCCGCAGCTCGACATTATCTGCATACCGTAAATCAGTAAGGGAACCATTTGGCTCTCGAGGTAGCAAACGTTGAAGCGATCCTTCCAGTTCTTTCAATTCCGAAGTTGGAAAGTGAAACAGAGTGCAACTCTGTTGGATGAAAATTTTCATAACGAACACGCGAGAGGATATTCCACGATCTCTGAGCGTTCATGTGTGTTAAGGCGAAGAAGTGGAATCTGAGGTTAATGGAATAAGAAATTGAATGCCGTTTATCTGGCACTTGTTGCCCTTCCCGGACACAGTGTAGTCGATGCGCAAGCGCTTCGCCATTGAAATCGCACATAGCTGGCGCGATGTCAACTCTGGGTCAACTGTGAAATATCTGTGCTTTCCACCTGTCGAAGATTCCAAATTTCTCGGCAGGAACTAGACTTTACCGGGATTCGTTAGAGCATATGAAGAAACCACGAGAAATTGAAGTAATTTCGCATGTTGATGGCGTACTTTGATTGCTTTGGATAGTCTCACGGTGTACTCCTGCTGTGGATAGAAATCCAGTAAAACAGTGTCTTCTCACGCGATGGGTAACATGAGATCACTAGGTACCCGAATAGTTCACCGGAGCTGTTTGGGGATTTATCGCCACAGTGGAGTCTTGTAAGCGTGTGTGTCCTACAGCAAAATTCAACTTTCAAGAAAAGAAATTTTGCTCACTTATTAGACGTGAAATAAGAGCACAAACACAAGATGCTTGTTAATGAGTATCTCGCCTGTGAGGTACTTTAACTGAAATTGCTGCATAAGTCACGATACTCAAGAACACACTTATGTTCTAATTGGACACCAAAGTGAACAGAAGTAAGGAAATGTTTCATTAGCAAATTGCATTGGAGATCCGGGTAAACCTTTCGTTAACACTGCTGTAATTCGCAAATAAGTGTACTTCGTCAGTTACACACAATTTGATGTTCAAATAGTAGTTGCTGGAAATCCGGGGACTATGTCTGCAATGACAAGCCCCAAGATGGGCGAAGCCGGTAGTGGGTTTTCGAATGGTGTTCAGCAACTTAACGAGTGGCGTGTTCTGCCGAGAGAAAACGTGTTTATTGTTTATGGGGTAAGGGCTAAGCGACGTAAAATGTAATTGCATCGATGGGTTTGTATGAAGAAGCGGTTGAAAGATATGAAAACAAGGCCTAACCGTTAGTTTCGCCTGTTTTGTGACGGTAAATGATACTTGTCCAGGTCAAAGACCGGAATTTGTTTGAGACTCCAATTTGACCTTTTGACTCGAAAGTCTGACCCGCAAGACAGCGGAAGGATACGGACGTTGTCACGGTAGTAACAACTCTAGACTTTGGGGCTTAGTAACAGGACAACGGTCGATAGGGTTTTCTTGGAGAGAGAAGGAGCTTTTCATAGGTGAATCAGATGCAGCTGAGATATAGACATAGATCAGGATCTCTTAGGATTAACGTTAACAATAAGTGATGACTGAACTCGAAGTATAGGTAGCCTCACAGAACCCACCTTATCTCGTTGCGTAGCGACCAACGCTCTGGAGACAATCATTGGCTGACCGCGAACATCCTTAATTTGAAGAGTGACTTTGGCTTTCACTTCCGTTTCCCGGGCGATCTACAAAGCAGGGCGTTGACAAGATCAAACTAACTTGAACCTGTTGAATATGGCCATACAGATGCGGGGCAGGAGAAGCTGAGTAAATGGACCCCAAAAGATCTCTGCCTCATCTGCTCCCATAATAACAACATAAAAAATAGTAACGACAGCAACAAGCAATATTGGGCAACACCTCAATGCATCATAGTCATGATTCACAACCATACACAAGCACCGAACACAGTTCAGTGCCTTTGGCCAACTGACTAATTTAATTACATCAGATTTTTACTCTTTTCCAGAGGTCAGCCACATGTCTCGTGTCCAACGGTGAGAAAATTCATAAACATTTGGGTGTGGTCCGGTGTCCAAACAGGTTTTTCGTTCAGGAAGAACATGTCATGGTGCATGAGGCACTGAACATTATGTGTGCAACAACACACCACTTTTTAGTAACGGGAAACAGAAATAGGCTGGTTTTCGAGACAAACTGTGCGGGACTGTTGTGAGCCTCGAGCTAGACACATAAAAGTTGGTTACTGGCTAGAATATCGTCGTGCGTGGGGCACGTGAACGCACTCGAAAGCGGAACGACCGTTCCCCCGTTTTACTCGATTCGACCTGGTCAAACCTTCTTCAGGGAAATGAAGAATATGTACACGTTGGTGTAGAAACATTCATAGCTGGTTTATGGAACTTTAATTCCAACACCTTGTTCGACCGCATATGGGCATTGCCCAGGGGTGGTGCGGTGAGTGTAATAAGCCTCTGTTTGGAGATTTCGAGCGACCACGTCCGTTAAAATATGAATAAATATACCTTAATCACTGGTATAAGTGCAACACAGTCAAATTTGACCTTGATATTCCGGTCACTGTGGGGATAGACTTCTCTCAATATTTTGTTGCCCTGAAACTTGGAAATTACCTACCAAACATGTCACAGTCAGTTAAAAGGCTCGTCACTTCTCCTCTGATTAGTTCAGTGAAACACTGAGTTTCTTGATCCACCTAGCAAGAACCATGATATGGCACAATTAACCTCGCCAGTCATCTATGTAGAACATGTTCGATGTTCAGGGTACGGTAGCAACAATCAGAAAAGATGCGCAAAAACTTCGAGAAGAGGAAGGGGTAATCCAGAATCGGCTTCCAGGTAGATAGATGTTTGAGTCAGTAGCTTTTGGACACATGTAACAGTATAATTAGACGGAGACAAGAATGTGAACCGAACCGATCAGACTTTACTGGTTCACACGCCATCAATTTTAGCTCAAAAACACATTCTCTAAATTCGAAAAAAACCTACTTATAATTACCGGGGGTCTAACACGTGATCTGAAGTTAGATTAGTAAGTTACTGGAAGTAAGTAAAGTAAAGTAAATACAGGATACACAGGAACGCATTCCATCTCAAGACATACAGCTAAATACGATCAGCTACAGAAAGGGATAGTCTCTAAACAGGTCTTCCGTTTGCAAATAACTCAACAAAATAGAAATTGTACTGCGAAGCTTCCAACAATAGCACTTGGGATCCCATTGAGAGGGAAGGCACATACCCGTGGATCGTGGATGAACGAACAACCCGTTTTTGAACCCGGAGGAAGATCTCCCGTTGTAGAGTACTTCAGGCACTCGATGATAGTCTGGTGAATAAAAATAACAGGAAGTAACGAACGGTGACAAGATAAGCATGTTTAAAATTGATGCGATATACAAGTCATCGGGGTGTACTAGAATTCGGAGTCTATACACTTCTGACTTTCAACTTGGGAGAAGCAGCCGACTAGCCTACGCGCGTTTGACGAACCAGTTCGGACCAATAACCTCCACAGGAATAAGCTTCCAGCTACAGATCTGTGACGTCGCCATACTTCGGGATCGCACACCAAACAACACGAATCAGTAAGTATTGAGGTAGGGCCAAACTAATTTGACGAAAGCCTGGGTTATGTCAATGACAGACAGGTAAAAAAAGCAGTCTGGCCTCTATGGCATCAGGTACTCCGTCTAGAAGATTTGGTGATGCTTGTGTTTGAGTTATGTTGAAAAAGACAGGATTCAGAGATGAAACAAATGTGAACGACAGAAAGGTTCCAACGTCTGCCGTTGCTGAGCCGACTAATCTTCGTTCACTAGTTATGTGGAGTGCTCTTGCTCCTCATGCTACCTGTGCAACCCAATCTGTCGTTCAGCACACAGGTTATCCAGGGGTATTCCAAGACTTATCAAAACCTTTCTGTACTGCAAAGCTCATACTCTCCGAATGGGGACACGTCTGAGGTCAGCTTTTTTTCGATGGAGCTGCCCCGTGCCCCGTTGTTTTGAAGAAGGCTGTGTGTTTCAAAGTAATGCCATCAGGCGATGACAAAGAGAGTCAGAACCCAAACCTACATTTTATACGTAATACGTTATACGGTGGTTCTTCAAGTAAAACAATCTAGCTGACGGGTTCTGTGGGATTCTGTTCAAGCAGAAGCGTCCTAAGATATCATTGGGGGACCAATATCATTGTATGGGCGGTTACCGTCACCATTAGCTGCACCTCAAATTGGGAGTTCTCAACAGCATTCGAACCACAAGTTTTCAAAAGGATACTGTCCACCTTCACCTTACCCTAGAGATTAACGCGGTTGTTTGTGTATGCTAGGATATATACGCAAAAAAACAGTTTGAGTGAACAGGCCGTCCTCCGAACAAACCAACTCTCTTCGAAGGCAGCCTATCTCTTATCGCGCAAATAAGTTTCAGATCGAGATTCAGTTCCTTTTTAAGAGCTGTCGCTCTTGATGGACAAAAATAGGTGTATCTGTAGTGCTTTATAGCATGGGAACCGTAGCGAACGAACAAAAGAAGCACAAATTGATGGTATGTATATGCTATATCTGGCCAAGTTGGCAGGCGGGTTTATTTGACGAATAGCTGGTCATTGTGGCGGGTGACAAATCTGCCCGTTGCAGACTGACACTCAAATTACCCGGTTTACAAGTTGGACAGTGACAATTCGGATCTGGTTATTTGTTTGGAACTTGAACATATGGGAAAAAACACATGTAAATTACCAACAACTTACAGTCTTGCCCGTCCCGTTCGGACCGAGGATAAGAGTTACAGGGGTGAAAAACTCAATCTTCTGGGGCGTTTCATGCCCAAAACTACGGATCCCAAGGATACTCATTCTTTCTACTAGAGCCATTATTACTGAAGAACCTGGAATTGAAAACCGGAAACCATAAATCACTTAACTTGGGTTACTCTACCAATGTGGTATCGAAGGTGCTTTCTGCTCCTATCCTTCGAAAGCCAACTTAACACAAGGAGAGGCAGATCCTTGAAAAACAAGCGGAGTTCCGTCCTAAAAGAGGGTACATCAGTCACATTTTCGCTGTCCCACAAGTTCTGGAACAAGGAACCTGCTTCCAACAGCCAACAATGATGGTTCTCCTGAACTTGAAAGCCATCTCTGATTTTGTGGAACGCCATACAATATGCCAGCATCTAGAGAGCAAACGTGTCCCCAATAAATTCTTCACCCTCCATAAAGCACTGTATGCCAAGTCTCTGGAACATATAAAGGTCTGTGGGAAGCTCTCGCTCAAGTTCAATACACCAAGTGGTGTCAGGCAAGACTGGTCACTTCAACTTCGCCATTCACAGAAGGCTCACTTCCAGCCTCTAATGCTTGCGGAGTTCAAATGGTCCCAGGGCTTTCGCACACAGATGTCGCGTACGCAAATGACAGATCTCTTAATGGATCCGATGTTATCCTAATGAAGACGACATTAAACAATCTAGATGATTCTGCCTCACGGTTTGGTATGCAATTCACAATTACAAAGTGTAGAGTGCTACTGCAGGACTGGGTGGGCTCGAACCCTAATCTTATGTTTGCGGACGAGCCGACTGAGATAGCAGAAAGATTTTTCTACCAGGGTAGCCATATCAGTCCCACTGGTCTCGCGAAAGATATTTCCATCCGGATTGTGAAGGCCACAGCAGCTTTCGTGACCCTGCATCACCTATAGCGTCGGTGTGACATCACCTTATCCATCAAGGGTCGAGTTTACAATTCTATGCTGAGCTCTGTATTGTTTTATGGGTCAGAAACGTGGCTGTTGAGGGCGTTAAAAACTTTCAGCTATCGATGTCTTCGGCATATTGCCCGAGCCTAAGGGGAACAGCGGATCAGTAATGCTAAAGCACGTTGAATGGTTTTCAGAAGAAATAACTTGCCCACGATAGATTAACCTGTCGTACTCCATAGACGGCGCTGGCTCGGTCGCATCTTCCATGTGCCAGTCGGTCGACTTCCTCCAAGGACCTTATTCGCACAACCACGCGAAGGAGGGATACGAGCCAGGGAAGGTCAAGTATTGACTTGGCAACGAAGTATGAAACCCATTACAAGCGAACTCAGGCGCGCTGGTCATTGTACCCCAGGACAGGGACCCTGAGACGGGATACTTCAGTTGTTAGAGACATTGTCAAGTATGGCTCAGTCGTGCGCTCAGTGGCACGGCACCATCCAAGCTGTTGCCTTCAATGCATAGCTTTTCTCCCAGTCTCTCCAGTGAGAAGTTCACTGGCACCCCTGTATTCATTCATCAACTATATCAGCTAAAGCGTCCAATGGGCAATCCTCTAATCTTTCGCCCTCGATGATCAGTGGCGAACGAAAATGTGGCAGCTATAACCACAACACGGTAAGTTGGCAGGTTTTACGGATGACGATGGTGTGTCCCGTTTGGCGCTATGAACCACCGTTCTTCTATTGCGAGAGAGACTGGAGCATTCTTGCATGGAAGGCTCGTTGAAAAATTCCAAAACGTAACAACACACCAACATCCTTTCTCTCCCTGGTGATTCACGCGCCATTGATCAGAAACATTGAGGCACGCTGAGAACGATTTCGTAGCGTACGATTCCGTGAGATGATCGTTCCGAGTGATAATTCTACAGTGAGACATTTTGAGACAGGAAATGCGAATTTACCGTATAGAGTTAACTAGATATTTTGTATACACGTAATACACTACTTATAAGGTTGCTAAAAACTCTTCGTCATGATAAACGAGAGATTAAACTGGGTTCCAGGAGAGTTTCCCGTCCAAACCAAATTGATATGCAAATGAGTGTGTCGAAAACTAGGTACTATCCGGATTTCGCTCAGGATAGCGTTTCAAGCCCATCCCTGAAAAGAGATCTACAAGATATTAGAGTGAAGCACGGAGCTGAGGTGTCATTCAGCCTAGTGGCTGTCCAAAATCACTATTGACACAGGAAACAAATCAATCACATTAGTGTCAGGTGCTGGTAGTGTAACTCCACCGTAAAACGCGCGCTACTCCCCAGAATGAGAGGGAAAAAGAGTGAGTGAGTGAGGAGACCTAGTGCTGGCCTATGTCAAGCATTCCGAGGTGCCTACACCTCCAACCGCTCAATCAGACAATCTGGAAA
>NW_008751664.1:1263415-1267123 GCF_000715545.1 Opisthorchis viverrini
GGGGTTTGAAAACAGACTTCGAAGTGTTTAGGGTTGTAACTGAACTCGGACGTGCAGAAGCTGCAGCTGAGTGTGATGCAGGGCGAGCAACACGGTCAATCCTAGAGCTGGGACCTGCGGAGAAAGTATTCGAATTTGGGTGGGGGATGAAAGAAGGAAAACGTGGAAGTGTAAGAAGGGAGGCGTCAGAGTAGCCTGTTTTCGCTTACCCGCCCTGCTGTGTGCAGCAAGTAAGGCGATCCGGCTGATGGCACCACGCGAAGGCCGATGTGGCATAAGAATATTGTTAGTTGTGTATGTCATGGTTGTACGAGGGCTGGGATACTGCCAGGGCGCCAACACCTAGACAAGAGGACGATTAGGGTCCTCAACCAAAGCCTTTGGCTCAAAAACCTAACCGCAAGGCAGCGGTGTTTGGCGGGAAATGCAAGTACATTACCATTTTTAAGGAACACGTCGCCACACATGCTCCAACCCCCAACCTGGAGGGCCAGGAGACTGTGTTCGTCAGACCTCCACCCATGGACCAATCTGGCATGAGAGACTTTGTTAGCGTCGCGCGGACACACCCCAGTATAGCTCAATGAGTCGCCGAAGTACACAAACTGCCACACCACGGTAAGGTTGCATCTGAAGCACATAATCAGTGTTCAATATCAATGCTTCGCTGTCGTAGCCCACGACTAATGATGTACACAACATGATAGGCTGCAAGAAAGCTTGGCCCTGGCATTGTGTCACTTCGAAGAAAACATGAATGTACTCAAATCTATGTGAGAAAGCTCTTCTGGATGATGCTGAAGAGGTAGTTTTCTACAGGCCTGTTTGATTTCTTCAAACCAAGTACCTTGTAGTAGTTTATTTCCCTCGACCGAGTCAGTTCCCGCTTGGCCATTAGCAAACCCTATTTGTGTTCATCGCTTGGGTTCATATTTACCACAGTTGTCCACTCCTCAACAGCCTTATAGTACATTTCCAAAATGGAGTAGCATTTGGCACGTCGCAACCAAAGCCAATCGGACATCCAGTCAGCTTCATAAAAGATGCAAATTCAACAACGTTCTTCCACTTCCTATCTTGTGAAACCCAACTGGTTGCAGTCCTGTGAGATCGATGAGATCAGTAGATGTAAACAGGCCTCAGATTCCTTACCCTCAGTATCATTCAGCCGTTATACCATTTCGGCGCCTAGCTCTCATGTCATCCGAAAGAAAAACGAGGATGGAAATACTACTATATTGCTCAAACCTAGACAGTAGCAGTCAGAATGTTGAGGGTAGGCTCGAACCGCGGACCTTACAACCAATAAGTCTCTGCCTTGACCACCAAGCCATCCCGCCTCGGGAGCAATCTGAGACCAACATAGCGGAGCAAAAACTCACAGGATTCACTGCCAGTGCGTCTAATTGTAGACCCACTAGTTTTCATAGGAACTTTCTTATAACCATCTACTCCAAACCTTCACTATGCCAGTGAGGGGAATGACGTTCGGATGTATACATTAATTCTTTGGTTTGAAGGGTTTCGAAACGCCGCCGCGTGTCGACCAGCCAGTGCTGAGAAAGATCAGTAGGATTGTCTCCCCAGAAGTTATCTATGCAGCAAACAGGAACCTCTCGTAGGAGCTCAGATGCACATAAAACCAGGTCCAGTTCCCGAATCATCGTTGTCGCGGGCATAACATCAGTGTTCAACAGTGGTGCTTCGCCGCTGTACGACCAAGAGCCTCCAAACACTCATTCAGATAACCTGGCTAGAAAGTGATGACAAAACCGCCAGTGGCAAAGATTAGCGGCCACTTCTTATCGCGTCAGCCAGGCATTGTGAGGATCACGCGATCCCCAGACTGGAATGTAAATCGCACCGACGGTAGCCAGGCTTTTCATAACCTCCTTCGTACCGGTTTTCCAGGTCAAAGGTTGGCCAACTCTCTGCTTCTACCACTCTGAGGTGAGCAAGAAAAGCAAAACTCTCATTGGTAAACGAGGGTTTGCTATCCGCGATACATGGCCTAACCAACGCAACTTCTCGTGCGTCCTTAGACCAAGGTTTCGTCGCACAACCGAACACTCCCTATGATTGCCTGGTTACGGACCCGTGGCATCAACCCACACGAGCTATAGCTCTGAGACAACGGTTGACGAACACCTGAAGACCTCTCAGCTATGCTGCTTGAACAGGTTAATTCTTACACCCATAAAACGAAACAGTCCGTGCTGCAGCCTGATACCTGCGTCCCTTGAGATTGAAATGTACGCAGTTTTGATGCTATAAATGTCTCAAATTAATGAATGTGGCCCAAGCTTTTAAGATTCGTGCACTGACCTCATCTGCTATGCTACATTCGGGACTAATATAGCATTCACAAGACATTAAACGCCCCACAACTTGATCGTAAATGGCGTGTTCAGTGACTGTATATGCACGACATGCACGACGTCCACAACACGCACAACCACGCCGAAGGGTGAAAACGAGTCACGGGAGGTCAAACAACGACTTGGGAACGAAGTATGAAAGCCAGTACCAGCAAACTCAGCTGAGCTGGCCATTGCCGTCCCCCTGGAAGGGGACTCCAAACGGGACACGCCAATGGTTAGAGAAATTGTCAGACAAGGCTTAGTCGCGCCCTCACTGGCACTCGTGTGTTGCCTGCTATTGCCTTTAAGGCATAGCTCATTTCCCAATCTCCCTACTTATAAGTCCACTAACAATCCTGTACTTCGGCATCAATTATGCCAGACCTTCAATGCGCAGCTATCTACCCCACCTCGCCAAATCATCAGTGAACGAAACTGTGGCAGCTATAACCACTGTACGACAGGTACGCGCTTCTTACACCTGATAGTGATGACGATGCATGTCCACAAGCAGGAAATTATACTTTGTAGCTTCAAAGTGCACACCAGAGTAAAGAATGACTTTGTTCAGTTCTCCTACTCTTCAAAGACGAGAACGATATCATCTGCATATTGCAGATCGACAAGGTTCGCACTAGCGTCAATTTGAAGGCCTGGGTTTTGAAAGCCACAAAGTATTCGCCTCATTACCTTATCGACCAGAAAATTAAATAAGAACGGGGCGCCAACGACGGACCCCACTGCGTATGGAAGCTTTTGGACAGCTCTCCGTATACTCGCACACGCCCGAAAGTCTGAGAATACAAAGAACTTAATATGTCTACGGGGAATTCCTTGGTGGGTAAGTGTGTTAAGAAGAACAGAGCGGTCATTCGAATCAAATGAGCCTTAGAAATCCAGGACTACTAACATTGTGGGTCATTTATATGCATGACGTTGTTCTAGCACCTGGTGAAGTGTAAAGATTAGACCAACGCAAGCCTACCAGGACTATATTCTGTTTGATGCTCTCGAGTCAGTGATTCATGACTCACCATAAGGTGATGAAGAACAATAGCACGCTACGACCAGGGTCAAGCTGACCCCGTGATTATCGTACTCAGTAGAGAGCCGTCTTTGAAAATGGGCGCTTCCCAGTTGTCCGAGACAGTCTCCCATTCCCGAATGCAGGCAAACAGATCAGATAAGCGCTGGCTGAGGGTTTCAACCCCATCTCTGAACAATGTGGGTGGAATGTCATCCGACCAGGAACTCGGTGGCGTTTGAGAGAACATATGCAGTCACAAACCCTCGAGGGCGTTCGACATTCATCATCCAGGGTCCTACTTCACTTTTAGGATCCAGATGA
>NW_008751664.1:1267284-1277550 GCF_000715545.1 Opisthorchis viverrini
TTTAGAGAGGTGGGTTTACGATAAACAAAAAAACTGACACCCGCTCGCCACTGAGAGCCGTTCTGCACCAAGCACCAATTTTTCAGTTCCCACCTTCAATGCGCAGCTATCTACCCCACCTCGCCAAATCATCAGTGAACGAAACTGTGGCAGCTATAACCACTGTACGACAGGTACGCGCTTCTTACACCTGATAGTGATGACGATGCATGTCCACAAGCAGGAAATTATACTTTGTAGCTTCAAAGTGCACACCAGAGTAAAGAATGACTTTGTTCAGTTCCCCTACTCTTCAAAGACGAGAGCGATATCATCTGCATATTGCAGATCGACAAGGTTCGCACTAGCGTCAATTTGAAGGCCTGGGTTTTGAAAGCCACAAAGTATTCGCCTCATTACCTTATCGACCAGAAAATTAAATAAGAACGGGGCGCCAACGACGGACCCCACTGCGTATGGAAGCTTTTGGACAGCTCTCCGTATACTCGCACACGCCCGAAAGTCTGAGAATACAAGGAACTTAATATGTCTACGGGGAATTCCTTGGTGGGTAAGTGTGTTAAGAAGAACAGAGCGGTCATTCGAATCAAATGAGCCTTAGAAATCCAGGACTACTAACATTGTGGGTCATTTATATGCATGACGTTGTTCTAGCACCTGGTGAAGTGTAAAGATTAGACCAACGCAAGCCTACCAGGACTATATTCTGTTTGATGCTCTCGAGTCAGTGATTCATGACTCACCATAAGGTGATGAAGAACAATAGCACGCTACGACCAGGGTCAAGCTGACCCCGTGATTATCGTACTCAGTAGAGAGCCGTCTTTGAAAATGGGCGCTTCCCAGTTGTCCGAGACAGTCTCCCATTCCCGAATGCAGGCAAACAGATCAGATAAGCGCTGGCTGAGGGTTTCAACCCCATCTCTGAACAATGTGGGTGGAATGTCATCCGACCAGGAACTCGGTGGCGTTTGAGAGAACATATGCAGTCATAAACCCTCGAGGGCGTTCGGCATTCATCATCCAGGGTCCTACTTCACTTTTAGGATCCAGATGAATGGCAGACTTCGAATTTTCGTTTGAAGTATTTGGCCTACCAGTCGAACTGTTATTCTTTACCCAAGATGGTCGTCCCACACTAATCCTTGATGGTTCCGCTCACAGGTAGTATCTAGGAAGAGACGCTAGAAGAGGATTCTTGTGAGCTCGTCCAACATCCGGATCAACCGGTCTCTCAGCTGGCAAGCGATTTGTCGATACCTTATAAGGATCTTGAAAAAGAAGAAAGAAGCAACTCCGGAGGAGCGCGCGGTCGGAATCCACAAGTGTTCCAAAACGAACGGCAGTCACCTATTGATCCACACCATTGTCGGCTGATGGTCGTATGATCGATTTGAGTTCGCAGACGGTACGTTGTTTAAGGACATCATGTAGCCAGATGACTTCCGTTAGTTCGGAAGTAAGTACTTCATTAAAGCAGCCTGTGGTCAGGATATAAGTGAAGTAATCATTCTCCATCGTCTTCCTGGATGGGGACCCCGAGACGGTCCACATCAATGGCTAGAGACATTGTCAGACATGGCCCAGTCGCGCCCTCAGTGGCGCTCGTGCATCCAAGCTATTGCCTTCAATGCATAGCTTCTTTTCCACCCCCCACCCCCCCGCTTGACAACTCACTGACAGTGCTGGATTTATGCACCAATTTACCAGCTCGCGCGTGCAATGCGCAGCTACTTACCCCCCAATCATCGGTGAACGAAACTGTGGCAGCTACAACCAGTGTACGACCAGTACGCGGTTATTACAGCTGATAATGATGATGATGATGAATCATTCTCCATAGTCGTTGAGCACCAAGGCCACTCCATGTCGACCACCTAAGTGAGTCTCAGATGCGCCAATTCTGTCCACCTGTGCATTCAGACCTCCGGCAACTACGATATCTGAGCCTCTAGCTCACCACAACGGGGTATTCGTTGCGCCATAACACTTATCTTTGATGGTATCAGAGCTAGTCAGTTGGGGCATAAACGGACAGAACAGACATCGATCAACTTCCCACCTGAGACTCCTTCACGGACTTTACCAGACGAACGGAACACAGGCAAATATCAAACTGTAATCAGTCAGGCAAGCATTCTTCAGTCCGGTGTCTTAGAACGATACTGATCCCTGCACACATTGCCGCAGCAGCCTCCAGGTCACCAGAGGTACGCAGTCGGAACCGAGTGGAGAGTTAGCTTAACCACTGTGCTTGCATCTTAAACGCTTCTTTCTGATTCGCAGCACACATCGATGTCAAGCAAATCCTGTGCGAGAGCAAGAGCAGTTGGTTTTCCTGCTTGCCCTAAAATGCAGACATTGGAGGCAGCCAGAAAAACTGTGCGTCGGAGCTTAAAGATTGATTCCGAGGTGCCTGACGTCTGCGCCCGATGTATATAACACCCTTCCGGTGCCTAGCTGCCATGCCACTCGAAGACAGCACGAGGGCTCGGATAATGCCAGGTTGCCCAGGCGCCAGGTGACGTGATGTTGCCCGCAGGGCAAACGAATTCATCAGTCCTAACTGCTGGGCCTATATGGAGACAGTTATTAATGGGGTGGAGATAGGGGGAATCTGAAAGTGGAAGGGGGCATCAGCAGTTGCTTACCCACCTTGTTGTATGCAGCAAGCAAGGCGACCCAATCGATGGCACCACGCGACGGCCGATGTGGCATGAAATTAGTTGTAAGTGTGCATTCATGGTTGCACGCGACGCGGGATATTACCAGGTCACCCATACCTAGAAAGGATGGAGGTTAGGGTCCTCAACTAAAGCCTTTGCCTCGAAAGCCTGAGGTTTGACGGGAAATGCAGGTGCACTACCATTTTCACAAAACAAGTCGCCACACATGTTCTAACCGCCAACCTGTAGGACCAGGAGACTGTTGGTCAGACCTCAAACCATCGAACAATCTAGTATGAGACTGTGCCGTAAGGGCACTTACCAGTATAGTTCATTGGGTCGCGGAGGCACACAAACCGTCAAACCACTGTAAGATCCAGTCTCTTCATGACGGATCTTCCTAAACCCAACTTCTATAAGGATCTCGAAGTTAGGAGGCGGACTTCTTGGTATACCTTCAAACTTCCGGAATGCTTCTGTGCTGTTAAGTGCTCAGAAAAAAGGCTGAGGCCGTACTCAGGGGCTAGTTGCGAAGACACTGGACCTCACAGTGCTGTACACCACTGTGGCCCATTGAGCTACACTGGGGTTGTCCGTGTGACACTCAGTCTCCCATACCACGTTGGCTAGTCGACAGAGGTCAGACGAGAGTCACCTGTCCCCCTAAATTGGGAATCAGAGAATGACTGGCGCCATGTTCCTCAGACGTTGTGTTGGTCCCATGCCAACCATGGCAGCCTTGCGGTCATGTTTTTCAAAGAGGGCATTAGTTGCGAGTCTTAGTCATTCCCTTCTTTGTTTTGGTGCCCAAACACACACACAATCATGGACCGTAGTAATAACAGTAATTCCGTGCCACATCAGTCGTGCCGTGGTGCCGTCAGCCGAGTCACCTATCTTAATAATGGCAATAATAATAAATCGCTTCGCCGTAACACCCTTTCGGTGCTTAACTGTCGTGTCACCCAAAGGAAGCATGAAGGCTGAAATACTGCCGGGTTTCCCAAACCTAGACAGAGGCAGTCGAGCTGAAAAGTTCGGTTTCGAACCATAGACCTCCCCTACGGTAAATCTGTGCATTAATAACTGAGCCATCTCGGCCTAACTTGCTGCATACACAGGGTTGAGTAAGTAAAACCAGCTACTGCAGATACCTCCCATCTTTCTTCTACATTATCTCTTCCCACTCCCCGTGGACCCAAGCTGACAGGTGATTGTTTAAATCACCTTTGCGCTGGTCAGCTGTCAGCTCCCACAAGAACGCGCACCAGTCTAAATAACACCAGTCTGCACTTCTACGAACCGGCTGCAGCCGTGACTTGATAAAAGGTCCTTTTTATCAGAAACTTGCAGTTCTCCTACCCATCATCACTTGACATTACATTCTAGTTTCCGGTGATCTCAATTCATAAGCAGGATTTCTCAGTTAAGTGGATGCACTACTTTTCATCTGCTTGAACTCAAGACGCGTTGACGATGGCAGTCATCTTCTCAGCTTTACATTGATCACTAGTTGTTCCTCTGTAGTAATGGCTTCAGATGCAGTAGATGCCGTTGCACTACCTGGTGTCCTCATACTGATGAACAAACATGGAGGGCGATCACAACTATTATCATCCGGTGGTGAAATTCTATTCCGATCGATCTTTCTGTACTTACGTGGACTTAGGCTAAGTGGGATGCCCGCGTAGACCAAAAAACTAACTTCTGATTCGGTCGTAAAAAATTCGACAGAAATTGAACGATGCTACCTCCAAAACTTGTCCCCGCGAAGCTTTAGAAGTCATATTCTATAGAGAAATCGGTCGTAATTTTGACGGAACAAGCGGTCATTTATATGATGGGGAACTCATGTGTTGTTTCCAAGGTCTCCCAAATACATATTGGATTTCAAAAAAGCCACTGTCGCTCCTCGAAAGCTGAGCGACCAGAAGAGCCCTTAGGCACAAGACCAAATATGGTATGCGCGTGGATAGAAGAAGCTGATGGAATCAGTGGTCCCTGAAAGATAAAGAAGCTGGTAATGAACTGAAACTTTTCAAACCGATGCAAAAAACGGCAACGAAAAGACTGGCTTTCATCAGTTTCATCAAGGGCAATATTTGATTCGCACTAGGCAACAATAACCAGTGATTGAACAACTGAGTATTTTGGATGATACTTAAACAAGCAGTCTGGTCCTGCATCAATTTATTTCGCTCAGCCCACCCTACTCGAAGAACAAGAAAGAATGCCGACAGATGGAGCACCTCGACGGTGATTCTTATATTCAAAAAAAGGGTGCTGGTACTATGCTTCATAGGTTTATCCATCATCGAGAGTCAGGTTAGCGAGAACCCTGGCTGTTGTTACATCGACAATATACTTGCGACAGGTGCTGGAGGACCAACAATGATCACATTTCTCCACATTAAATGTTTTTCGATCTGTTCATAGTCGGAAAACTTTGGTGGTGTCTGGCGATGAGAAATGTCCACTCTAGATTCCTGTTTTTATGGAGGATACGTACGCTCCCTCCAGTGGACGCTTACGTGTCTGTGGCGAATTCCCCTGGGTTCACCACATTCGCTTTTTATCTTTAACTCCAGACACGATGTATTGCTGAGGTCCTCTTTACCTGTTTCACAATCCTCGAGGATGGAAGTACTGTCGCTCTAAATAATGGGGGTACACCGAAAATGTTGGTCTCCTTGGACCAGACTCCAAAGAAAAGTAAGCTACTTTAAACGCCATGAATAATCCTTCCGTAGGGTTTTGTATTCGCCTCGCACCTGCAAATTGTAATGTGCTACTGCAGGATTGGGATGGATCGAACCCAACCCGCATATTTGCAGGTTAAAAGACAGATGGGCTGAATAAGTTTGCATCTCTAGACAGCTACATAAAACCCAGCGGACAGACGAAAGACGAAATCAATTGCAGGGTTGGGGAGATCAGGACAGCTTTTGCTTATGTCCGACATTTGTGGCACCGACGTGACATCAGCTTGCCGTCGATGGTAGGAGATCAGGACAGCTTTTGCTTATGTCCGACATTTGTGGCACCGACGTGACATCAGCTTGCCTGTCGATGGTAGATTACACAATATTGCTCTACCATTTTATGCCCCAGAGGCGTAGGCACTGCGTACAATTCCTCGGAGACACTCTGAGTTTGACTAGCTGTCTAAAGGCCAATATCTCTAGATAACTGAACACCACACCGGTCACGTGTGGTGTACGGAGCGAGCAAAGACATGCACTGACTGAACGAGGTGTCAGCCAATAAGGATCGAGTGTTTCTATCTCAACTCATCTCGTCCACTGCCGAGGACTCTAACATGGCATTGTGTGATAACCTTATAAATTCATTTGTAATAAGCTTCCTTTGCTCGGTCGGGTTCGGTAAAGCTACCTTCCGCTATATCATAGGTGGTGCAATTGGATGACAATGGTTGACATGATTTACACTCACGTTCGCCGTTCACAGCGCTGTCCCTACATCCGAAGTATGGCGTAAACTAGTGTGAAGGTGGTTCAGTAACGCTGAGACGCACCATGTATTTTATGGGGATATCCGATTCTCCCTCGATAGATCAGCTGGTCACAGTCCACAGATCACGCTAATCATGTCACGTGCATCGGATGTTTCGTGGAGCACGCTTCGCCTAACCATAGGGATATTGTAAGCCTCATCACTGTATGACTTAGAAAATAAACGTGAAATACCTCACTAGTCAATTCCATCTTTATTCTGACTGTAGTTCCGGGTAAGAGAACCCCGAGACGGGACAAACCAGTGAGCAGTGCCCCTGACAGGTATAATGGTCCCGCATCGAAGCTAGTGCTTTCACTGCCAAGTTCTCACCCCCCCCCTACATACATAACAGCGAATGGACCGTATCATCTCTTCGGATGCGTTGCTCCTGTTCCGTTTTTGTACAACCCCACACTTCGCTCCATGGATTTTGATTACGAAACTGAACTACACCGCTGGGATTCTGCACTCTTCCCCAGGTACCACAGTTCCGATTAGGTCGACGCCTTCAGTGCTTGGTTTCCACTACCTTATCCCTCCCTTGATCCATTAACAAAATTTTAACGGCCTAGATCACCGTGCCTCGGCACATACGGTTCATAATATCTTTCAGGTTTGCAGGCGCATGGAAGGCGAACGCAATGTTACAAGACAGACGATATGGTGTCGTTCCAGTATTAAATATCTTCCTATCATGAAATTCGAGTCTATGTTGCTAGCGCACACTCCTTATGCTGGCTGACAATTTGTCGGTAAAGAGGTATAGAGAGAACACATGCAGCTTGCTTGCTGTTGGTTATGTGTTCATGGTGCATGACCCACTTAGCGGACATTTCTGCAGAATGTCTGCACCCGGGTGCGGACATTTCCGCACAATATCTGCACACTTCTGCACCCTGGTGCGGAAATTTCAGCACAATATCTGCACATTTATGCACCCGGTTGCAGAAATTTCTGCACAATATCCGCACTTTTCTGCACCCGGGTGCAGATTCTGTGCGGAAATTAAACAAATTTCCGCACCCAGTCCTTATCCAGATGCGGAAATAGTGCAGACGTTTCCGCATCCAGGTGCGGAAAATCCCTACTCGGTACCGGAATTTCCGCACCCAGCCCGCGATTAGCTAACGTCGTCCGACGCGCAAATATAGCCCATCATACGGATTCATCTCTCCCCCTAGTGCGAGTCAGTAACTTCCTAAACACTAAGTGTTAACCCATCTGCTCCCACATAATTGCTCAGCGTTGTACCTTTCCGGATATCAATAAGCGCCTTCAAATACAAATGTTTTTATGAATGAATCCTTAAAAATACAGGGGAAAATCATTTGTCACTCTTGGTGGCTCTCTGCAGGCGTTTCCGAACTTTCTGCCGTTCGTTCTCCAGCCAGCAGTGAACGATTTCCCTCATTTGTCGCAGATTTGTGTTCGGAAACTTCTCAGTTTTCGAGTCTGTAATGAAGATATAGTTATTGAGTTTCATCCAGATACTGATTCAACTAGCTAAATATAAACTAACAGTTAACTACTTACAAATAAGTCCTTGGGCCAGCCTGGTTGACCCGAAGGCTTCTTTTTCATTTATTCCGCGCCAGTCGAGTAGTGCGGCTAGCCTTGGTGCCGACGTCCGCGTAAGTACGTTGGTTACGTACACTCGTACATCGCCAGCCTCCTGAAAAAGCCACCTTACTATCTTTGTAAAATCAACAATCGTGACTACAACTAATAATTACCAGCCATGCATAGCGTGGACCATCTCTTAGATGTCCTTCATACTTACGGAGATCATCCGTGGATGAAAGCGGAAGAGGGGGCTCGTTGAGTGCCTCAGAACTGCTGGTGGGTACTGAAGCGTCTAGCTTTGGAGCGACGAGTAAATCCTCTCTAAATTCTCTATAAACTGGTTCAATTAAAACATGGTAATCTACTCACTGAGAATGAGGTGGGACAGGTCCGGGGAAATTACGCTGGCTTTTGAATTTGGAGGGTTGGTTCTAGAAAGGAAAGTACATGGAATGTTAAGAAAACCTGAGGATCGGAGTAGAACTGCATGGTTCTGGATCGCCCACGGCGGGAAGTGTTGTATACGTGGAACTGCTGATAGATTTTAGATGGTGGTAATGAAATAAAAAGTACATTCCACATATCATAGAAGCATCACCAGGGACGCGTGGCACGTCCTGAACAGGAATGATACTACTAATCGTGGCAGTCGGATTGGTTTATCTGAAAATGAGGATTTTACAAATTGAAAAGTTGGTAGATGCGGGAGGACCTACAGTCTTTTTGGATTTGGTGGGCTTATGACTATGTTTGCAAACAAAGTGGTCACCACTGGAATCACGATCAGATCTGTCTGTAAAATCAGACGACAGCCGTTTCTTTGTACTGCAACCATCGTAATACGATTGATAAACATACTGTTTGCGCCTGGATTGACGTACGTTCATCGGTTCTGCTCCGCAGAGGAGGTATGCCTGAGTCAAGGATTGCTGAGCACTCAGTGCATCCGGAAAAGTTTCTAGAACATTTTTAACTGAAAACCTACTGCATTGCCGGTACATTTTGTACGTGCACGACTTGAGTGGACATTTTGGTAGAGTACCCCTTAGTAAGTTTGCATAAATAATGCTGGTTGTGCACGAGGGCCAAATGACTGAATCGGGCCGTACGAACCACGATTAATGCACTATGTCAACAGAGTTGTCCGCAAATATGAGAACAGCTTACATGGCTGGAAAACCTTTTCCAAATACGACATTTAAAAGGAGAAAGTCCACATGCAAATGGAAGCTTTGATAGAATAACACAACACCAACGTAAATATGTATATATATCTTACGAACTAATGAGTAATACAAGTAATAAATGCATACATGTGTCGAGTGCCAGTTGTAAGAGTACTGACTAATCGATAAGGGTATGCAAAATGGGGAAGTATATACGAGTGTTTCTGCAGTAAAAAACTTAAGCATTTACAAGATATTTGGTCGACTGATGCAAACAGCCGAGTGTGTTGCAAGTCGGAGCATTGAAAAACTAAAACGTCTGTCAATGCCAATACGTGAGTGTAAAACGGCAGAAGAGTTTTGGGTTTCTGGTACTCAATAGTATCTCCAAAAAAATCTACAATGACAACTGGTTTACCATCAAGCAAAATGCAGTTGTCGGGAAAGTTTTCGAGAAAACGACATCCCTATGAATAAACCTGTGACATCTGGCAGTGGCTAATGGCCTCAGTCGCAAACCAACATAATCCAAAAATATCTTCCTTTCAACAGCATCCAATCTCACACGCTCGGCCAGTCGGCGGTAAAGCTGAACAGCGGGTGGTTTTGGCCCGTGTATGTAATGCTTCAAATGCCCCAGCTCCGATTCATAGGGAAAACAGGAAAACCGATCTAAGCAACTACAAAGCTTGACAAAATTGAATAAATGGGAGAAGAGGTGTATGTTGTAGAATAAATGGCTGGAACCAAAAATAGCAGCAAATTTTGACACAGCAACCTTGGAAACATCAATTAAAAATCAGCATAGTGTTGTGAAAAAAGGTGAACAGCCTATGAAAGTAGTTCTTGAAAAATACATGAAACATTCGTAAACGTCCGGATGTAAGATATCTCGTAAAACAACGGGTGCTATGTACAGAAGAAACTGTCGTAGCTCAGATGCCTTCCACCTATCCAGGTCTACGACACCTCGACATTTTCGGGGGAAATCAACACTCAGAGCCAAACTCTGTTGCTCAATGTTATCATTCAGCAGATTCCAGGACTCCAAAGAAAGCCTAGCCTTGTGTCCAATTGGCATAGCTCTGAGTAAGATGAGAAAATTCCGCACCAAACCAAGACACACGCTATGCATGTAATCTGGTGGGAAACCGTCAATCATGGGAAAATTTAACTCCTTCATCGGACTTGGACCTGTATGATGCTTCTCTTGCTTTCTGGTCCGGAAATCATAGTCACGACGCAAGAGAGCTATCAACAAGGGAAACGTCATACGTGTGCCAATGTGCACACTCTTTTGTGTGCAATAACCACAGCCGTAATATCCTGTATGTCCCTTCACTTGCTTCAGAAAG
>NW_008751664.1:1281006-1287451 GCF_000715545.1 Opisthorchis viverrini
CACGCTCCTTCTAGAACCCAGTTTAAAGCACTATTAGACATTTATTTATGCGAATCCTCGTGCTGGCGAGCATACTGCCCCGCGCTGAGAACATAAAGAGCAGTGCTACACCCTTTTTTCACTTGTGCCTTTCAGGTGAACGACAGCCACTGACCGACAAGAACAAAACCGACCCGGGAAACTTGGGCAAAAGCCTCGATCCTGTGTATCAATCCGTGAATCCGTGAATCCGTGGTGAATGGTTTAAAAAGGATACTGATGATGAAAACATCACTTCAACGACTCGCAGTGGACTACCTTATGGCAAAAAGCAGGAACCGAAAGGTTCTCTAGGGCCCGCAGTGGTGAATGTCTTTCTGGTTCCAAAGTCCTGATAACAGGGATCGGGGAAACTGCCGGCGAACAGCGAGGTAAATCGCAGCCTAGTTCACCACCTGGAACGGTCAATTTCGGCATATCTAGAGTATATCATCTGATTAATCATGAATCTCACCCTCAGATAGTCGAATAAAGGATTAAGGACGGCATTCATCAGTCGGGAAACGAAAACAGCCACTTGCCGCAACCGCCTGTCGTACTTCCCTATATGGTGTTGTTTTTGAAGAGCCTTTACGAGCAACACGGAAAAATTTTGGGCACATCGACGGTTACTTGAAATGAAAAATATTTTTTACGGTTTCGTTCACGTAAACATACCGGGAATAAAACATATGAGAGCACAACAAAACTCACTCTCAGCCGCACGTGAGGACGAGCGGAATGCAGAGCTTACCGCGAGCAATGGCGCCGCACAGTAAAACAAGACCACTTAAATCGGTTGACCGTTTGCATCTCCTAGGCACATGGAAATGCAGGGTATTCCGGCTTTTTATTACTGCGTGACAAATAAAGAAGCTTTGATGCATATTGAAAGTCTCAATCTCCCGAGACTTAACGAAAGAAAATTGTTGCAGAATTTCTGCACCCAGGAGCGGACGCGTGCTAACTGGCTAAGATTAAGCATACATTGTTACACTGGAGGGTGGTCGTAAGCTTTGATGCATATTAAACGTCTCAATCTCCCGAGACTTAAACCCCGAAAATTGTTGCAGAATTTCTGCACCCAGGAGCGGACGCGTGCTAACTGGCTAAGATTAAGCATACATTGTTACACTGGAACGAGGGTGGTCGTCAGGATATTGATTTTCAAATTCACGTTCATCCAGTACACTTGCATTCGGTCAAGCGCATTTCGATCGCCAAACGTACATTCGCGAAAAACATCGTTAAGGTTATCCAGCGAATTTCAGCACAAAAAGTGGTGTAAAGGTCGAAAGATATCTTCGAGTGACGCGTTATACCAGAACCTCCGGGTAGGCAAAACAAAGTCGGTGCTGGGTTTCTATACGGTACTGTTAGGGTAAGAGGAATTCACAATTTATACAAACCTCGACAGTAGATACGTGTCCGAAACAAACAGTCCGCTTGGACCACAAAAGTACAAAGCAAGGGGGCAAACAGGCTCCCACGTGCGACAGTCACACGTGCAAAGTCAGATACAAATGGCCGGATGACCTCAAGGCCAAATGGGTGAAGTGGTAAGGACAAACAAACGTCAGTTCATATGTACACATTAAACACAAAAGTGGGGCGGGGGTTGCAAATGGGGACATAATAAACGTGGAGAATTTCATTGTCAACATAATAGATGATACACCGCCCGCCAAATCCTCCACGTTGATTCAGCGAGCGCCCCGGTTCTTGCCTTCTACCTACGCTCAGCTCCATTCTAAGGTACCCCATCAGCCACTGACACGAATGGTCCGAGTCCACTTTTGCCACAAGTGCCGACTTCGATGGAGTACAAGCACAATCGCGTCCCTCCAGCAAACACACCTTTCCAATATCTCTCTTAAGAACGCCGCCCGCCGTTCTAACATGCAGGGATCTTACTAAGCCATCTGGGCTCGCCTCAACTATCCACTACCCCTAGATGCCATTTCTCTCAAGGTAGGTCCTCACCAGTGGGGCTGTGAACATAATGCGCAAGCACTTGGACGACTGTCTGCATCTGGCATGATGTGGGCTAGGAAACTGGTATAACCATCCCGTCTAGGGATTTGGTTGGTAGAAGTCGGCGTTACAAGGGGGCGTCTTACGTCCCCCTCTCGAGCCAGTTGCCCGAACCGACTCCTTGCAACACGAGAGCACGGCAAACCTCCGTCTATTCTGTGAACGTTGGGTCCCGGCCACTCGCAGATATCTTATCTTCCACCTCAGCCCATTTGTGCTGCAATGACGAGGGAAGAGAACGCATAATTCTCTCTACAACCGCTAGTGAGTGCAAGTCTGAGACGTAACACATTTGCGTCAGCGCAATTTCACAACTGCGCATTTTTATACACAAGTCTGACAAGGACTTGGCTGCTCCAGTGGTCTGTCGTGCAAAACGAAACAGGCTTTCTGGTAGACAGCGAGCAATAATATGAGGCTGCCCAAAGAGATCGCGTAGAATCCCCGTGTCCTGGAGTATGCTACTTCCGGCGGGAGCATCACACATTCTTCAATGGCCGCCTATGCGTCGCCTCGACAGGAGTGGATCAGATAAAGGAGACTCTGACCGGCGTCCTGCACCTTGCTCTCAATGTATAACTCAAATTGGCGGGTGGACCTCCAGTAATGACACGGATTACCATCAAAGTGTGATAGTTCCACCTTTGGTAGGTTCATAGTGGCTGACACTGTAGTGACGGAAATTGCCGGTTTTGGGCCTGGGGATAGCCCTCTGATATCATCAGCATATCTTAGTGGTCTTTCATCTGTCTGGCATAGTTTCAGGTACCCCGCTAATCGTTCATTTGAGGCCACTGGTTCCCAGACTTCATCTTGTGAGTTCTCTTCGGCCTCTAGCTCAATTTTACCTAACTCGGTTTTGCTATGTGCCTCTAAGAGCGCCCGCTGGTGCTCGACCTCCCGCTTAACCCGATATTCCTGGAGCTGAGCAATCTTTAAAGCCTTCATAGCTACACTACTTTTACGACTAGAAGCACAAAGTGACTTACAAGAACCGGGTCGCGAAGCAAACTGCATTGCAATTGATTCCTCCGCAGCTTCAATCGTTCCGGTGTCCTTGAATCCGGTTTCCTTTACAATTTTTCCAAACGTTGACATCTTTATTTCGAACAAGACGACGTAAGATGTCGAGTACTGTAACGGTCGAACGGTATCTTCGAGTGACGCGTTATACCAGAACCTCCGGGTAGGCAAAACAAAGTCGGTGCTGGGTTTCTATACGGTACTGTTAGGGTAAGAGGAATTCACAATTTATACAAACCTCGACAGTAGATACGTGTCCGAAACAAACAGTCCGCTTGGACCACAAAAGTACAAAGCAAGGGGGCAAACAGGCTCCCACGTGCGACAGTCACACGTGCAAAGTCAGATACAAATGGCCGGATGACCTCAAGGCCAAATGGGTGAAGTGGTAAGGACAAACAAACGTCAGTTCATATGTACACATTAAACACAAAAGTGGGGCGGGGGTTGCAAATGGGGACATAATAAACGTGGAGAATTTCATTGTCAACATATGCATTATGCAGGCGGCGTTCGGAATGCGTGCATTAATCTGAATTATTAGTGTGCCTTTGCAACTAACGATTAAGTTAGCAGCCACGAATGGTGACTCCCGGTCTTCCACGAATATCCATGACCATGTCCATAAAAAATATTTTGTCGCTTGTGTCTGTGACGGTGTCGACTCCTGTGCGATAAGTTGCCCCGCCTAGACCATCTTGATTGTAATCGTCAACCTGTTTGAAGGGCCCAGCGCAAATTTGTTTATACGACTGTGTGAAGGAAATGGTTCAAATATTCCGTTGATTCTCTTAGTGTTGCTGCACCGTCTGCCTGCAAATTACGGCGACGTGGTACGAGCAGTTTACACTTATCACTGCGACAGAATCGCCAAGCATCTTTTGCGGGTGCTGGTCGCTGCTAGTCATGATGTTAACCGCGGTCAACGCTGTGCAGTATGTTTTTTAATTGCAACACAAGCACACAGAGTCCGGCAAGGGTTGCAGCTTCTGCGCCCCATCGAACCTCGATTTGTTTCCTCTCTTACGGCCCGCTGGTAGTACATCACCCGAAAGTGGTCTATGCACGCACAGTCCGGATGGTTCATTTCGGCAATATGGCCAACAACCGATTGAAGAATGCGAACAGCCACCCTAGAGACCGGGTGCACCACTCCAGCACGCTAGAGCATGCAATTCAAAAGGTATGACGAGTGGCTCATGCGGAAGTTCGAGATGCATACGCCGTACCACTGCGACAGGCGGCAAAACCTGGTGGGTGACGCCTGTGTTCTAAACGTGGTGTGTCGAATGACGACATATGGATCTTCTCGTTTTGAGGCACCCGGGTCCGCGGCCGCCATATGAAAGTGTTAGAACAAACGTGGTGGGGTCAAGCTACGTAAACTAACATAGTTTGTGGTGCAACCACCCAGATGCTCCCAGACTGTTGACACCTGTGCTGGAGAATGCACATGCTCTCTCTATCAGGCGATGTGGTAGCAACGATGGCTGTAGGATTACAACCTAGCGAAAGAAGCTGTACCCCTTACACTTGTTCCCAAACCACCGCCGACAGCTTTCGATGGCTTTCGTAAGCAACCGAACTGAGTGATGAATTAGCTTCAGAGGCTGGAACCCAGGAGGGCCACAGCCATCTCTAAGCGATTGATTGTCCAGGAACAAGTCCTGCTGCGTCGAGGCTCGAAGTGTGCAACTGACGGCCTGTCGTTGGTGCTCGAGGATACTGTACCTCAACCCAGGCGGCGTTTAGGAACGCAGAATTAGGCTTTTGTGTGCTCTGTGACCGGCCGACTACTACCAGTGACCGCTGGTGACCACGCAAAATATCACGCCGACTGCTGTGATGGTGAATCTTGCCTGCTGTGTGGTTGTGCTCTTCAGGCTTGCCCCAAATATGAGTCCACATACGAATAAATTTCTTTTTGTTCTTAGCCCCGGCCCATCCAGAAAACGCAAAGGTGTGCTTGATACCCGGTCCGCAAAGAGGGCGTCTTATGATGTAGATGTGAACCGAAGCACAGAGTCCCAGAACCGGGTTTTCCGGAACTCTGTGTGTGTCTGTGTTTTGGGTCAATGAGGAACTACTCGATAGTCGTGAGTAAACGTCTGACAACTACAACTAACGCTGTATAGCGCTAGACAGATGAAACAGACGATGATTTCACGTAACCCATCAGCTCTAGACAGTTGACCCGTTAACGAGGTCCTATTCATTTCGTGTAAGTCTGGTATTCCTTGAGAGGTGCGGTAAGCAGGCATGCGAAATAACCGTTGAAGATGGCATTGTGTGAACAGTCATCTGCGACAGCATAGCCACTCACTTGCATTTCGGAGTAAGTGTTCCTACCAGTTTATCGACCGCCCGCCTTATGGTGATATTTCGATAACGTAAATTATATCTTCCTCTCTTTCCAGGACGTCAACGGCCAAATGAAGACTTCTCCCGAAGAAGATGATGCGCCTTCCGGAGGGACGTATGTACACTTCAAACGATCAATATATCTCAACATTTCATGATGTCCATTTTGAGCCTATTCTCCGGTGCAGATGGGTGGGTAATCCCCGACATCGTGTACCCTAGCCGCATGTTTATCGCGTGCGTCAGTTAGGTTCGTTCAGCCATCCGGTATGATCGATGTATGTTCAATGTGGCTAGTTAGTTAGGTATCGTGTATCCCTATCTGCGTGTCAGTCGCGTGCGTCAGCTAGGTTCGTTCAGTTGTCCGGTCTGACGACGTAATTTCCATGTTCCTAATCGATAAACCCCGAGGTCTGCCTGGCATAATTCGCAAACTATATTGGAAATATCTGCTTTTTGCCGGTAAACTTACACGAATTTTAGCAAATAATTAATGTAGACCACGGAATATAAACCAGCGAAAGGAATCATCGACCAAAATTTGTTTACACGAATGCACCTGAGGATATTTTACATCTTTAAAGGCCATTTATATTCCAGAATGTTCAGGAAATTTTTCCGGTGGAAAACCAGCTGAAAGTTTTGTTTATTTTAGGTGAGTCAATGTTTTCCACAATTCATGTTTTTTTATCATCAGGCAACGTATTCACAGCCGGTGGCGTTCGTTGGCCTTGAGCGTTCGCTCAATTAAACAAATCGCCATGGCAAATGATTTTCAATAATGCAGGATCATATGCGTTATACATAGGCGTCCTACACAGTGAAGCGGCAACCCTGAAAATGCTGTAGATTTCGAAAAATCAATCCCATTGTGCGAATAGTGAGCGGCGTATTTTTCTGTTCTCTTCACGTCTTTCGTAGTTTTGTAGCGAGGATAAACAACTTACAGGAGATGGCGCCGCTGGCTGTTCGCACAATGAGATTCATTTCTCGAAATCTACGGCATTTT
>NW_008751664.1:1288610-1302858 GCF_000715545.1 Opisthorchis viverrini
GAGCAAACTGCTCGCTCTCTACGAACGCATACATAACCGGACGCCCAGTTCCCATGCCGTCCGTTATCAAGAATGTGTATAGTTTATATCTAAATACCGAATATTAGATGCTTTAAAAACTTACCCAAGGCGATTCGTTGCATGTGTCCCGTCCACATTCACTACATCTGGAAAGCGTCGGAATAACGCTATCTGTTGCCATCAGGAGAGACATATGTGGCTATAGTAACCTTCCTCTCCCTGACACACAACGACGTGTCAGGTCTCCCGAAGTTTTCCCAGGACCGAAGGCATATCATCTGCTACATTAAAACCCAACCATTCGGCACCTACTCAACAAAGCCGGTCGACACTTCAGGCGGTAGTTGTGTATATCCTTAGTTGATGTCCCTGCCAGTTGGTTCCTTTGCCTCCGTAGACAAAACCGCACTGGAGAGCTGGTGCTTCGCGTACTTTTTTATCAGCAAATACGCTGGGCTTACTAGCTTCTTCGGATTCCACGGCCTTCCGTTGATCTTGGGGGGCGCCTGCTGCATTTGTAATACACCCTTTCGTAACGCATAATAATGTTGGTGCTTCGATTACTGGATGAACGGACAAATATCACAAAGTTATCCCTCATGTATTTATTTAAGGTCTTCTCAAATGCCGCGAAGGATGAAAACGATACACCCACAAATTTCTCAAGGAAAGCCACTTCCGAAGCCATAGCAGACGAAGTTCAAGGCCGGACGTGCGCCAATAATTTTCAAAAGAGATAGATCAAAACAAATCGCAAAAAAATGACGGCAGATGAGGGTGGTTTTCAGTCCACGCATATATGGAAAGAAGTGCAACATTTTAACGTTACAGTTTTTATTTCGCCCGCAAGGGTTTTACAGAAAAATGCATTGTGTTTCCAACCGCTGGCGGAGATGGCCCGTCTAGATAAAGAAATTGTCCTTCTTGTCCAAGAGAATGTGTATCGCGGAGTGGGTGAATTTGAGGTCCCCACCAAACTTTTCACCATTGGCGATATACACGGACGCCGTGTGTGGTGTCTGCAGATCGTCGAAAAGAGGCTGTGTTGGTAGCAATGAGATTATTGTGGCGTTTAGCTCGCTGACGCTGCATCGACAGCCCCTTTAGCCGACCGAAGCCACTTTCCCTCTGCGCAAGGACTAAACCCCAAATGAGTTAATCCACCATTTGAATTCCCATAGGGAATAGTTAGTTTTGTCTAGAAATAGATCAATGCATCTTGTAGTGCGTGGCGGATGCATTTTAATTCTTTAAAATCCTCAATATGCTGCTGCAGCGGTAACCGGAGTGCGTCCTTCACATAAGCTGTGAAAACGTGACCTTAATGACAATTAGTTTGTGGATGGGTACTAAAAATTAATTATTTCCTGACCTCATTCTTGAATGTACGATGCAGATATGACGCTTTTAGAGTTGTTTTTCAAATTTTAATAATAATGCCCGCTTTCGAAACCAAGGGCTCCTCACTAACAAAGTGTCATTACGAACACATCATCCGGGCCCCCTTCCTGAAATGCATGCGCAGACGTCAAAGTGGTTGCCTAATTAACCACTGCAATTGACTGTGCGTGCCGGTACCGGTACATTGTGTTGGATGGACAGCGTTCACATTCTACGTTACAACCCATCATCCTGTGTGGCATCCTAGCGAGAATAATTAGTATGCAGTAACCTGTTTCACAGAATGGTCAAACGAATCAGTGATTTCCGGCGAGACAAGGATAGCCCATCCCGAGCAGTTTGGTGAGGACATGTTAATGTCTTCGGCCGTTTTAACAACATACACTTTTCACTCAATGTTATTGTCCCGAATATTGAATCGTTGCCCGAACGCAGTGGCTTTCAGAATATTTAAATGTAGTTCTGACGTTCCAGTATTCTTGGACGGGGTTTTCTCCTGCTTAAGTTTGCGTGCGTTATCAGAGAAAAAAATTCGTTCTTCACTGTTCGCAACCATAACATTTCCCATTGAGCTCCCATGAACCGAACAGATGTATTATAGGAGGGTGGCGTTCTTAAGACTCGGACTGCCACTATTATACAGTTTATGAATACCACCGCATTGCCACTGTTGTTGTCGGACTCCAAAGAGCTACATTACCATGAGTATGTGGCAAGGGAATGAAAGCAACAACAATACGAAATAATAGAGGGGGCTAAATGGAACAGACTCATCAAGGACTGCTTTCTTTAAAATAAAAACTCGTCGGCCTAGGTCAGCGACAGGACTGTAATCCAATTAGGGTCGTTCAGGAGGCCTTCTTTTGCACGATACACCGTTAATGTAATCCCAAAAATAGTCTGAAATATTTTGATAGCAGGGGTAGCACATAGAACTCGCAAATGATCACTTCAAGCTTGAGGTAAATCAGAAGGGAGAGCCGAAGAACGCAGCTACGATTGTGTTGTACGTATTTGTGCAAAAGCGCGTTTTTTAGTTATGCGTATTCGAAGAGAAATGTTTACGCAAGTGACGAAATATTTAATGTTGTAATAGAGTAAAAGGAAAGGAGAAGCAACAAACTACTAATAAAACGGGTGGCTCCCTAAGGCCAATAAATGCTGCGCAATCTAGGCGTGCTCATGTGAATTATATATTTTCGTTTTTGTTCACAATGCAGTTTGCGACCACCGATCGATTCAAGTGATATCGTTGAAATCAGACCAAATACTTCGGCACAGAAGCGGAGACTCGTCAATTCGTTAACTGTAAAGGATGCAACGTTAGTTCCATCATCGTTAAATAGAATGGAAAGCGTAATTCATGGGCTTCCTGTGTTGGATGAAAATAAATCCTCCGTTGGGAGGTTTTGGTGGCAGGCATTTTGGGGTGCCGGACGACTTACACATAATCCACTTAATGTCTATCAACTAACGGGAATTTCGGCTACCGTTTGCTGCGGGTGACTAAACCCAGTCAAAACCACAGCAACAACCGCTAATTTTGTAGTATTGGCATTTTAACATTTTTGTCGCGATATCAAACATAATAACCACTCTTGATCTGCCCGATACCGTTATTTTGGACCAAGATGGACGATGGCGTGTGTCGAAGCGGGCTATTGCAATCCACTGCAAATAAAGAAGTTTCTACCAAACTTGCACTTGGGAATTCGCTTGCATTGTGATTTTCTACCGAATTTTACCCCAGAGGAAACCAGTGCTAAGTTGCTCAGCGCTTAATTGAAGCTGTAGACCTCATTCAGATATCTGCATATATTGGTTCCACGTCGAGGCGCCCCCAGATCGAATCTCGAGGACTAAGGCCATACCGGGTTGCCTGAACTTATCCACTGGAATTCAACGCTGTTTTTCTGAACTAAGGACATCCCTGCCACAGAGCCGTGAATGACCACCATTGGTATCTTTCCATAAATACTGGTATGGACTTCGTCCGGTCGTCATATATCCGGCAAGCCATGAAAATCGGGCATGTGAGAACTGTCTTTTTCGTGGGTTTTCACAAAAATAAATGAGCGAGGTAGCCTGAAGATACTTTGCGACGTTCATGGCTTACACTTACGTGGGGGGCTTTTACCACCTTCATATCAGTTTGAGTTTCACCACACCTATTCCACTTGGTCAACCAGATATGCGTACACGCTCGTTCCACATTTCTGGGAGTGTTCACATTTATGCAAACTATGAGGCCTTCAACGTTCAGAGCTGGCGCCACTGGTTTTTTCGTTGTTTTGAGCTGACATTGGTGACCCTGTGGCTGGTTACCCATTTTCTTACCTTACCGTTCATTTCACTTTTCAAATTGCGAAGGGACTAAAATATTCTGCTTCAGGCCTTCATATTCCTGGCCCGTTTGGATGCGGCCACCCTTTGAAGGGTCTCTGTGGTAGTGCTCAAAGCTAGCAAAGCAGCTTTTTTAACCCACCCTGTAAGTTCCCCTGAAACAAGCCTATCAGTTAACCTACTTGCTCGTTGTCCCATCGAATAACTGCCAATCTTGCTAGAATCAGGCATTAATATGCTTCCTAATCTTACGTCCGCCAAGAACCTTACGCTCAGCGCAGAGCACTAGACGTAATCTTTACTAAAAACGATTGCCTCCCGCATCCTTATCTCCACTTGCTAAGTAGATGCACACGTATTGGATTGTTCTGTGCCCCTTATTTTATATCGGCAGGTTAGTCAGTCCTTGGTCGCTCGGTCACTCGACGAAAACCTACCTTTATTTTGGCTCGTTTAAGGATTCGTTATCACTTTTATATTTTTTTCTGTTGATTAATTATATATTATCTGATGTCCCCTCACACTCACCAAGCCCCACTGATCTCATCCTATCCCCTCCACTTCCAAGCTTCGACGTTGGCAGCGGCTGCTCGATTTGGACTGAACCGGTTACGCGAAAGCCGATGCGAACGACTGTATCAATTCGTTACCGATTGGAAAGTGTATTACCGCATTTCTTGCCTCCAAACCTCATCTGACGCGCCAGCTAAGGACCTAAATGTGTAATGATGTCAGCGGTTACTTGCTGCGAGGTTTGACAAACTACCACTGCTTGATTTAGAGTGCCGGCTCGGATGATCGCTCTGCATTCGTTCAGATCCGCGTAGGGGGTAGACAGCTCGCTTGTAAACTCAGTTTGTCATGTAGTCGCCAAATTATTGAAACTTCTGCCAGCCACACATGTTGCTAGCCATTGTGCGTACCAGGGTGGGAAGCTCTGGTTGTTTTCTCAGAGGCAGCTCGAAATTCCGGAGTGTTTGTACCGGAAACACTAAGACTGTAAGCAGTATCTCTAGTGGAGCCTTGCCGTTATCCAGTTTTGACGACCAGGCATTCGGAGGGTGGTCCGCTTGGAATACGAACCTAGCTCAATGCACTTTTGGATTCTTTTTCATGTGAGTTAGCGCGCTGGCAAGCTCATTGCCTGGCGCTAACCATTTTCCGCCTGTACCTTTGGGTGAACGTAAGCCGCCGAACAAAAAGTGCAATCCTGACCAGAGAACTCCGGGCAGGAGTTTCGATCCTGTGCAGAAATCCGTGGAGCCTTGGGCAACCGAACAGCATAATGATCAGGCGGATTTGTCGTTACGGACCAAATAAATGCATGCTCTGATTGATCAGCATTTGTGCCAATCAGAATCAAGCGTTTTCAGCCGGGCGCCGCTAGCCGAAATTCTGTGGTTGCTGTGTAGAAATACCCATTAGAAAACTTCGCAAAACACTATGCCTCCTGATGTCGGGCTGAACGACAAGTCAAGTGCCTAAAATTGTTGTGCGATCCTCAGTGTTGGGCTTCAGTGCTGCAGGGATCTTGAGGACCATGTTGGCTGTGTTTCATTTCCACGGTTCAACTTTGGCACGAAGGCCAGTGGGTGATAACGTGGCGAAGTACAACGGACCCGCATATGCTAGAAACCGTGTTGTGAAGTGATGTGTTGGAGTGGCCGTACTGTTCACTGCTGCAGGGGTACGGTGGGGCGTTCTACTCAGGCGGTTCTGTTTGTCCCTGAGGAAGGACGGGTTAAAGGAGTTCGGCCCCATGGATACCTCATTCTATTCAACCAAGGACTGACCATGACTGATGAAGAATCATTTGGGCAACCGAAAAATAAGTAAGTCTCGCCACGGTGCGGATCCAGGTGCTCCTGCTGTGCGCATCGGATTCCGAAAAGAGATGCTTCCCACGCGCCATCAGCTTAAACCAGTCCCAATCAATCGGTTCACACTATTATTATTGGCTCAGGAAAAGTTTTCTGTTGGAAACCTGACAACCGCGGCTCCGTGAATTGTGGTTTTGCGTCAGGGGACAGCGGAATGTCCCCAGAACAAGAACTTCATATTCCACTTCCTCTAGGTTGGTACATTTGTGCCAGAGGCTCAGGGTAGAGTACCTCAACCAGGACCAATTCTACATCCTGGGCTGCTGAATAAGTCACTAACTCATACAGTTCTCCACTCACGGACGTCGCACGCATCCTAAATAACTCTTTATAGATCAGTTAGCCATGAATCAATTATTGGTCGCCCTGTTCTAAAATCCTGCCAGGTAGGCCAAACCGAAATGATTCCCCGTTAAGTTCCAAGGATCTTCGTCTTTCAGCGTTCGTCCCCTGTGGTAGTTTTAACCTAATTGGGCTGTTATCTTTTTCGGCAGGCATACGTGGTGTCCCAGAAATGCCCCCAGGTTGACCATAAACCTCGCACTCAAAACCCCAGACTTTCTAGAGTTTACTCTTCGACCGTCTGACGATTCTGGTGACGAAGTGTCTACCACTTGGAAGATGTGTTCAGCCTATGTACATCATGGTACATACCTGCCTGTGTATTTTGGTTGACTAGCCTAGTTAGGGCCAATGCCCCTCGACGCGGTTAAATGCATTTACATGGCGCGAGCATTTCTTTCGACAAGGATCTCTGATCGTGGTTCGCCTCCGCCATTGGCAAGTAAAAATACCGTAGTTTTTGTGGGTGATACGAATGTGTAGATCAATGAACAAAGTCCTGGAGAAAAAACCACCCGGGTAGAAGATTCCAATTTGACGCCCACTTCGCAGATGATTTGGAAAGACTTATTTGTTTGTTTAGACCAGGCTGCACGCAGCCACTTTTGATGCGAAATTCTTGTTTACTCCAGTCGTGACATTGTGCGGACAAGTGTATCTACTCGTTTACCCTGTAGATCATTGAACAAGTACCTGAAAGCTGACGGATGCTGCAGCAAAATCAGGTGCAAAATGCGCAAGTGTTCTGGGACTAATGCTTCTGATGGTCAAATGTGGATAACAAAATAGATTTTACTTTTAACCAAACAACAACTAGGGTAAGTATAATTTGCCCAATTTCAACGGCGGCAGGGTCATCGTCTCCAGGATGAAAGCCACTGGAAGGTGGGCGGTTGTGAGGCTGAAAGTGGGCCAGAAGTCCCTTTTGTTAGTCCGTTTTAACCACCGTAGTATTTCAGTAAAGGAATATCACGAGCTACTGTCCACGGCAAGGCAATAATAGCCATTGTCCTTCCGCAGCACACCTACAGTGTGACTCAAAGAAGGCACAAAAGCTGGGAAAAAATCGCAAAGGCAAAGGCAGGGTCGAACCATGAACCTTACAGTCAGTAGGCTCACATTATCCACTGAGCTGTATCATGCCAACCGTTAGAGATTGGGGTCTGTTGTGAGTCGTGTGTCCAGATTAGCCCCTCAGTTATTTTGTCGTCGCGGATAGCGGAGACGAATTTATCCCGCGGCGCTGAACCAAGCATTGGAGAGCGTAAAAATTGGTGGTAGTCCTGGTAGGACTATTCGGCTCCGCGGAGGAGAGTGGTTACAGTTAAGTGCCACGTAACTGACGCGGCCAAGTAATGCCCAGTACCCGAAGAACGCGGCTATCTGCTGTCCGTTTGTGTGTTCAAAGTTTAGGGAATGTGGCACCTGGGCTACACGATTTCCTTTACTTGGTTGGATAGGGGAACTGTAAGGATCAGATACGGGGTTAGTTCCATAAACCAAGAGCCATAGTAAAGCGAGTAAGCGTTGAAGTCGTCTATCCATCCGTGACTTCGCCACGTTTAGTTCACCTTACCTTCCGAATAAACAATCGCACACCTCACATCCCCCCCAACCTCGTAGCCCCGTATGCTTTGAACCACCAACTTCTCTGGTCTCATTGAACTCCAATATTTGTTGTACGCATCGTCCGGTGCAGTCCGCTATTCAGGTCCTCGCAACCTGTCATGTACAATGGCTAGCCACGTGTGGCTGGCGGCAGTTTCAGTAATGGGACTGCTGCATGACACACTGAGTCTAAAGAGCGGTCCAATCGCAACAGCACGAAACTACTGACCGGAAGATCTATGGTTCGACCCAAACCTATTCTCGGTGGCTTCTTTCGAGGCCTTTTTCAGTGGACTTGATGTCTTCGGATTGCACGACAGCTCTGCACCTAAATTTATCATTATTATTGTCATTCATCCTAAATCCCCTTTGGGTCCGAATCTTTCCTACCTCGAGCTATTAACTGTCAAGCACTACCACACTTCGGTCGAAATTTGCGTGACGTCGAGGTCACCCTTGCGATCTAACCTTTTGGTGTAGTAATCCACGCTTCCACTCCTACATTCCCCTCCGCATTCGCTAATGCTGGAACTCCCTACCCGCGTACAGCATACGTACACTTTCCCTGACTAGAACCTGTATAACGCCAGTAGATCACTCACGTTTACGACCTATGAGGTGAGATGAGCTTATCCCTACCCAATAAATTCCGGCTCCTCATCTGTTGTGATTTAGTTCTCTGAGGGAACTAGTTGTGCGATATGTAACGAAGATCTCTGCGGCACATGCAGCAAACAGGCTAAGAACAACCACCTGAACGTTATTTTCTAAGGATGCGGCGGGTGAACTCACGTCAAATGCCAGAAGCAGCTACAAGTTAGCCTTTACGGATTGACCTCGCGGTTCGTTTGCAAGAGCACGCGGTACAGTTACCGCAGATATCAGAAATTTGTAACTCCAAACACAAAAAAGAACTCTGACTACAGCGCCAAGCCAACTCACTACAAAGTTCCAGCTATTTTAACATACAAACTTCGGTATACCGGTAAGATACCTCGCTAACCCTCCCCAATCAACCGAACTATCCCCTACCATCACAGTCCAATTACCAGGGTTGCCAGTGGAATTTTCATTAGAGAGATTGGGAGAGGAGCTATGCACTGTAGTAAATCCAAATAATTTGAGTCACCATCACCAGTGGAATCCTTTTGCACGTCATTACCAGAAGGATCCACATATAAGCTCCCATTCTCACAACCCTTCATAAGAAATGGTGCTATTGCCCAATATCCTTCAACCCAAGGTGTTACACCAGCATGTCAGGGAGGCACGTAATCGTGAAGTATGTAAAAGCATCTGCAAGAGTCTGGGCCTCCATTAGGTTTATTATCTTCAGTTATGGAAAAACCCGCGTACTTCTGATAATGTTTGAGTTTATTGGTTGTTGATCAGTTGGCTGCCTATCTGTAGGCCAAGCCTAGCAAGCACATACTCCATAGGAACCACAGCTAATTTTCACTTGGGGGCCTCCGGGTTACTGGATGCATGCACGACTGCTCTCCACCCCGAGGGTAGCGCGAGGACATATGTTAACAAACTGCTCCGATAGGGGCATTCAAGCAGCCATTGTTGGGTTCGGTCAGCAGCTGTGTATCTGACTGAGACAACTCGTCTAAGTTAACCAGGCTAACCAATCCTGTCATCTGGGATAAGTTCTGAAGATTACGCACAACTTCCACTACCCTTCAGAGTGTACCTCCTTTCACCATAGGAGTAGAGGCTTTCACTAGCAACAGTGAATTTATGGTTTTAGCCGTGAACACTAAAGTCAGGCAGTGTGTCCCTGAACACGCAAGTTACCACCGAAAAGATCTGTCGAAACTTGACGCTGTGAATTTGTACAGGTTCACCAGCCCAAATAGGGCTCGACCAATACCTGCAGTGAAAGCTTTCTCCTCTCGAACTCTCGCAACCCAACAGTGTTTCGTCGTTGTTCGGGATCTTGATCACCCGTCGTCTGAAGGGTGTACATGCGCCATCGTGGTCACTAGCCTCTGGCAGCAATCAAAATCACTGATTCCAATACATCCCGTGTTCATTTGGCTGAGTCAGATGGCTTGAAGGGACAGTCCTAAGAGCTAATGGTACAGCTTCCACTATTGCATTCATCCTTCAACCCTTATCCGTAATCCGCATGACTGTGCATCATCAGTAGCTTCCCAGCTAAATCAGATCGATGTTATTGTTCTGTTGAAACCCATTGACGTAGAACGGGATTGCTCTGCTTCCACATACGTAATCCTGAGGGAGGGTTGACTGATCACCGAGCCCACACAATCAGTCAAGTTGCCTACCCCAGAAAAAACGGTAATCTTTAATTGGGACGCTGCTTCAGCAACTAATGGTCTCATAACCTAACTGAGTCCATGACTGGTTTGCGGTTGGTGGCCTCCAAGTAACTGGGTGAGTGGTTTTTCGGAAGGTTTGTACTGACCAGGAACTTGTCAGTATCCATGCGGTGAGTGTAAATTCCGAACTTCCCATCAGACTGTCTCCTCTGAGCTCTAGTGTCTAGCTTGAGTGTCCTTACTACCTGTCAGGATAGTATTATTCATCCTTCTTGATGGTCGAAGCAGTCGTAAAAGATTCCAAATTTAAAACTAATCAACACGACAGCTAGGCACCGTTAACCGCATCCATACGCACTGATCTTAACTGGATCAAACAACCGTACATCACAAAGCTGACTGTATACTGGAGCAGTAAGTGGCTTTCTGTCCTCGATTTGATTGCAACACCCATAGATACCATTAGCCATTGCATCAGAATCCCGAGATATCCGAAGAGATATTTGAAATATTCGAACCCTTCATGAGCGGTCTGAGGTGCACAACCGGGGTAAGGTCTTGTATTCGTGTTTCGCACGTAGCGTGTAAGGATAGAATGAGTGTGGGTTTGCATGAAGAGATGTCTGTTGCTTAGTTCGACAGAGAGGACGGACGTTGAGAGTTTCAGTGGGGATAAAGTCTTTCGAGTTTAGTAAATGATCACTTTGTTTTGCTTCACAGGACGACAGTTTAGACGCAGTTAGAGTTACCCCACCTTGAGAATTCAATTTAAAAATCTCACTCATAAGGCAGTTCGGTATCTGACTGAGACAACTCGTCTAAGTTAACCAGGCTAACCAATCCTGTCATCTGGGATAAGTTCTGAAGATTACGCACAACTTCCACTACCCTTCAGAGTGTACCTCCTTTCACCATAGGAGTAGAGGCTTTCACTAGCAACAGTGAATTTATGGTTTTAGCCGTGAACACTAAAGTCAGGCAGTGTGTCCCTGAACACGCAAGTTACCACCGAAAAGATCTGTCGAAACTTGACGCTGTGAATTTGTACAGGTTCACCAGCCCAAATAGGGCTCGACCAATACCTGCAGTGAAAGCTTTCTCCTCTCGAACTCTCGCAACCCAACAGTGTTTCGTCGTTGTTCGGGATCTTGATCACCCGTCGTCTGAAGGGTGTACATGCGCCATCGTGGTCACTAGCCTCTGGCAGCAATCAAAATCACTGATTCCAATACATCCCGTGTTCATTTGGCTGAGTCAGATGGCTTGAAGGGACAGTCCTAAGAGCTAATGGTACAGCTTCCACTATTGCATTCATCCTTCAACCCTTATCCGTAATCCGCATGACTGTGCATCATCAGTAGCTTCCCAGCTAAATCAGATCGATGTTATTGTTCTGTTGAAACCCATTGACGTAGAACGGGATTGCTCTGCTTCCACATACGTAATCCTGAGGGAGGGTTGACTGATCACCGAGCCCACACAATCAGTCAAGTTGCCTACCCCAGAAAAAACGGTAATCTTTAATTGGGACGCTGCTTCAGCAACTAATGGTCTCATAACCTAACTGAGTCCATGACTGGTTTGCGGTTGGTGGCCTCCAAGTAACTGGGTGAGTGGTTTTTCGGAAGGTTTGTACTGACCAGGAACTTGTCAGTATCCATGCGGTGAGTGTAAATTCCGAACTTCCCATCAGACTGTCTCCTCTGAGCTCTAGTGTCTAGCTTGAGTGTCCTTACTACCTGTCAGGATAGTATTATTCATCCTTCTTGATGGTCGAAGCAGTCGTAAAAGATTCCAAATTTAAAACTAATCAACACGACAGCTAGGCACCGTTAACCGCATCCATACGCACTGATCTTAACTGGATCAAACAACCGTACATCACAAAGCTGACTGTATACTGGAGCAGTAAGTGGCTTTCTGTCCTCGATTTGATTGCAACACCCATAGATACCATTAGCCATTGCATCAGAATCCCGAGATATCCGAAGAGATATTTGAAATATTCGAACCCTTCATGAGCGGTCTGAGGTGCACAACCGGGGTAAGGTCTTGTATTCGTGTTTCGCACGTAGCGTGTAAGGATAGAATGAGTGTGGGTTTGCATGAAGAGATGTCTGTTGCTTAGTTCGACAGAGAGGACGGACGTTGAGAGTTTCAGTGGGGATAAAGTCTTTCGAGTTTAGTAAATGATCACTTTGTTTTGCTTCACAGGACGACAGTTTAGACGCAGTTAGAGTTACCCCACCTTGAGAATTCAATTTAAAAATCTCACTCATAAGGCAGTTCGTTCGTTCAGCTGTAATACCCTTCCGGTGCCTCATCATCATCATCATCGACAGCATGACATCAGTGTTCAACACCGATGCTTCACTGCCGGTGCCTAGCTGCCATGCCACCCGGATGAAGCACGAGGGTTGGGATACTGCCAGGTCGCCCAAGCCTAGGTAGGGGAAGTCGAGAGGCAGAGGTTGGGTTCGAACCACGGACCTTCCGGTCAGTAAATTCGCGCTCTGACCACTGAGCCATCTCATAAGGCAGTGGGGGGTTAGGGTTTTGTTACGGGGGGCTGCCGAGAGCCCGTAACCCAATAACTTGATTCATTTTCTGTGAGTTACTTGCTTAACTCCCAGGCGAGGTGGGCACCTCTTGAGCCTACCCTAAAGACTCAGGACGCAGCAACACGGAATTGGCATGGTTGTTCCGGAACGATTGACCATCAGTAATTGATCCGCGGCACATGGTCAATGACGATATGGTCTGCGTTGGAAGTTGACTCACATGTGGGCAAGTGGATGGCCATGTGGCCAACCTGTTTCGATTGTTTCGGAAGTTTTCAGTGCATGGAAATAGTAGTGATCAGCACGTAACCGCAGCAGAGGTCCACCTTTGTCAGTGTTCCTCGATTCCAGTCCAAGACAATAATCTAAGCGAGTATCAACAGCGCAGAGTATACCTCCGTGCGCATTCATTCCCATAATACTATCTTCGCTCCTAGTCCGCTTTAATAAAAAGTCACAGGAAGCTCTGATAGTATGGAAGCTATAGTCTGTTGCGACACAATTAAAAGACGACGATTGTCGGCAAGTTTGCGATATGTCCTCACAGACGTTGCACAAATGCAACTACTATTGGGTATCCAAGCAAGCACATCCTACTTGGTGGCTTGATATAATGTCAGCCGCGGAGACTTCTGAGTCAGCAGAGCGTGCAACTAAAAGTGAAAATAAACCGAAAGAAAATTCACTTCAATAACCGTGTTTGTGTCTTGGATCCTCGTTTCTGTAGAAAGCAAGTTCAGTGTACAAGCGAAATCAGTCTGTCGTCTAGCTTGTTTGAGAGTGCGGATGGTAAAGACCGCCGGGTGGACTGAGCGTCGGGAGTTGAAAAATTATATCTAAGCTTCTATCGCAGTGGTCGACTTAAGAGTAGACGACAATTGGGAGCAACTGGATTGGTCCTTAAGAGGCTTACGAAGCTGTCACTGATCACTGGGTGGAAATGGAAAAAAAGAATATGTGGAAGAGGAAGTAGGGATGTTTCAACAATAACCCTGTCTTCGCTTATTCTCCCGGTTTTATGAAGCAACCAAGGCGATCCGGCTGATGGCACTGAGCGACGGTCGATATGGTCTGCACTTGTACGATTCTTGGCATCCCGCGGATCGTTTCCAGCTTCCACATGGTTGCGTGAGGAGGGCTGTTCGAAGTATTCTATCCAGAGGCATAGGGATGATGTGGTGAAGGAAGCACAACTTATGCAATATCATCAGTTCGTCCATCATGTACGAGTTGTCTACTACAGAGGACATCTAGTCTACTTCATTGCTGCTCAAGGCTTCCTACCAAACTCGGGCGGTCAAACACCCAAAAATTATAGCCTCTCTAGCGCATGATTATTATTCGCAACAAAATTAGTATTGCTGAACAGTCACTAAAACTGATTCTGTAACTAAAGTTAAAAGTGACCACTACCCCAATAATGAGTTCTTGGATTCTCTGAAACCGGTAAAGAGAAGTGTGTATACGTGATCCTCACACCTTAAACGCACATCATCATCATCATCATCATCATCATCAAAGACAGCAACATCAGTGTTGCCACTGATGCTTCACTGCCGTAAAACCATAAGGTTTGTCTATATATATATATATATATATATATATAATTGTATTAAAAGCCCTACAGTGATGAGAAGAGAATAAGAGTGGGTGAGGGAGGGGACCTAGTGCTGGCCTATGTCAAGCATACTGAGGTGCCAACACCTCCTACTGCTCAGTCAGACAATCTGGAAAGAAACTGACAGCACGAACGCCACTGACATCGATTAGCCGCCATTTCTTGCAACGTCTCCAGCCAAGCACA
>NW_008751664.1:1303722-1342546 GCF_000715545.1 Opisthorchis viverrini
TATATATATATAATCGTAGTAAAAGCCCTACAGAGAAGAGAAGAGAAAAAGAGTGGGTGAGGGAGGGGACCCAGTGCTGGCCTATGTCAAGCATACTGAGGTGCCTACACCTCCAACCGCTCAATCAGACAATCTGTAAAGAAACTCACAGCACGAACGCCACTGAAATCGATTAGCCGCCATTTCTTGCAACGTCTCCAGCCAAGCACAGACGGGGTCACGGGGACCCCATCCTGGAAGTCGCACAACACCAACAATACACAAACTCTTCGTGATCTCTTTCACGCCTTTCTGCCAAGTCATGTGCTGTCCACCTCGCGGTTTGCGCCATCCTGAAGGAGGCACGGAGAGAGCACACTGAAATGAGATCAAAAATTTACGGTGAGACGGCCGGAAATCATCGAGATTCCTCTCGGTGAGACGTTTTCCTAGGGTGGTCTTTTAAACTTGACGCCTTCATTCTTCACTTTTCGACATTTTTACACCATCTGATCAAAGTGATATTCTTGTGAATTTCGGGTTTCATTTGCGGTAGGACTAATCAATTTGTGACCAACAATCGCTCCCTTCCATTCACTGGAGATGCAGTTATGAGGAAAAGCGTCTGTGGTCCTATAATTTTGTCACTATGCATATGTAAAAGCAACCAGTGGGGCTAACTCTCAAGTCTGGACGTCTGTATGGAGTAGCGTCTAAATATGAGTCAGTCCTTGGCCTACGGCAAGAAGTAGGCCTCATTCAGGTGTGTTGTGGAGAAGTTGTTGGGCAGGTAATTTCTGTTAGGGGCTAATGGGGGCAAATTTTCCGGGATTTTCCGGTCGCTATTGGAGTTGTGTATTTTGATCACCAATCCAAGGTAGATTAGGAGAGGTTCACTTCTCGGGCAGGGGGATTGAGTGGATCACCTTGTTGTGTACGACGAGGGTGGGAGTGCAACGACAATCAGAATGACAATGGAAAAGACTGAGGGCCCGAAAGCTAGGCTTTATTCCTCCAAAGCTTTGACACTGAGAGCTGGAAACGGAAGAAAGTGATTTAGCAGGTTTTTGCATGGTCGTATGCGGTTTTAAAATCCAGCGACTTATGTTCCAGCCGTCTCTGGCGTATAGTATTGGAATAAAGTCCACTAATAAATGCGTCTCGTAACGCTTCATCGGTATGCTGTTCTGCACTGACGGCTGTAAAGCGGCAGTCTGGCAATAAACTGCGAAGCTTCTGCACAAACTGATCAATGTTCTGAGCTCCGCCCTGTTTACAAGTGTTCAAAAGATGCCGTGCAAAAACCTCATTTTTCGGCTGTACGTAAATTTCTCGCAAGGTTTCGATGACTGATTTATAGTATTGGCAGTCTTTGATGAATCGGTAAACACTAGGGGAGACGTAATTGAACAAGGTTTTCAGTTTATCTGGTGAATGAGAACCGATTGATTCTAGGAAGTTTGTGAAAGTACAAAACCAATGCTCCCAGGTATCTGCCGAGGCTTGAGCATTGGGGTCGGTATCGAATCGTTCAGGACGTAAGAATCGATCCATTGTTCGAAAACTTTTTTGGATGAATAAATTGTTGTGTACGACGAGGGTCGGAGTGCAACGACAATCAGAATGACAATGGAAAAGACTGAGGGCCCGAAAGCTAGACTTTATTCATTCAAAGCTTTGACACTGAGAGCTGGAAACGGAAGAAAGTGATTTAGCAACAAATGATGAAGCGTTTGAAAAACAGAGCAAATATATAACACACCTATCTACGTGTGGACAACCTGGTATTGTCCCTTTTGCTTTCTTCGGATGGCATGGCAGCTAGGCATCGGAAGGGTGTTAGAACTGAATGATTTTTCTCATTTTCTTGCTCGATCATGTACCACTGGTCCTATGTACGCGCAAAAACTTAACCGCAGGAGAACGATAATCAATGTAATACTTTTGGAATTTCGTAAATAGTGCTCTTCATTCCTTTTGTTTCATAGGATATATCTAATTGCTTGGGACTTGAGGAAATTCCCACAACCAATAACGTGTTAGAAAGTGTTGCTTATGTTCAATAAATAAAATTTCGTTACTTATGCCACATAGACTACACAGCAATCAGGCGATTGGTAAAATAGCCAGTAATCAAAATGAATACGGAAGAGTTCCTTGTTACGCGTGGATTTCTAAGTGTACAAACCAATCCGGGGGGAATGTACAGTGACATACATATAATTGCTTTGCATTTATAGTGACTTCTAACCATTTCAGACACCTCATCAATTTGACTAACGTGGAATTTGACGTATGATGAGGATTAGTAGAAGGATTTTCTTCGCTGTTTTCGCCGTTCTCACTTTATTCGTTACTACCGGTAAGTCTTGTCTCTAGCTTATTTTTACGAGTTTATTGTCCCTAGCCCTCTGGCCTCCTAGATAGCTTTGGACTAGCAAATTCATTTATCTTCTTGATTCATAAGGTTAAAACTTATTCTCGAATTTGTCAAGGATCGTGTTCGTTGACCCACGAATTTGGCCAGGTGTCAGTGTTTTTGAGTTGTGCAAGTATTTGATACCTAATTATTTCTGGAAAGTTCGACTGCATAAAAAGTAAAAAAATTGAAGTTTTTAGTTAGTCGCGGTACTACGTGTATGGAAATAAGCATATTAAACCAGGAAAAGTCCAAAATTATGGGGGTCTCCGTCTAACTGTTACACCTACGTTCACAGTTCGAGAAAAGTTGTGAGATATTATGAAAGGCGATCTACCAACAGCACACCCACTGAAAACGCTAACTCGACCTACTTCACCGGTAGACATCTGTGTGCGTAAGAAGGCACAATGAACACGAAAAAGTGTGCGAAAATTTGTTTATCAGGTCAAGGGGTAATAGTCCATGAAAGACTGTAGGTAAACTTATGTGGCTTGTTCAATAGATGCAAATAAAATGTTTGCTATGCGAGGCTGTCTGAAAAGTTGGAGGAAGTAACAATGGCAAATAGACAGATGCTGGTTGGGTGATGTTTTGTTCTCGCTTGATGAAAGCCGCATTGCATTCCGTGAAAATTTGTTATCGCTGCTCTTCTTGCATAAGTTCTCCATGGTTAAGTAACTGAGGAGCGCCGCTATTTTTTTACTGCTGAGCTCGAGATGGTTCAGTGGTTCCGTGGTTCGAATCCAACCTCTGCATCTCGGCTGCCCCTGCCTAGGCTGGAACAACAAGGCAGTATCTTCGCCATCGTACTTCCTTCGGATGGCATGGCAGCTAGGCACCGAAAGGGTATTATATCTGGACAACGATGACTAGGGATTCACCTACAAATAGTTCAGTCGATGCATGCGTTTTCTATGGCTAGCATATGACACTAGCCAGGTGTGGTGTTAAGTACATCGTGATATCCTAATCCCGAAAATGTCATTTCCGAAGGCAGTGGGTTGCTGGATACATTGGCCTAAACAAGACAATCTCACCAGCACTTGGCAGTTTCTCTCCACACCACCCTTAAATGTACTACTTCATGCGATTGCCCCGAGTTGGTCCACACTTCAGCAAAAACATCAAAATCCAGTTTCACTTCTCTCCTCCAGAACCTCAGATCCTTACCCTTAACAAGATTTTGGCAGACGCATTGCAGCTGTTGAATCAGGGCCGTTACTGATTCGTCGTTCAAGGGTCTGGGAATCTAAATACGTCACTAACATGCAACTTTGTGCACTTATTCATATGAGCTAGCTCAAGGATTTGCGCCATGCACAGGTAAAGTAGGTGTGAGCTCATTGTGACCGGGGTTCAGGCTCTAGCAAAACCGGGCCAGATACTTCCTGTTTTAAATGTAACACCCTTTCGGCGTCTAACTGCCGTGCCACCAGAAGGAAGCACAAGGGTTGGGATACTGCCAGGTTGCCCAAGCCTAGACAAAGGAAGTCGAGAGGCAGAGGTCGGGTTTGAACCAGGGACCTTCCAGTCAGTAAATTTGCGCTCTAACCACCGAGCCATCTCGCCCCTGTTTTAAATGGTTCACTCACAATGACCGCATCATGATGTGGGGGAGTGCTTCGACCGGACGTGATGATACAAGTTCAAGGATCGCCATAAGTACTCATGCTCGATGTACAGCTGTCATCTATTCAAACTAAAGACAAACTCAAGAATAGGACTGAACTATCTTGCGTTAGCTCAGCCATTGTGATCACGCTCATACAATACCCCCTTGCTTTGAAGCAGGTTGGGAAATATGAATTTCTCGTTCAGAAGTTTCTCACTCTTCGTGGAAGACCTGGGCATTATTCACTACTTAGGGTGGTGAAATACGTGACCCAGGGCTCAGCGAGTGGCTTTCCGAGACGTTAAATTTCACACCAGATGTAGACGGAAAATATGCGTACTGTGTTAACGTCTCATCCAAAGGAGTTGCCCATGACTGTTTACTTAATTTCCAGTCACGTCCATTTGGTACGTAATCGTTAGTGAAAATGCTTGGTAAGGTTCCTGAGCAAGGCGACACGGTCGGTTACGTTGCCTATTCTGAATCTGCTTATTGCTGTTTTGTATTGTTTCAATTCTGGAAACAGGTTGTCAATTGTTTTGTACGTGAGCCGTAGCGTTGTGTCTCTCGCCTTCAGTAGAAAACAGCCCGGTCGTGATTGCACAGCTGTCGGCCGTAACGGAGTTTGTTGTAGAAGGAAGCCGTGAATTCGGTTCTCTGTGCACAATACAATGGTACATGGTGTACTTATGCGTAAATTTTCTCTGAAGGTTCACTGGGCGGGTGTATAAGCATTCTAGCTTACGCCAAATGCGATGCTAAATGAGGTGGGTTAAGTAAGTTATTTTGAAGAAGTCTCGCATACCGTATGTTTTTCGCCTCGTATGGGATTGAACTGTGATGAATTAAAACACTCATCACTGAGTTTGCATTTCCAGCAAGAACATTCCGGTTCCCCTACTGGTTGGACTGTTGAAATTGTTGATCCAACTTCTAATCAAGGGTTAGAGTGACGCTCAGTCGTTACAGCATCGTACCAATAAGTTCGTCGGACAAACGAATAAGATAATGAGATAGAATTTATGCGGTGCTGAAGGAAACTTGTTACACTTTCAAGTAATTCTCATCTCAATTAAAATCTCAGCGCAGCTGATAGCCACATCAAGGAACGAACGCGAAATGGAAATGGTGCATAAAAGGGCAAATGAGAGTAAGATATGGTAAGTAATCGCTGGAAAAGCCCAAAAATTGCACATTCTGGCAACGAAAGCAGAATTGTCTCCACCAATCTGGTGGGATTAAGTTTCATTTCGGTCCAGTTGAATAATCGAAATATCGCTGAGCCCCAAAAGAAGCCAAAATAATGAAAGGAGGATCATTGAAGCTAATAAATTTAGTGGACTAGGGCTATGGTAAACCGCGGAGAAGGATGTTCTCAACAAGCACCACACCTTTTTTTACACTAACCTTGACGACGGCTCTGATACTGCCGATTCCCCGACCAATGTGCGTCTTAGTGCCAACCTTTTGTCTGATGCATCAAGGAAGACTTTTCTACTAAAGTTAATAATTGCGTACGTGCGTGTGATGTCGTTTATCTCATGCGATTTTCCAATCCCACCACTATGCCTCTTGACCGCATCAACCATTTCAGTCACATCCCCTTCCAGACGAACCGTAATTGTTAATACTGTCATTTTTCACTCGCCTTACCCTTCGATTCTCTTATTTTTTGGAAAATGCTTGAAAATCTGCTGCTATTCACTTCGGAAGCAATGATGGGTGCATCACTGTAACCACGGTCAACCAAGTTTCCACCTCATTTTGGAACAGTAGGGATTTCTTCATGGTCTTATGTTTACTACCACTAAAATGTAGTTGGATCAGACTAGAAAGTTGCGCTCCCGTAAAACACTACTACTTTTCGTTCCATACGGTTTTCTGATATGACCTTGTTTACCGCACTTGTGACCGATAACATTTCAGGAACAGCAACAGGATCGCGAATGGAAATCACCATACGGTACGCTTTCATTACAGGAGTTTTCAGCACGGTTGCAAAAATTATCAGTCCTGAGGTGTCTTGTGTTAGTCTTCCATAAGCATATGAATGAACATTTTTACTCGTTGGATGGGTGGTGTTTGTAATTCCCTCTATGATTCTTCGCATGCTTCCTCTTTTCCAGGCATCATCCTCGGTTTGTGGTGGCAAGTGGGTGTGCAGGCTGTGCTTTCCCCCGGACAGTATGGGTGGTTCACGGTCTCGTTCTACTTCGGAGCAATCATCGGCAGCCTACTTTCCTGCCGTACGCTGTCATCCTACGGACGCCATTGGACTCTTCATTTCTCTTGCCTTCCGAACTTGGCGGGCTGGTTTTACATGTTTCTTACTGCCCGATCACTTTCGGATCATGCTGTACCGATCTTGTCTATTTTTATGGGCCGCCTGCTGACTGGTGTTGCAGTTGGACTGATGATTCCGGGGGGGTTGATTTATCTCATAGAGCTTGCGCCAGCTGATAGCTCGGGACTTTTCGGATGTCTTGCTCCCCTTGGGCTCGCCTTGGGGTCAACATTTGCCCATGCCACTCTGGCGTACGCTAACTATGTCTACTTTGTGTTCGCTGGTTCTATTTTATTGGTGTTCGTCAACCTGACCATATGGTTGTTGCCTGAGTCACCTAGATGGTTGGCAAAGACGGAGCAGTTTGACAGAGCAGCGGCTGCCTGTTCGTGGTTTGGTTGCCAGGTAAGTATCTCCCTCGTATCTTTTAACTTGGTTGCATTCTCTCTTTTTTCGCAATACTTTAACTTAATGGTCTCTTGGATAGTATTGTTCGTCCTGGAGATGCAGTTCAAGTGATTTTTCTGCCATTTGCAGACCTTGTTGACTATCAGCATTTGCCAGATTGCCAAGTGTATCGTATCTCATCAGATAAGGCAAAATAACGCCGCTCGATTCATCCGATTTTGGTTAAAATAGACTCATCTGAACCCATATAAAGAGGATATTCAATGACCCCGTTCTACCGTTTGTACAGACTAGTAATTTTGTGTTTTGCGAGCTTAAATGAGACAATTTACGGGGCATAGAAAAAGGCAGAATTGAATGGTAATACAACTCCAAGTCCTCATCGAGTTCTTTTGTTATCCTGGGTTTTGCTGGTCCAAATAATTGCAGATAGGCTGATTAATGATGTTGCGTTGTTTTGCATTATTTCAGTGAACTACAACACTTCATAGCGTCCGGGGGAGAATGAACTTCGATAATTTAATAGAGGCGAACGACTTGAATTAAAAATGTGGTTACAACTGGCTATCTAGTGGGGAATTCTTACAGATACTCGAAAGTCTTTAACCAATTTTATGCTTATCGATGATGTGAGAGTGGCATATTCACTTATTATTGGCTTGCCTTCAATAATACATTAGTGTCCTGCGCAGTGTAACGAGAAATATCCAATTGAAAATTGCTTCCAAATGAGAACACCTGGTTTTCATTCCCTCGGATAGGTGCTGACGAAGAAGGTTAACGATATCTTCGTCAGATGTGTATATATCCTGCTGATATGATGCAGATAGCGCATGGATCTCAACAGTGTCAGCCCTAGTGGTGATAACATTTTTGTTTAATCGGATGTTAATGGGGCTCGGGATAGCTCAGTGGTTGAGTCGCGAACTTACTGACCGGAAGGTCCGTGGTTCGAACCTAACTCCGGCATCTCGGCTGCTCCTGCTTAAGCTTGGGCAACCTGGTAGAATCTAAGCCCTTGTGCTTACTTCGGGTGGCGTGACCGCTAGGCAATGAAATGGTGTTACAGCTAAACAGACGAACAAACAAACGAAACATATACCTAAACACATTGCAGGTTATCAGAATACGCTTTCCCGACTGGTAAAGGATGGAAATGACGGCGGTTCAACAATTACTTTAGGACTGGGGAATAGATAAGCCTGAACAACTACACTCAATCGCAGAGTAACATACCCAGTTTTGCTGAATCATGACACTCAGAGGCGGTCAGCTGGATCAACATAACCCAAACGGACCTCTCGAACAACTTTTTGGTTGGTATCCATCCAATGAGTTAACATCATTTGGTCGAGTGAGGGGTCTACACACCTATGTTGCACTTATCCGTAATGAAATGATGATGTTACTTCCACTGGTGACGGAACGTTAGCAACCAAATTGCCAAGTTCAGTGAAGAGAATAACAGTCATTTACCAGCTGCTACCTAGAACGTTACACATTCATAGCAGTCTGGCATAGTACCAGTGTTAAAAAGACGAGCAAAGAGTTACGTAGTGCTCAGCGAACGGCAAGTCCAAAGAAGGCACATATTGTATATCAGAAAATTCCGTGCACGTAAGGTTTCAGAGTAAACTGGAGCGAGATAGCCTCGCCGGCAGCTAGTTGCTAGGGCTTCCGATAGCGTAGGATTGTTCTGAACGCTTGATTCGAGTGACCTGCTGTCATTAGTTTGACTTCCATCTGCTTGGTTGCTGTCCTTTGATTTTGAAACCTTATCCTTCATTTTGTAGAACTACCAGCAACTCATTGATAGCGAATCTTCGCTGAAAGCAGCTCCAGGCTGCACCGACAATGTTGACGTCCAGTTAACACGATTTCAACGTTTCAAACGATTCCTTTTCGGTTTTACGAATATGTCTTCTATGGACAAATCCAACGCCCACTTGGCTTGGCGTCTGCTCGCACTGCAACAGCTCACACTTATCGGCCCGTTACTTAATTTCTGTGAATCTCTCTTTACGTTCGGTGGGTCTCCTTGGACTTTGCGTTACGCCGGAACCATCGGATTACCTCAGTGTGTTTTCACTGCTATCGCTGCGTTAGTTGTCAGCTACACACCACGAAAGAACATGCTACACTGTAGCACGTTGACTATGTCTCTATCCTACTTCATCCTTGGCGTGCTTCTGAAGGTAAGTCGCAGTTGTGAAAACCTGAGATCACAGCTTGTAATATATGTATAGATTAGTTAACCGTTTTAATTCAGTTTCTTATCTTACTTGTGAATAGTAGTGCATCCAGCGGCTCGAATCAACAATTAAATGTAACCAAGTTGCCCTACGGCACTGTACAATTTGAGCCACCAGCATTTTTGCAACTGAGATCATGATGGTCTCCAACGTTTTGTGGAGTAGGTTGGTTAAAGTCTGTGATGTCGATCGCTGTGTGCAAATAAAAAACTTGAGTGAGGTATAAATGCCAGCATCGGGTAACTGAAGTTTGCCATTCATAGTTTATTGAGTTAATGGCCATTTCCGTTATTCACTCAATCAGCCTGCAGCAATTTGTACTCGCTTGTCCTAAAAGCTATGTTAAATCAATAAGTGTGAATCAATAAGCGCTTGTGAAATACCGGTGGATCAGCCCTCAATATATCAGCACACATTTACAGCAGTTGAGTGAGGACACAACCGTGGTGGGGCACTAGTTTCAAGGGAGAATCTACATGACCACTAAAGCAAGTGCGGTTGTTACAATAAACTTATCATTGCGCTAGCGCGCATCAGATCTCTCTGAATCTCTAAGGTGGAATAAACCCTATTTGAATGGTGGATAACGGTTATCAAGGGGTTGAAGACCTTACTAGGGGTACACTAGAAAAACCATTTGTCAACTAGAAGCAAGGGTGCCACCACGACAGGTGACCATATAACGAGTGTGTACTGTATTATTGTCCACTCGTGCTTGCTGACTTCTCAAGTGTGACACCATTTTTACACGCGCCGCTCAAGATGAATAAGTACTCCGTTTTTATATCGAGAAGCGCTGTAATCTTAGCATGCTTAACTCGTCTCCCGCTTTCAGTTGAAAAACTGACACTGAAGCCCCAACAAGATGAGTACCAGGTATTGGTGAACCTCCCAACGTACTTTCATAGAGACTTCTGTGCAATATTATGAACTGCGTTAGCGTCATTGTTGTCTTTGTTTTTATGCAATCGCCGTTCGATGATTATCTGTCACAACAAATGGGGGTTGCAACAACATAAGCAACTGTACTACCTCTACTAAGTGGTGATATTGATGTGATATCCGCAGAAGGGCTTGTGATTCATCAAAGCAATTTCAGTCTTTTTTCAAATATCATGACATGAATTACCTCAAAGCTCAAATGCTCTGTGACTACGTAGTCGTGCTTGAAAGTAGCAAAGGGTACCTGTACCTTATTCACTAACACGGTCACTGATGGGTTGCTTTATTGGCTTAGTCCTGCAATGTTATTCAATCCTACGGAAAAATCTGGTTGGTCAACTTTAGCTGCCTTATTGAAGCCTGATTACTCCACCGATTTACCTCTCCCGTGAGTAAGGAGCAAAATATTAGGAAGTTGTCCGTTTTTAACTTAGAAAACCGTTTCTTCGAGACAGAACTGCATCGTTGGCACATGGTGGCATCTTCCATCGGACGGTTTATGTTGGTGAATACATGTCAGCGAAAGAGCTGTCCAACAAAGTTGCATGCTCCCTTCTCTAAGGAAGCTGTTCTGATTCGAGTATCTGTTGGCACTAGGACGAGGTCACTTTTTGGCATCCCTCCACGTGATCTTCCTAGTCAGGGACAGCTCAGTTAGCCATGAGCCACACGGAAGGAGATTATTCGCAAGTCTTCAAATACCCAGAAAATGGACTTTTCGGTAATGCAGGGCTGAAATTTAAGGAGACCCTTTGTGAGTTTCGCACCCTGGTTCTTTTTGCTGGTGCTGATAAACGACCAGACTGGTATTTGTTGGGGGGTTGAGATGGTTTCTTGATGCAATTTCAATCCTTATCCAAATTTCATGAGACCATATTGAAATCCTCTTTCTTCCACTCACCCGCACGGTTTAAGATAGGCCGGATTCCGTCCCTTAATCAATCACTAGGTTATTCATCGCTGTACATAGTCATGATCTCTCCATCAGTTGGACACGCTGTTGTTGTGTTTGTTGTTTCCTCTGCTTTCACTCCATGGTTTATTTCTGGTTTCACTTTATCGCTATTATCTTTCACTGTTTCCCACCCTCCAGTTTGACTACTTCAAACCCATCAGTCCGTTCACTGTTTTGTGCGTTTCGTTGTGTCTCATCGGCTACTCTCTGGGCTGGGGCCCAATACCTATCATTATGGTGGCTGAAATGTTCAACACACAACATCGTGGTTTCATAGTCGGCAGTGCTATGGTCATCTCATGGATCTTGGGAATTGTAACAATATTGTTGTTTGAACCGCTCACTACACTTCTTGGTGCTCCGTGCTACTTTTGGCTCTCGTCATTCGCGTGTGTTCTCTGCACCGTCTATGTTCATCTATACGTACCCGAGACGAACACGTGTGTGTGCAAGCCGCCGGTAAGTCATCACAATGTGCTAGAATTTTCGTGTAGTTCGGTTTCACGCGCAAACTGCTTGTTGGTTACTAACTATGAGCGGGTGTTTATTTTGATCCGATGTGCCGTCTCAGATTTCAGACAATCAATACCCACAGACAACCCACCACCAATTTAGCACGTTTTGACTCTCACTTGGTGGGTATAATTCCTTCGGTCTCAGTTAGTCCTCTTTTTCTGAATGAATTGCTCCACTGGTTGAACTAACCTGTTACGTTGGAAAGACAGTTGTCACCGCTTCCAACTATTCGAAATTTGGTTTCAAGAAGCACGTTTCCTTATTTGATCCTGACCGTAGTGGTCAAAAAAGAATCTCATTTGTAACACCCTTTCAGCGCCTGGCTGCCCTGCCACCAGAAGGAAGCACGAGGGTTGGGCTGCTGCTAATTCGCCCAAGCTTAGGCAAGAGAAGTCGAAAGGCAGAGGTCGGATTCGAACCGCGGAGTTTCCGGTCAGTAAATTGGCGTTCTAACCACTGAGGCATCACAACTTTATATCCCATATACTCCAGTAGGCCTCCAGTCAATTAGTTTCTAAAAAAAGGAATAGGTAGTTCCATGTATCCAGAAATGGCTGTGTCGCCCACTTTCCGGTGACCGAAACTATATCAGCTGGAACCAACGTACCCCTGGTACAGGATTTATGGCTGATTGAACTGAACTGATGTGCCCAGAATAGTCATTTGGTTATTTTATCCCTTGTTGTCATCATCTCTTGGAAGAAGGATTAAAAGTGAGCTCGAGGAATATTGCCGTCAAACGTAAAAAGTCGATCCTTCAGCCAAACACATAAGTGTCGTCGACTAATCTGAAGTCAACAATGTGACCAACAAAACAGCCCACACTGTGGCCTGACGCAAACGTCCCTTGAGATTCGGGGATATACCGCCATAGATGTCTCAAATTAGCACACGCGACCCGAGCCTTGCAGATTCGTGCATTGACCTCATCTGTTACACTACAAGCAGAATTAATACAACTTTCAAGGTACGTGAAACGGTCCGGGATTAAGTGGTGTTTTTAGTGACTGCATGTCCACGAGCATAATCTTACACTTTGTGGATGCAAAGTTCATACCAAAAGAGGGGATAACTTTGGTCAGTTCATTCAAAAACACCTATGACTTCTTTTCCTTTTCAAAGACGAGAACGATCTCGTCTGTATATTCCAGACGATACAGGCTATTTAAGCACCGGGAGTTTGAAGACCTTCCAACGTTCGTCTCATCATCTCATCGATCACGAAATTAAATAGGAATGTAGAGGGTGATGGTCGCTGACGAACAGCACGTTGAGCGCTGAATCTTTTGAAAAGCTCAGCACATACTCTCATTGTACATCCGAAAGTCTGAGAACACAAAGAATGTATTGCCCATAAAATCGTGGAGCATTCCTTGATGGGCAAGCATGTCAATGAGAACAGACCAGCCAACCGAGTCGAATATGCCTTGAAAATCCAGGAATACTAAAATTGTGGGTCGTTTGTACGCATCACTCCACCTGGTGGAGTGTGGCGATTTGCTCAACACAACCCCTACCATGCCGGAACCCTGCTCGCTGCTCTCGAGTCAGTGTTTCACGGGCCACCATGAGGCGACGAAGCACAAGTCACGCCAGCAGTCTCGTTACAACCGGAATCAATCTGGTCCTCTTTTTAGTACCACACTCACTACGATCCCCTTTTAGAAATGAGCGTTAGCACTGACTCCCCCACCCCAGTTTTCTGGGACGCTCTTTTTCCCAAATGCAGCCAAACAGATTAGATGAGAGCTAGTTGAGGATTTCACTCCGTCTTTGAACAACGTAGTTGGGAGATCATCCGGTCTAGAAGTTCTGTAACGCTTAAAAGAACATATGCAGTCATAAACGAGGCCTTAGGGGGTTCTGCGTCAGACGTGTGGCAACTGGAGCCACAATAGCTGTTATTCGAAGTATTTAACACACCGGTCGAAGCGCTCTTCTTTATTCAAGATGGTCACTCGCTTCTGATCCTTGACGGTTTCGCTCACAGATACTTTCCGGGGACCGGTTGCTCCGATCACCTAAAATAGTCTTCGGGTATTAGCGGCTTTCTGGGCCTCTTCCATTTCTTTGGCTTTCTGTGTCCACCAGACTTTACGGTCAGTTCGCACGCTCACCTTCACTTGACGTCTGATAGTTTTCTGCATCAAGTTATTTTCAGGATCGGCTGCGATATTTCTCCGAGATTTAAGCATTACCACTGTTCGATCTGATATCCAGTGCTTGAGTGCACCTGGTGGTGCCGTGCCACAGGCAAAATTCCCAGCAATATGCAAAGAGTTGGCAAGCTCGTCCCAGTATGAGTTCACATCTGATGGTGGAGCATTTGGAAGGGACTTCAGAAGACGATTCTGATAAATTCGTCTAACATCCGGACCTTACGCGGCCCAGGAAAACATAAGGGGAAACGACTCACGACGAGTGTGGTCGGAATCCAAAAAGAACGGCAGTCAGTTGTTGATCCGCGCCATCGGTAACTAGTGGCAATCTGATCGATTTGAGTCCGTGGCCGGCATGCCGTTTGAGGACACCATGTGGCCAGACGACTCCGGCTATCTCGGAAGTTATTACTGCATAAAAACAGCCTGCGGTCAGGACATAGCTGAAGTAATAGTTCGCGACAGTCGGTACGTACCGAATGCATTCCATGTCGACTACCTAAATGAATCTCAGATGCGCTAATTCTGCCCACTTGTGCATTCAGACCTTAGGCAACCACAACGATACCTGGGTTTCTAACTCTCCACAACGGGGTATTCAGGGCATCGTAAAACTTGATTTTGACAGTTTCACAGCTACAGTCAGTTGGGGCTTAAAGGCACAGGACAGACATCGATCAACTTCCCCCTTGAGACTCCTTCACAGACTTTACCGGACGAACGACACAGGCGAATGTCACAGTGTAATCAGTCAGGCAAGGATCCCTCCGCCTGGTTACTTGGGACGACACTGACCCCTGTACATCCTACCGCAGCAGCCTCTAGATCACCAGAGACGCGCAGTCAGAAGCGAGTGGAGAGTGATGGGGGGTTAGCTCAACCATTGTGCTTGCGTCTTGGATTTTTGTTTTTCTGATACACAGCACACATCAACGTCAAGCGAGTCCAGTGTGAGAGCAAGAGCTTCAGAGTGCGGACATTGAAGGTGGCTAGACAAGCTGAGCATCAAGGCTTGAAGACTGATTTCGGGATACCTGAAAATGTCGGCGCTGGATCACGTGCAGATGTTGTTTGTAAAACCGATGCAGGACAAATTGACCTGCAAGGAGAGCGTTATTAATGGGGTGAGGAGAGGGGGAAGGAAAAGTGTGTGAAAGAGAAAGAAGGGAGACATCAGCAGTAGTTTGTTTTAGCTTACCCGTCCTGCTGTATGCAGCGAATAAGGCAACTCAGTTGATGGCACCACACGACGACCAATGTGGCATTTGTATATGTGCAGTTCATGGTTGTACGTGGGCTGGGATACTGCCAGGACGATTAGGGTCCTGAACCAAATCTTTGGCTCAAAAGCCTAACCGCAAGCCAGCGGTGTTTGGCTGGAAATTCAACTACATCACCATTTTTACGGAACACGTTGCCACACATGTTCGAACTCCCCACCTGGAGGACTAGGAGGCTGTGTTCGTCAGACCTTTAACCATTGAACAACCCCGTATGAGAGACTGTTTCGCGCGGACACACCCCAATATAGCTCAATGAGCCGCCGAGGTACACACACCACTGTAAGGTCCAGCCTCTGTGTGACAGAATGATTCAACGTAGCTTCAAATTGCTGCTTTTTATTTCTGAAAAGTTTTCAGCTATTTTATGCCTGTGTTTTGCAGTGGGGACAGTTGATAGAATACCTTCATTCTCTATGGGTCGATTGCATATCAAGGGAAGCCGTAACAAAAAAATTTTAATGGAAGGCTAAGATGATGTGAGAGTATACCGATGTCTGTTGATTATTGGCTTTTTACTAGGCCATTCTACTCTGTCAATTATGCCAAGCTCAAGTTTGTTGCCTCACTTGGATTACAGATAACGAAGCTCACTCAGGCATTAAAGCTCGAACCTATGCAGCCAGAAGTCAAGCGAAAGGCGAATGGTTTGCGGATGAAGGGAGTGTAATCATTGTGACGTACTTATTTGACGATATTTGATTTCGAATACATTTTTTTTCTTATATTTGCTGCAACAAACCTGTTTTACCAACCAACTATTTATAAGTTGGTTTCATATTATTTCTTGTTTGGCGTATAAAAAACAGTAGGTATTTCTTCTGATTGTGTCTGTTCTGTGGAGCGCCGTACTGTTTTTCCAGATATAATAGAATTTATTCAGAATTACCACTGGTGTTTACTGCTGTGGTCTGGATTACGAAGTGACTACTTTTCACTTCAATTACCAAATTTGCTAGCGTTTATATTACGATTGGCACTAGATTCAACACTCCGCGTCCGTGAATTTCAAATGTGGATAGAGTTAATGATCACTCATGCAGACGCACATGTGAAGAGTGATTCCTGTGTGAATTTTTCGAACACTCAAAATATCTCCAACCTTCCCGGCAGTCGCACGCCCTGAAATGAGCACGTCGCTCCACCTTCCATTGCTATCCGATTTATATTAAATGTAGAAGTTGGAGGAATGTGATCACTACAGCTCACTCATAATACATATAGGGTTACCGAATCAAATCTGTTAACACGTTTTCAGTTTACTCCACCACCACCACCCTCAAAACCAAGACTGATGTGTCACAATAAAAATAAGTTTCAAATAACCACGATTTTTATAAATTATTCATTTTTCCATTACTTGGCCGAAAGAGTTTATCTCTGCGTGGTTTTATCGAATATAATTTGAACTCTATCGGGGCGCGCCCAGATAGAATAAAAAGCACATGTGCAGAGAGTGACGCATCCCCAAGGTCACCATCGGTACGACGCTTTCGGAAAGTAGGTGAGTTGGCGGCTCGCACCAAACACGGCTTAGCAACATAGGACCAGCGTAGTGGGCCTGAGAGCGTTCACGACCGGAACACCACCATTGGCTGTACGGAGCGACGAGTGAACGAACATATTTGGCCAATTAGTCGTCCTATATATATTTACGCAGACGCTCTGTATGTTTTGTCCTGGCAATACAGCCGTGTCCGCAGTTCTCTGCCTTCTCCCTATCGCGTAGTCTGGCAGGCTCAGTGCAGGCGTAACCCAATAGCTCGACCACCGCACGACACAACAAACTCATTATACTTCCCCCTTTCATTTGCCTCCTCAGCCCATGTACTTTTAATCTCCACTCGCTCTGCTCTTTATACCCGCCACTCACCGTGCCGCAAAGGGCATCAGTCACCTGTGTATTGGCATGTGTGTATGTGCACAACTAACGTACTTACCCATGAACATTCGTGCCTAGTTCGTTGACCGTGCCTTTACTGGTTTTCTCATGAGTTCCGTTTGGTCGCACTGCCAATAAGAATCACGAGACTATTCTCGGAAGAGACGACCGCAACCCACACTGCTGAGCCAACATTCCGCTCGCCGTTGTTTGGTGTGCGGACGTAGATACTGTAGTGTGCCGGTCGGTGACAGACGATACTACGAACGTGAACAATTGAAGTTTGTTGTATGCATTCGCTTACCCTTATGTAAATAGAACCGTAGAATTTCGAACCCAGTTTTTGTTTGGTGTGCGGACGTAGATACTGTAGTGTGCCGGTCGGTGACAGACGATACTACGAACGTGAACAATTGAAGTTTGTTGTATGCATTCGCTTACCCTTATGTAAATAGGTAGAAAGAATTTCGAACCCAGTTTTTCCTTTTGGTATTCAGGATTGTCGAACCTACTTGTGTCGTGAACCTCAACAGGCTCCAGAAATGAAGCAAACTAATCAGAACACCATCATCATCATAAGTGGCATACCTTTGCGCAACCGTATTGGAATGAATTAACTGGTCCAAAGAACCGGACACAGGTCAAGCAACACCAGGATTGTAGGGCGCCTACACGCATGCCTTTGCTCTCACACTTGACGGAGTTTAAAGATATAGTCCACACAGCTCCCTCCCAGCCGGAATCCTGCTTGCTGTTCTCGGGTCCAATCTTCAAGCGCCTTCGTAAGACGATGTTAAACAAGCGACACAAAGTTTGGTTACAACGGGAGTCAAGCTAATTTCTTTGTGATTGCCTCACTCGCTGCGAGCACTTTTTTTAAATAGACACCACTGTCGACTCACTCCAGTCGTCCAGTTAGAGGCAAATAATCTAGACAGGCTGAGAATTTCACCTCCATGTTTAAACAGAGCGTGTTGGAGTTCGTCAGAACAAGTAGCTCAATGATGCTTGAGAGACAAAGAGCACTCGCTTATTTTCTATGCTCAACTTCACTTTCTGGAGCTAAACTTGGAATCCGGCTGAAGAAATTCAGGTGACCAGTTGAATTGATGTTGAAAGTGTTCAGCCATAGAACCCAAACGCTCTTTTTCACAGGTAAGTGAGCCAGTGTTACTAGTGATTGGAGTGTGTCCGAACTTATGGCAGTTTTACAGTGTTGCTCGAAGGCCAGTGCTTGGATCTAGTTGGCTGCGTCATCCAACAATCGGAGCGTCCAACATTTTGCACAGCTGCGGACAGTACCTTCCAGTAAGAATCGACATCAGAAGACGTGTTGTGCGAAAGGGACATCAGTAGGTGGTTCTGATTGACTTGTTGCATATCACGGTCCGACAGCTTCTCAATGGTTAGACAAGGTGTGCGCATCTTGCGCGCCCTTGAAAAGCACAGCGATAGATTAAAACAATACCAATCCCAGCAGAACCAGGCGTAGCGATTTCCGGATCACCAGAAGCGAGCGGAAACCGGTGGGGGGGGGTCAAAAACCGTATTTTGGTCTTGTATCTTTGTTCCAGAGAGACAGTACACACATCAATAGAAAGCAAGTCCAGCGCACATGCACAGGAAGTCTGTTGTCCCGTTTGTCTCAGAGTGCGAACGGTAAAAGTTGCCAGGTGGACTAAAAATGGCGGTTCGAGAAAGATTTCGAATTATCTAGGGCCGTGGCGACCGAGTTGACCGTAGATATGGTAGCTAACGACAATGTTAAGCGGACGAATTCGTCAGTCCTTAAGAATGGACTTACAGAGATAATGCTGCCAGCTAACTGAGAAAGGAAAGAAGGGAGGTTTTCGCTTACACGCCTTGTTATGTCCGGCAAATAAGGTGACTCAGCTGATGGCACTCTGCGACGGCCGATGTGGCATGAGGATAGCTATCAGCTCGGAATTCATGGTTGTACGTGGGCTGGGACGTCGCCAGGGCGCCTAGACCTAGACAAGAGAACGGTTAGGGCCCTCAACTAAAGACTTTTGCTCAAAAGTCTGATCGCAAGGCAGCGTTGATTGGTGTCAGAGCAGTTTAGATTCTTAAGAAGCAAGCTGCCACACATGTTCCAATCCCCATTCGAAGGACCGGGAGACTGTGTTAGCAAACTACCCATTCACACACCAACACTCCCCAGCATAACTCAGTGGGTTATGAAAGTGCAGTCCCCAGCAAGGTCCAGTTTCGTCGAGAAATTGATCAGCGTGGGATTACCAGGTGGCAAATATCCTTAAGTGAAACCAGTGCTCTACGGGCCAACTACACTTTCGACTTGAGAAACTGCTTTCCAACCAATCAACAGAGCTTTTTTATTGAACACGAGCTCGATTGTAGTATTTACAATGTTCAGTTGTTTCAGTCACCACTGCAGTTTAAAACAACCAGCAAAACGATCGACCGACTCCAAATTCTTCCAGCCAATCAGATAGTAGACTGATCACTAGCGAACGTATTTGTGCAAAGAGCTACGAACAGTGCTGTGTGTAGTCTGATAAAACTGCATAGTTTTTCACCAATAAACTGAGACTTTTCCGGAGTGAAGCGAGTTCAAAACTCAGACGAACGAAAATGGAAAGCCTAAGCCCAGTCGAAGGAACACAATCGTGGCGCGATTTCTCGGAGCTTCAAGGGAACATGGGAATAGAGTAACAAAAGGGGGTCTAGTTTAAGACTTGGAAGACGTTGGGGCGTTTGTTCTAACCACCGAAAAGAGCTTCTGGTAGGTATCTGATTGGGTGGGTTCCATCTTTTACGAAACCAGGGAACAACTATCTCTCGATTGATACTTTATCTATAAGTTACTTGTGCGCATAATTACTCTACATGCACTGGTTATCTGTACGAATATTTTTCCCTTGATTACATCTTTTGTGTGCGCACTGTGGATTCACAGCAGTTTGTGTGACAAATATATTGAATCGTGAAACATCCCTTGGCGCTAGATTAATAAATTATAGCTGTTGAGTCCTCCGAACGAGAATTTTCGAGCATATGAAATTTGTTCAGCGTGCCAGATGTATTACCATTACACAAAGAGCTTTGTTGTTGTTCACGGTAGTCCATTGATTACGGGGTTCCTTAATGGCGCCAACCGCGGCCCCTGATTGTTGAGTTGCTACAGTCGCCGCGTAATTTTACGGCCCACAGATAGGTGCAACGCCATTGAGGGGAATCCCCTGCTTTGCCTTATTATCTAGCATTTGTACACATGTGTTTTCCCTTCTACGGTATTGGATTTTTCGGGGACCTAAGGTCAATATCCAGCTTTGAATACCAAATGAACCATCATTATCAGCTGTGAGAACCGCGTACTTGTCGTACAGTGGTTGCAGTTGCCACAGTTTCGTTCACCGATGATTTGGGAGGTGGGGTAGGTAGCTGTGCATTGGAGTCGGGAGCTGATAAATTGGTGCGTAAATACAGGTTGGAAGGGGAGCTATGCAATGAAGGCAAAAGCTTTGATGCACGGACGCGACTGGGCTATATCTGACAATGTCTCTGACCATTGGTATGGCCCGACTCGGGGTCCCCATCCAGGAAAACGGCAATGACCAGCGCAGCTGAGTTTGCTGGTAATGGATTTTATACTTTGCTGCCAAGTCACTGACCTCCTTGGCTCGTTTCCACCCTTCACCTGGTTGTGTGAAAAGAACCCTTCGAGGAAGTCGATCGACTGGCATACGTAGCACGTGGCCAAGCCAGCGCAACCTATGCAGCGTAATCAGTTCATCTATCGTGGGCGACCTAATTCTTCCGAATATCATTCGCATTGCTGATCCGGTGTTCCCACCAGACTCAGACAATGCTCCGAAGACGTCGATGGTCGAACACTGAATGTCTTTTAACGTCCTCGGCACGCAGCGGTCAGGCTTCTGATCCATATAGTAATATGGAGCGCACCGCAGCATTGTAAACACGACCCTTGACGGATAAGCTGGTATCACGCCCACGCGTTGGTTTACCAGATGAACCAATAGATAATGAACTCATTCGACAATACAATTGAGATAAAATGACAAACTTACTTCCCTGAACAATTTAAACACATAGTGCAGGTTTGGCAGTGCGAATCCTCCGAACTCGGGAAAAGCTACTTGGACGATGCCTCGCTCTTGAATACCCAGAGGGAGGTCTGTAAAATGAACTATGAAGTTGTACCGCCGACTGCCGTTCGAGTTGTTGCGCCAATTCACTGTAGACAGCTGCCTTCGAACGAATTCTGAATGGGATCAGACGTTACACTGAAACCGAATATACCCAAATTCCACTCAAAAAGTACGCGAATGTGTGAAATTAACGCACTGAACTTTCAAACAAACTTGTCTTTCTTCGGTCTTGATGGATATCCACCTCCATCAGAGGGACACTTATGTAGACTCTTCAAACTGTCTACTGAAGCATCATCCCCTTAAGGGAGTTTTCTAGGTCTTTACTACGAAGGCCTTACTTTGTTCGATAGTCCTGAGCAAACAACCAAAAAAGAATTATCCCGGCAACGTCTTTTCAATGGGATTTTTGCTGTATTCCTCCTTTTTGTCCGGAACACCCACCACGGTTGGTTGAACCGACACTAAAAATTTACCATACTTTAAGCGATGCAGATGATACCTGCTTTCATTGTTTCTTTTGGATCAGTGTACAACAAGCTCTGCATCTGGTATGGGTGGGTTTTCCGCAAACATCTGCGGCTAAAATAGGCTCCTGTTTGGCCAGTACGGTTCATAAAGCTATCATGAAATCTACCAGTCGGACAGACCCAATCAGATTTTCGGTCGGAAGCGATAAAGTGAAGTTCCAGTGTCTTTCCGAATGTATTTGTCGATCACTGGTTGATGTAACATTCAGTTGCAGGTGATAAAGTATGCTTGAGTGAATCTCGCACTTTGTGTCAATGCGATTGGCTAAATGGAACAGCCGTCGACCCGCCGAATTACTGAGCCGCAGGGTATACAGGGTAAATTAACTGTCATTGATCAGGGTACTTTTTGTCTTCAGTATCATTAAAGTGTAATAAGAAAGCAACCTGTCCTCTAGTTTCACCTATTACTAACGTGGTAACCAATGCCTAAAAATGCCGTGGCCATCATTGGCTTCTTTTGTTTACCTATGCCTCCGAATAAGATGTAAATCATCTTCCATGTTGACTGGTCTCGTGACTCTGTTTTCCGCATGGCTGGACTATAGCAATCATATCACGTATTACCATAGGTAGTTGCTCTTGTATCTTCGGTGTGTTTGAACACTTCCAGTTTGTGCAGTGTTGAGCTAGTGGTACGTCTTGCACTTTCGATTCCTTGAGTGTCTGGCGTCTTTTCAGTCTAGGATAATGCAGTGATGAGCCCAATGAGGCAACAATGATCTCGGCCGAAAATTTTGTCAGTCTTCACGGCATCCGTTAGCCGCGTGTTCATCTTTGCTACTGAGATCGCTCATTGCACTCGTGTGTGAACACGTGGTTCTAGCTTTTCCTACGCCTTCGGTGTATCTACAACTTACCTCCACACTACGCTACCTTTCTCAAAGTAACTTCAACCATGCGGATGCCATGGTTGTCTGCTCTGTTGGCTTTTCCTTCACCAGTGGCGTGACTAAGTCTTCGAAAACTCAAGGTAGCAGCATAAAATCGACCTTGACAATGGCCGGCAGTGACATGTGGTGCGAACACGGCGATCGCTCATGATCTGATCTGACAGGAAATCGATTGTTTAAGCTGATTTGAACACCATAAGGAAGAATATACATAAGTATGATTGCGGTATATGCGGCGATCACACAAGAATGATTGCATACAGATTTGGGCCTGAGTCGATCATTGTAGCCAGCATCCCTCAAACGATTACTGTTGTAAGTTCTACCGCACCTAAGACCTGTCGATCGATTTTCTCGTAGTTTTCATATCCACTGAAGAATTTACGAACTCAGATTCTTACTTCCAAACGTCCACATTTTGATAAATTGCCGCGACTATCTTTGGTCTATGTAAGTACGGTTCAACTGCCTTTAGTCACAAAATCGGCCACACGATCCGTATGGGACTGCTTCCGACCACCGCGTGGAATAGTTTCCAATCGCCCACGTGAGCTGACGATTGATTATCTGAATCTCACACTAAGGCCAAAAACCCTTCTGACAACAGTCAAGAGAAGCCTGCGGAATAACGCACTCAGTCTGTTTGGTGCAAAGTATTCTGCAACTATAAGAAGACGTAAAGGTTGAGTTATTCTATTATTAACTCAGCCTACACACGAGTGAATCCTTTATGCCGCAGTGATTGACCTGACGAGGTATGCATTAGACAGGTCTCAAAAAGTGGAAATAACTGATAACGCATATTGTTGAGGTCCTAACAGTTTGACCGATTTCTTGTGGACACCCAGAGTAAGAACGTACGGGGATTGTATCAGTTAAGTCGGTTAGCAATCGATATTAGACTGCACTGGAGCCCTCGTTGTATGCACCCATCTGGTAGCAGTTATTTCAATCTTTCTTATCACCCAGAGAATGTAGTGAGTTTCAGAGAGGTTGGGTAAACAATCGTGGATGTATTGCTGGACAGGTGAATGAGGTCTGTGAACGACCCCGGGAGGAATTTTCCATTAAGGTGTCCTAGACTGAAAAAACAAGAACGAAAAATCTGGGCTCAACATCAAGACAACTCCTCCCCCCTAACCAATCTATCGTAAATGTTAGTCATCCCCACTGACAACAAACAGAAACATCAGACTGAACACCCAACACTGATCAAGTTGGCTAGTCGTAAGAAATCTCACGGATTGGTTCCCTGACCGCCTGAAAACCCAATCAGCTTGCTCACTTACTCACTTGGCCTAACGACGCTTTTGTGTCAAAAGCGAAACGTTACCCAGCAATAAATCCACCGATGGTTTACCAAACCTCTCTGAAACGATGACTAACCAGTCGGTCCCAAACATTTTCCGATTGATTGAGAATATAGTGAACCTTTTGAAATTTTTGAGCACCCGCATGTTCTCTGATTAGATTCTCACCGTAAATGGTCCAAGTACGTTGACCCGTATCGACTGACCATCTGACGGACAGCAAGAAGTAGTGCTGAATTCGAGTGCTTATCATTTTATGACATCATTCATGAGGCGATGACGACACTGAAGATGTCGTACTTGTATCCTCACCCTGCTGGAATCCACGCATTAGGAGGAAATTATTTTGCCTATTTCGTGGTTGCTTCCTCGTTCGGAAGATAACAATGTAGAATTGTCAAAATAAAAATCACAACTTAATGGCGGTCAACCGGGCGGTTGGTTTGTTTGCTGAGCTGAGCAACTGAACGGCTCCGCTCAACAAACAAACGTTCACCTCTACAAACTGAACCTCCAGTATCTCTCCCTAGACTAATAGTTCTGTGCAAGCACACATGCGACCGATTTGCGTTACATGTGAGAGTTTTTGTTCTAGGAAGCTGTACTGTTTAATCAATCGTTGTCTTTGAAAGTGCATCAGGAGGAACTAGTATGGCGGTGCTGCTACTGATGGGGATGCATGTGAGTAGTATCTTTTGTTCGTGTAAATTCGCTTTGCGTCTTTTGAAAAGGGAGATCTGTTGCGGAATTTGTGGGATCGATTTGTAGCATTTGCTCGGATTTGAGTAATGAGGGATTGGAGTTAATGAATATCCAGGAAAGTTCAAGAATACGCGTTCAGGAGAAGATGGATGTCCAGTTTGTCTAAATAAGGTGCAAATGAGAGTTTTGCTTTCCTTTCCAATAGTCTGTATCTGGTCAGTTGGCAACGAAGGCCTTCTTCCTTTCACTATTATTGTTTTCGTCTTGGGATATGGTCAGAGTCCTTAAAAAAGTGAACGAACCTGACCGTAGTAGCCCAGCATAAGTGGATGTGGACCGATATCCTTAGTAATGCGAAGCACACCACGGCTTATTCGTCTCATAAGATGGACTTGTCGTGTTCCAAAGGTGGTTTCGAGCGTACCTTTTCCTCGACTATAAATCGAATTTTTTCGTGATTTCAATTGGCAACCACTCCCAATTCGATGGGAAGTGGTTCAGACGTGAATCGAAACGACAACAAACATAGAATAGTTTTCACATTGTATCTCGTTGGCATATATGTACGACACGTGCATGTAAATCAGTTTACTAGTGTTATGCTCCATTCTTCACATAAAAATGGGGTCGTCTTACTCTTTTGGCTGAATCAATAGATTGACTTTCAAGATAGCGGAGACCTAAATGTGAATATCATTGTCACTTCAGTGGATTCTAGGAAGATTTCCCTGAATTTACTAGCTTTTACCACTCAGTACTCCAAAAGATAATCTAACACATAGCTGTGCTCAGTATTTCCTGTTAAGCTTCAATCCTGAAAGTCAATCATCTGGCTATTTCAATCGACAATCTAATCCTCTAATTCATGTCAACCTACGGCAAAAAAAACGAGGAGCATTTTGCAGCTGTTTCATCCTCAGTTGAAACCATCGACAGTGCTCACCTCACGAAACTCCAGGGATTTTCTACTCGGCTGGTGGTTGAACGCTGAACCGTTTTGTCATGAGCGGCTAATCATTTGTTCAGTTAACTCGCACTGCCAAGGTATATCGCCACTGATCCTTCGCCTAAGGAATCTGCATCATGTGGTCGCCTGCTGACTGGCCCCCTGTTTGACGACTTCGGACGTTACTTTCGTTAATTATGCTCATTTCCCTGACAGTGTACTATCGACATAAAACATCCGCAGTTTTTCTAGTGCCTAGAAAAAGAAAAATCAATTGTCGTCTTAACTTCAAAGTTCCGTCAACCTAAATGTCTTTTTATTTGTGCTACTTGCGAGTAGTAAAGAATCAGCGTTTTTTCTTTATCCTTGCTGGTGATCCTTCCAGTAGTTGGATCGGATGCTTTTTATTCAACAGAACAGCCTTCTTAATAAAAGGTTCACAGACTGTCGCGTTTCTACTGCGACTGCATTAGGTCCCGTATTACTCACTCAACATTGACCCTCAGGGTTCCTCAACAACTTCATTGTTTGGTGCCTTTACATGAGCAATGGACGAGTACACAATATGGTTGAATATCGTTGACACGAAACTAATGAATAGTTAAATAATTGGTAGTTTTGGGCGGATAAGTAAACAAGGGGCCGACCCCAAGTTTGACCGGGTTTAATTTTTAACTAAAACTGGAATGTTATCCCGCTTGCCTAGTGACCTCTCTCTCGCTATCAAGTTCTCTCGCACGGAGGTACCTCAGTGCACCTGCCCGACCTCTTATCTCTTCGACACTGCACAAACAGAACGATATTTTTTGCACCTCTGTTACCTGTATAATATCTCACTCATATTTCCGTGCACTTTAGTAAGATAAGTACCTTAACAAGTAAACTCTTTTCCACCTTGTTTTCAGTTATCTTTTCCACGATGACAACGATTTATCATGTCGAGCATCGAGGGGTATACGCACAAGTAGTGAATCATCCTTGTTTCACCCATTAATCGCCAAGATGGTGCATCCCATAAACCACCCTAATAGGCCGTTTGAAATGTTATCCATTCACACTGTGGACAGTTTTGTCCAAAAATTTGCGTGTGAATTAGTTTACTAAGGTGATATTTTCACAATTCGTGAGGGTCTCCGGGGGAACGAAATCTGCACTGATCGCCATCATCAGTATCGGCGAGTGTGCTCAGTCTCATTCTGAAAGGGTATAAAACAGACAGCCTAATGAACTTTTTGTGGGGCACTCAGTATATAGAATCATGTAAAATATTGCAGTAGCTAGGTAACTATGTAAGAGAGATCAGAGGTTTGCGACCGGTGTTTACAACATGACAGCTGAGAATAGCCAACCAGAACAAAGGACAAGTGCATGAACTTTATTTAGTGGAAAACACTCGAAAGTATCGATAAAAAGCATGTGTGTACAGTGGGAAGAGTCCACAATGTTGATTGTAACACATGCGTGGACCTAACTGTCGAGGACGGAATTTCTCTTCTCCATCAAAAGAAATAGAGCTGGGTCGTGAATTATTTCAAATTAATCGCATTTAGGCGCTCGCTTAAATGGAAGTTCTGCGGTACAAGAAGCAAAAAAGCAGCACAGGAGCCCGAAATGAAAAAAACAAACATTAAAAACTATACAACTGTCAACAGCTAGCCAAAACCAATTAAAGAAAGCATATAGCAAATTTAATCTTGTACGTGAGTTCCAATGGTGTAGTAATCGTGGACGAATGATCCACAAGATGTGCAACTGTAAAAAAGGACAGCCCATGGATGTTTGCTAGTTTGGTGGAGTGTGCCTACTTATGAGTAGCTTGGTGACTCCACATCTCCATTGATTTCCTGTGAGGAGCTCAAAATTACTGTTTACCTTCTGAAAAAGATAGCATGAAGATCACCATGCGAATGCCTATCTGACCCCACTAACCTGTGCCACTCGGTATTGCGTTTCTAATCACCACATCAAACCACAGTAAAACTTTCATCGCAATCTCGACTTACCCAAAGCTCTTGTGTAAGGTGCCATCAGGAGATTTACAAACAATATGAATTCTACCGAAGGAAACTACTCACAAGGTTGCTGAAAACTCTTAAACAGACCAAGACCGGTTTTCCTTTCTTGGGGCTCATCAAGTAGACGCAGTCCCCGAGTTTCCGTCAACCTTATGTTCTACTTGAACCCAAATTGCAATGATTTCGACAAATACTCTCATTTGCAAATCAATTTGGTTTTCACTAGAGACTCAAGCGGATCTCTCGTTCACGATGTCCCTCAACTGAATGTGCTACACATAGACCGCCTCATGTTTCAGTTGGTACGAAATATCACAGTGTATTTTCATAAACGAGAGATTTACTTGAGTCTGTCTTGAAAACCAAATTAATTTGCAAGTGAGTGTATTTGTCGAAATGAATTCCACCACTTTATTCTTTCCCCGTGATTTATAGAAGGTTTTTCCCACATAACTGTAAACTGTCTATGAACGGTGTGTTATTCGCGTTACCCCTGAACGAAGAGACACAGCCACATCAGAGTAGAATATCTTATCCAAGAGGGCGTTTCCTCTGCCTGAGGACAACAGCAACAACGACATGCTGGTGAAAAATTCCTGCGTTAAAGCAGAGTACTGGTTTTCTGGAATGGATCTAAGGTTTCTTCAACATTTTCAATTATTCGAATTTGAAACTAAAATAGGGTATTTTGGATTCGATTTCAATCCAGGCGTTTCATCCACGGTATGTTAGTCGCCTGTGAATGCTAAGCTTCCAAGTTGCAGTAGAGTCGTCATGTCTACGGGTGAAAAAATGGAATACCAACTGTACCTAAGAGTACGCCTACAGTGGCAATCTCCAAACATGAGGAAAGCAAGCTGGTAATATTTAACGCAATGAGGCATACCATTTTACAGTTGACGTCAACTAGCATAGTAGACGATGGTGACACGAGAGGAATTCATGATCCCAGATAAAGAAAGTGACACTTTGGCAGGAACTCAGTTGAACGCTTGCTGTATGCGCCCATAGGAGTTAGCATATAGTGACCTCATATGTAATACAAATTTAGAAGGGTTATTGATCAACAAAAGTCGCCAAGGTGTCCAACCATTGGAGGAGTTGGAAGCAGCTTTCAGATAAAAAAACTGCCAACGTGGAACGCTTGAAAGTGTGGCGCTACTCAAGAACCCGTCTCAAGTTAAGAATATGGTCAATGCGCCTTCGGCGTGTGTGGGACCCCGCTTGATTCCCATGAGTTCGCCTCTCTTGATAACCGCTCAACCTGCACAAAATAATACCAGATCCCATGTTGTAGGCGACGGCTATCAGTATGATCCCACGATATTTGAGAGACAATTCATTCCACTCGTATTCTGTTCTAGTTCCAAGTGTCCCATAGTATGGTTAGCAGACTGCTCACCAAGGCTTCACCAACCCCTTTGAAAAATGGGCAGTGCTGACCATCCAGGCCAGGTGTCTTGTCGTTTTGGATGAATAATATTTCACGTTGGCCTGACAGTGGGCTGGTATCGACGTTTTGTCCAGACTCGTTGGGTTCTTCCAGAGGTCGTGTTGAAGGAGATCACTTGAACTGCGTTTCAAAGTGTTCAGCCCATCGCTCAAGCCGACTCTTTCGCAAATGGAATGCCGTTCTGTCTTTTTCGTATATTGTTTCGATAATACCCATCTTCGTTCGATCTAAGGCATGTATTTGAGCTTCTCAACCCATAGACTATCCCCCATAGGACAGCGTTTGGAATACCTAGTTGTTTTGACCGTCCCAATAGGATGCAGCACAGTCCGCATTGTTAAGATGGCTATACTATTCCAATAGGCATCAAAGTTTTTATCTCGTGAAAGTTGGAAGCAAAAGTGCAAGTGTGAATCAGTAAGCTACGGACGAGTTGCGTGGAATCAATTTTGACGAATACTGGTTGTTGGGACAAATATATTTGGTCTCGATAGTATCAGTCTGTTAAGCAGCGGTATAAACACCTTGCAGCATTCAGACCGGTGTGGATTTCAATTAAAAACATTTCTCCACTTCTCGATAGCGGTATACTGGTAAATAAATTAAAATGAACAATATCCTGGAATATCCACCCAAGCAAACAGCTAGTTTAACTCTAAAATCAGTGTTGTTGCAGGTGCAACTTCATTCATTCAAAAGGCGGACCATGGTAAACTTGTTCAGATTGAGTTAACTCATGATGTTCGTTACGTTCGGCACATATAAGTCCATTTTTAACACACTTGTTGCTTATCATTTTATGGAGACTTTTCTGGAAGGTGACCACATCGGAAATAGGGCGGCGTTTCCTGTTAGTGCGTAAATTGACTGAAGCATATGGATTTGCCAAGTCAGGACTTAGTTCCCTCCATGCCAACAAGAGTCACCTTCAAATGTTTGGGTTTCTTGGGATTATGTGAGTTGTATGGGGAGGAACAGGCGGACCTGAAGTTTTGTTCTGTAAAGCAGTGGGAACTTTGCTTGTTGAGCAGTTTGAGAATTCATTGCACGCGAAGTCAAAATTTTAATCAATTGGAATATGCTTGGGACCGACTAAGTAGTCGTCGTTTCAGAGAGGTATGAGAAACAATCCACTGGTTGTTTAACAAACCTCTCTGAAAGTCCAAATCTCTTCACACTACCAACAAACTACTTAGCCTAGGAGGGAGGATAATTGACATTTGCGTGATCCTTTCGTCCGAGACGTCGTCACTCGAAGCAGCAGTTGATCACGTGTTCTGGATTCCTATCTGCTTGCGAGTTACTATCACCTACGTTCAGTTGTTCATGGCCAGTTGCTACGGATTCGAAACTCCCTGAAGTTTCGTAAGGTCCTCACCGGCAACACTTTTTAGTAAGACTCAAATTACCGCATAGCACTTTTCAGGAATATTCCGACTTCATCCATACGGTGAAATCTCCCTTCAAACGAAGTCCACCGGGTGAGTACCCTTTCTGATACATCTGATGAGTGCCCAGTACGATAACAAAAATAATAAAATGATTAAATATCGTTATCAGATTCGTTTGATTTTCAGCCACACAGAGTAGCTTCAGCTCCTGCTGAGGATGACCGGAAAGCAAGTGCACTTCACAAACCACGAGGAAGATTCGAAAGACTCAGTCGATCACAGCATCTCAGAGGAAGGCTGTCTGGACTTATGCAGTGTGCGCCTAAGTGATTATTTGGACCACCGTCACCGACTGACTCTGTCCCCTTCAGCTGGAATAGAGGACAGTTTACCAACTGTTGATTCACGTCAGTGGTCGAAACGTACACAAAAAAGTTTATCCAGTTCGGATCTCACCCTATCAGTGGAGTCACTCTATGCTGAAAGGCTGAGAAGCACAGTGCAGCTGTATAACCTTGTTGCGAATTATCAACAGTGCATTTCACGCATCTCACGAAACTCCAGGGAATTTCGAACCCACGACCTCCTGGTCAGTAGTTTGAACATTTAACCGTTCAGTTGGACTGAGCAGCCGTATGATTAACTCGCAATTATACATCCTTCAACAACAGAAACCACACCACGTGGTCACGTATTGACTGGCTCCTCGAATGACGACTTCTCCTCCAATAGAATTATCCCCCCTTTGAGCTACTTATTGGTTCATGGTAATATGGAGAGATTTGAGAATTTTCAATAGATTTCATCCTGTCAGTGAAACTGCTTACTTAACAGGAACACAGATTGTAGCTTGACTGTAGATTGATTTTGGGGCCTGATTTGGTTTGGACAACTAACACCTGCTCAAAATTTGAAACATGTTCTAGCTGTTGAAGTCAGTAAGTTTTATCTCTAGACTTCACAGTCAGAAGTACTCAGCTGCCTTAGGGGTTGGTTTTGAATAACATCTGGAGGAATGACAAGCGCATATGCGTAGATGTATATTTTGAAATATTTTTTACAATCAAATGACAGTTCAGCAAGGCCGGTTATTAGGCCTTTTGTTTCAATTTTCCATCCTTTCTGGGGTATATGACAGTGATTGAGGCAATAGATTTGAATCCTAATTGCTTGTTGCAGTGCATCAGGTGGAAAGTTAGACACCGGGTTACATAAAAGGGGAAATGACAGTTAAAGGGTTACTTGGAATGTTCAAAATCAATTCAGCGCTTCATCACGTATGGGTCGATGTACAAAGTATGAATCGTAACAGAGAATGCACGCTGTCGGTAGCCCATTTTACTGAAGCTGCAGACAATATGGGATCTGCAGTGTCTTCGCCAGCCATGTAGGTACCTCTGGGAACCCATCCAATATTGTGACGTTCGCATCCATATTTTCAGTTATTTCCCTCAACCTTAAGGGTGATTTCTCCAAATGGTAAGGCTTAAACTATCTATCATTCCATGTGCTTTAGCGAATTCACAGTGAACGTGAACTGACTATGCTTCTAGTGTAGTATTCTTTAAGGTTTCTAACTGGTCCAGTTATAAAAAATTTTATGTAAACAGACATGAGAGCATTTTGTCACCCAAAATTCTACCCAGAACTCAATAAACAATCTGATTCTACAAAGATAAATACACAAGTGCAATGCTCTGTGTGAACAAAAGAACTTGTCAGATTTGCGGAACTAATGTCTTGTTTACAGGAACAGCATAATTAATATCTCCGGCTAACATGGCTCCATTGTTGACGCAACGCCTTCGATATTATTTCCAAACAGAATGGTGAAGCTGAAAACACACCCTATTTTGTTTATCGGTTGAAAGTCAACAGAAGAGCGACTAATTGCGGACTACCTTAGGACTTCTATGAAGATGTACTACCGTCATGAACAATTACTAATTTTATGGTAACCAGTCATTTTCTTAGCATGTGCAGAAAACTCCCGCGGTCGTACCACAGAATGCCCGAATAAATGGAATTCACCTCGGAGGGAGGTGATAGTTTAACACAAAGCAGCGATAAATAGAGGGTTTTAAAATTTATGAACATTCTGAATGGTTTTCACAGAGATCACCAAACAGCCTAGTCGGCATCTTCAAAGTCTGCAGGTGGATTATAGTCTAGCGGAATTTGTCAGCTCCACTGGTCGATGTAATAAAAGCTGAACACATTCCAAGTTTTCATCACCGTCTTAAATTTAAATGCTGTACACTTGTGCCCTGTTTTTGTCATCCTGACCGACGCTGCGTCGTTATGGTACTTTTCACTTCGGTTCACTTGGATTTACTTAGAGTTCATCTCCTAAAACCAGTAATCAACCATGGCGGTAAGGCAGAAGGAAATGTTCATGCAACTATTTGAAGTCAACACGTTACAACACTTTGGTTAAGGTCAGTATGCACCTGCTATTTACAAACACATTGAAGGTATCCCCACCCATTAGGCTGAAATCGACCAATCAGACCCAGTTGACAACAGTTCTTACATTGCTGTTTGTAAGCTCAATGTATAACAGGACAACGCTTTCGACAAAAATTCTCCCTAATTTAAAGAATTTGAGTGACAAACTTATCTGCATCCAACTCTTACTAGATAAGCGCTCAACTTCTATTACGATGGTGTCCTAACCTCGGTATACTTTTTGATTAAACAGGCTATCAGGGCGTTTTCTGAAATTCATTCGCGTATTCAGAGGGTTTGGAAAACAAAGATGACTTTCAAAAAGCTGACAACGAAATCGGGCAGGTGATGAAAAGCAAAGGGAATGTGCTAGATGCTGAGATCTTCAATTCGGACTTTGTGAATGATGATGATAAGCCCTCGTGTTCGGGTTTTGTACACTGAACAACTGCGAGGCTCGGATTGAATGATACTTAGGCAAATGACGAATTTGGAACGCATCAGGTGCCTATACTGTTGAACTCGGGAAATTAATTGAAACAACAAAAAACAAACTTGGTAGTTGTCGGTTTCCCGGCAAGTGTAACCGTTCCATGTTAACGGGGTAATCATCTTTTGAAAAAAACACTCCCTTCGCTTCTAGGTGCCATTCGAACTCCAGCTGGACTTGTTTTCGGAATAATTCTGCAGGTCGGTCACTCAGCGTTGCCACCACAACAACGTGTAGGATAAGGACTGGACCTTTAGCTCACAGATGGGCCTATCTGGTGGAAGAGCAGAGAAGTTTATTTAACTGAGTAAATTTATCAGCCACAGTGGTCTAGCTTAGAACGATAACACTTTCAGCTTCCACCTCGGACACTCAATGCCATATCTTCCAACTCAGTACTGGTCATCTTGTCATTTGGAGCAACGACAGCTCATATAGCCGGTAATTTATTTGTACAAGAGACTAAACTGAATCCATCTTAATCTCTCGTTTATGATTGTCCTCTTCAACTGAATGTGCTGCACCAGGCCACTATAAACGAGAGTTTCAGCTCATTTGCAAACTAATTTTGTTTTTTCGAAAGACTCACCGGGAACCCATCTGAATTTCTTGGTTTTGATGTTTCCAGTCAGCTGAATGTGCTGCACTAGGTCGCCTCATGTTTCAGTTGCTACGATATTCGAGATATCGCGATACATGTCTTTGTAATATACTACTCATAAGGTTGCTGTCTACGAATTTTCAGCAACCTTACGAGTAGAGGATTAGGTCTGTGTTCTACGCTTCATGAACCTTTGACTACTGGTAAATTGGCGTCAATTCCACCTTTTCTCTCAGAAAAATCTCCTGGAATTTATTCTGTTCCTATCTCAGATTGTTTGTCAGTTTTCACTAAGTCACCAGGATTTATTTTTCATGGATTTTTAGGAGGCAGATTTAATGTAGCCTAGCATAGGATAAAAACTGATGCCGCAGTTACCAAGGTTTGCCGAATGTATCCACACTTCGCAACGTCTATCCACACGTGAACGCCAGCACAAACAAAGTGAACGTATCGACAACGGTAACGCTTTCTCTCTCTCTCTCTCGAAATATAAAGGTTCTTATTTTGATACACCATCTTTCAAACAGATTTTGGACAGTGTGATACGAGATTTGGTAAAAAGACCATTTACTGTGGCATAAAACCTTAAGCACTCAAAAGTGTGAGTGTGCACGGGTGAGAAAGTGTCCAATTTGTGTTTCTTGTTTGCGTAGCAAACGAATACACCGGACAGACTGGGGTCATAAATGCCGAAGAAGTTGTACGAAATTTAGTCGATGCAGCGCTGCAACTGTAACAATACACTTTGTTGCTGTTCCACGGTGTTGAATTAAGAGGTGCCGTGGCAACTGTCAACAGCCACGATGAGTTTTATGTTTGATTTGTCCATGACGGATAGCATGCACACTGTGTCAGCTTCGACACTAGGATGCAGAAGATCAAATCACTCAACGAACCTGAAGACAGTTCTTGCATACGAAAATTTCTTAAACAGTGAAATCGGGTCTTCCGTATCGCATTTTAACCACGATTTTCAAAACCTCTGGAACATTCCTTCAGAATACGAGAGCGGCCCCACTATGTTGTCATGCTTCCCATTGAAAGAATTTGCCACTGCCCTCCTGATTGTAGTTGTGTGACACGTTAGATTTGTGCGAGTCTTGAAGAATCTGCAATTGAGCTTTTCCCGATTGCCTGTGCCCTCCGTCTTTGAAAGTGTCCTGTTGGGAAAAAACGGAGAAAGATTAAGAGTTCTTCCACACCATTCGATCGGTATTACCTTCACTCAACACTTGCCTCTGCACCCCCAGTGGCGTACGTCTTTGCATATGAACCTGACGGTAATGGTTTGAGGAGTTTCCTATCTCTGAGCTACATACACATCTTTGGTAGCCTGGAAAGGGGACGCCATTGAACTCAGCTGTGTCCAAGGTTTTAATCAATCTCTTGCTGGACTATTTTCTAGCTTGTTCGCAGTTCTTGGGTTGCGAAGACCCAAAGCCCACACCATTTTCCATAAGCTGACGCGCTTCAAAGCGTCATCTTACATCCTTTCTGTATTACAGGCTTTCCCCTACTACTGACTATATTGGGGTGCATGTGCGCGGATGGTGTATTTAATGGCTACCCTTATTCTGGTCAAGAGGCTTTCCTCGTATTCAAATTAATTTTGGTAATTGGACTAAATTGAACGTCTGTTTAAAGCACTATTGCGTCAGTACGTTTCACTTTACTTTTTGCCTGCAGACTTTTATCATCTCTGCTTCAATTTAGTTCAAAACATTAGGACTGATAGGCGTTTCATCCCAAAGTATATAACCGCGTGTTTCCGGGTCCCACGTTGCTCCGTAATCTTTCGTAGTATGATAATGACCAGTTTATCGTCAACCAATTAAGAAGCCCTTATTTTTGTTATCTGCTTCAGTGGATATATCTGAAAAATTGCCAGTTTGTTTCTCTAATCAGACCGAACTTGCAGTGTTCCTTCCCCGCTTTGGGGCTCAAGATTTCATTTTCCCATACTGTCTCCTCAGTCTCTTTCAGTCACCTACTGTCCAGCATCCCACAGCTCTTGATACCCATTCGCTTGAACTTTTACCTGACGAAAATCACTGCTCATCTCATTAAATTTCAAAAGGCGTTCCGGCCTTTAATGTTACCAAGATTTGGGATTATTTTTGCTATAGCCCTCCAGTTGCTGCCTTCTTGTTATCCGGGTCGATTTCCGGATAACAAGAAGGCTTGTTATCCGGAAATCGATCCAGTCTAAAGCTCAAGCATGTTCTCCTTCATAATCTCGTGTTTTAGCTCTAGCAAGCGTCGCGTCTTGTCTACGTTGATTATGTTATACCCACTAAAATTCTGACCGCTGAAAACGTTTTCATCTCCAGTAAGTACTTAAAACTATCGGTGACACGAGTTGTAAGGTCACCAGATTGTAAGGAGTTTGGCAAGTTTAGTAGTTGATCAGGTGTCCGTTGGTCTGTTCCCCGAGCTCGGTAGTTGACTTTGCAATATCGCTGGAACTCTAAGGCAGCCTTTTTCTGTTAGAAACTATATTTTTGGTATGGTATCTAAAAGATACTTAATTTAACCCCAGGTTTTCTCTCCAATTTTGAGGGTAGAATTCGGTTCATTATGTGTATAGTCAACTCTTTCCAAATATGGGACATGATTTAGCGAGTTCCCACGAGCTCGAAAAATCCTCTTGCGAATTAGGATGTGCTGTCAAACCGGTTACAAGATAGTGGAGACAGTCCTGTGAGGTCGAGAAACCATCCTAGCTAGAAGCTGCACTGCAAAGTGGGGGATTTCTTTGATTCATCATCTCACAATCACTCACACTTGTTCGTGGATTTCAAAAGAATGAGTTTAAGATTCCAAGCGCTTATATGGTGTTGTATTTTGACACGAAACGGTGAAGACAGACCATGCGCTAGAAGCTTATAATGATTTACCTCGGGCCGCTGTTGTCAGATTTTCCGTAACTGATCAGAAACCAAACCCAAACACCATACCTACTTTTCCATGCGTGCGCAAGTATGCTAGGATCAAAGTGTGACAGTTCTAAGGGGAGACACACGTATTTGCTACTCGAGGCGTGAAGTGCAGAGCTAGAAAGGCAGTGCAGTAGGCGTGCAGTTTACGCACAGCTTACGAGCAGCTGACACGCATGTGGGAACTGAGACAAATTAAAGCGAGCTGACAATGAAAATTCTCTGCGACTGTAAACCTGGAAACCCTTTGTGTCATTTCGTCAACTCAGCACAATGAGGACCGGCCTAAAATCTATTCAGTTAGAAAAAGAATAGTACCGACATTTTTCGAACGAGATATTGCCATGCGCTGCCGCTGGTAGTTTCTGTACACCCGTAAGAAATGTTTTCGTTATCTCAGTACAAGGTGTTTGAAAGGTGTTTGAAAGTCGTTTTGCTCTTTGAGAATGATGAAACTGGGTACAAATGGCGGTGTAGTTTACACAAGAGATGTCGCTGAAAACGAGACAATTCAGTTTGAACTAACGGAGCTGTGGGACAGTTGTTCAAGGTATCGGTCGGTTTTGTCGCGGTGTGTGATTATCCCAACTGTTCTGTAAGCATGTTTTCCCAAAAGCGAAGATGCAAAATACCCAAGGACTCATGATGAAGAATACGAACTGCGAGCGATCAATGGGATATTTTTAGCATGGGCAGGTTTGCTAGTTCTAATGTAGTAACGTAACGATAAGGCAAGAATACTTGCAGACATCTGAAGGGCTGGAAAGCTGAAATGCCTCTTCCTGAGCAACAATGGGTTAAGCTTAGGAGTCATGGCCGGAAAATGATAATTCTAGAGATTCAGTGCGTGTAGATTTTTGAGGGTTGACTAGACTCGTTGTTATCCTCAATCATATGTACATTTAGTCAAGATACTTCATCTCTACCACTGTTTGGATATCTGTTATCGGTTTGCTTATTGTTTTGTGAAACGGTCAGGACTTTCGGAAAACATGCCGCTTCCCGACGAGGCGGTTGGTTATGTGCAGTGGCCATACAAACCCGAATACGTTTGCTGAAGATCAAAGCCCCTCTGCCTAGAGAATAAGCCTGCAATGATCACTGCACTACACCAGGATCATTGGCCCCAGTTTTCATCAAGGTTAAGTGAAGTAGGTCACAGTGCTTGTCTAATTTTGCGTGAATACGAGTGTCGAACGTCCCGTTTCAATAAGCCGGAGGTTCACCAGGGAAGGCGAAAAATATAGTCTGATCGGGATTTCAAAGCACAGACGGATTGGTCTTATAGTCTTTAAAGCACAGACGGATTGGTCTTATTAGTCCTATGAGTTCTCCCCTATTGGCATCATGTATCTAAGTGAAATAGACTTCTTTTAGGATATCATCGTTAAAGAGACTTAATCGTGAAAAAAAGTGATTAAAGTGGACAACTGAGGTGGCGCGGCGTAAGCCTTTCGGATGAGAGCGTACATTAGAAATGAAATTGGGTAAGGCGGTGTATAAGGAGAAAACCCCCGACAGATTTGCATTTTATTCAACGAAATCGGGCTAATGGTGTGTTACCTGATCGACAAGCAGTTATGGGTAGTATTTTCGTTAATTTTATCATAAATAAGGACAACTCTCATAAACAAACTCCAAATTACGCCTCAAGAACATCGCATACATTAAAAATCAAAGCTTACCGAGCGATCCTTACCATTCAGATAACAAGGATTGTGAAAGAATTGTGCTGAGAATTCGTCTTTGGCTGTGCACTTATGTTCCGTTTTCCCAGAGATTTGGAAATATGTGCCACACCAGGCTATTCCCGACTTGGACTTTTTCCACGTTGGCAATGCCCAGAGCCGGCTTCCGGATCTGCAGTGACTCTCAATACCTATCTCGCACCAATCAAGGCTTTCCTGCTTTCCGCACGGAGTTTCACGTGAAGCGCTAGTCGGGATAGAGTTATAACCTGACCAACTCCCTCCATTTCCTCGATGTTCTTCAGTTTACCAATAACTTAGTAGACCCAAATGACTTCTTCATCGGTATCGTCCAAGCAATGACTGAGCCCATCTCAGAGCAGCTGGAAACCTATGCACGTTCCAGTGTGATTTTCTCAGGAAAAGTAGGTGCTCGGGATAACCGCTTCCTAACCGGCAAATTGTGGCAATTTGTGACAGCTATGTGCTAATATCCGTAACTGTGTCAACGGTGATGACGATAATGATGAATTGACAGACTGGTACTGCCTATATATATATATATATATATATATA
>NW_008751664.1:1342565-1371071 GCF_000715545.1 Opisthorchis viverrini
TATATATATATATATTCATGTCCACTGCCCCGGATAGATGATGATGTCAAATCTGACCAGATTCTTCTCTTGCTTAGGACAAGAAAAAACCGAACAAAATGGTTTGCTTGGCTGGTTGTGTGTATGTTCAATCAAGTACTCATTTAACATGCCAAAACACATGATGCTGACAGCCTTTCCTTACATCGTCGCTAGACGAAGGACTGTACTCACAGTCCAGGTTTGGTAATATATCCTAACCCAACTAGTCATCGTGGACTAAACCTGCTGATGAGAGAAGGAAGATGAACCATCCAATTAGTAAATACACCCACTTGCAAACTAATTTGATTTTTGCGAGAGACTCAGCTGGAACCCAACCGAATCACTCGTTTGTGATGTCTCCGGGCAACCGAATGGGCTGCACCGGGCCGCCTCGTGTTTCAGTCGTCACGATATTCGAGTTATTGCGATACATATATATTCGTACTGCACTATTCATAAGGTTGCTGAAAATTTGTCGACAGCCCATGACAGGTTTCACCCTTCTTGGGGCTCATCAGGCAGACGCAGTTCCCGAGTTTCCGTCAACCTTATGTTCTACTCGAAACCAAATTGCACGAAATTAGCAAAATACTCTCATTTTTGAACCAATTTGGTTTTTTATTGGTATATATATATATATCTGTATTTATGTTACATATATAATATAAATGAATATATAACTATTATATACATTATTATCAGTATATTTCAACTGGACTTCATAAGACTCCATAAAACACGAACTGGTGGAAATGAACCGAATCGAGTTCATGGGTGTCTTCAGAAGACAAAGCTGATTATCAACCGGAGTAATTTAGTAACCGGAGTAAGTTCATTACAAAATTTAGAAATCACATCGTGCGTATTCTCGCAGCCAGCCCGGTCACAGAACTATAAAGCCAGGGTTGCCACAATCATATAATATTAGTTCACGTTCAGTAGTTGGACAAATAATAAGGTATTCTGAATAACTTATTCTGTTTTCATTTTTTCTTCGAATAGTATTAGTTAATTGAAAGGATCTACTTTTTTCTGGGAATTTTCATGCCACCCTATGAGTACGTTCAACACCACTATATAGCTTGTTTGAAAAAAAATTAGCAAAAGATCACGTGACAAGTCACTACGAGTTTGTCCGGTGTTTTTGGTGTTGAACATAGCAACCAGTACAATATGCTTTGACAAAGAAATTAGCAAGGAATTCGCCCTCATAGTCGTCTCTTTTTTTTTGTTTGAAAAAGCCTTGTACAAAGAAGTTGTATGGAACCCGACGACTAGGCAGTATAACTGCATACTGTATTTAAACAAGGTTTAAATGGGTAATCACGTGCGAAGAGAGTACTCATAAAATACCGTGTGTTAGTGGACACAGTTGGCTTATGGCCAGATTTTGCAGCCAAACGTTTTTTATTGAGACGGTGGATTTCAGTCGCTAAGATAAGCTTTCTCCTCTAGCGTGATTATTGATGGCTTGGACTATTCCCTTTCTGTTTAATTACTATAGTCCTAGGCTTTTTACCAATATGACTGATTAAGTTTATCGGACAATGCACCCGTCAACCAGAATAGGTTCGTTTTGGTTCCTTTAGTCTATCTAAAGTCAAATTCCAGCCTAACAGACGCAACCAGATTTACGGCAGTGAAGCATCAGTGCCAACACTGATGTTGCTGTCTTTGATGATGATGATGATGATGATGATGATGATGATGATGATGATGATGATGATGATGATGATGATGATGATGATGATGATGATGATGATGGTTACTGTCATGGGCAGAAAACTGTTGGAATACCTAAGTAAATGTGTTTACCGACCGGCAGCTGTCCGATTACACTGAATGCCAGCAGCCAATAAACAGGTGGCAAGATGTACCAAGTGATTGTCACAAAATGTCCCGCTGCGATTACCTGAACCTATTGATTCAATCATCCGTACACTTAAACCATACTGTGTGGTGCTTGATCTCTGATATGTAAAGTGACCTTCCTTTGATTCTCAACTGTAAACTATCCCGTATCAACGCTAAATCACTCTCTACGTTGATCCTGAGGCAACTCAGACAAATCACAATAGTATGGTATGTCAGACTAAACGTGGGAGCTAGGTGGTCGAGATTTGCGATCGCATGTTTGAACAGGTGAAGTGGAAAGTCTCAAGATGTAAGCAACCACCTCTCAGTTTGTTTTAAAGGACGCGAATGGTGATAGGGAAAATTGTGATATAAAGTTAGACAACTCATACGTAGCCAATTCAGGTTTGTTTCCGCACTTGAGAAGGTTTTTTAAAGCGTTTCTTGAAAATATTTGTGGAAAATCAAGCATTCCACTGGACTGAATCTGGTGAGTAGTTAAGCTGAGTCTTCAGAAAACCCGGAAAGTATACTCACAATCATGCCTCCTTCAATTTCACTGATATAATGCCTTCTAGAGGACCCCAAGTTCTGTCTTGATCGTAATAAACGCAATCTGGCTAGCAGTGAATTGCAGTGCTAACGCTTTTTTTCACCTACAAAATAACAACTTCATCCCCCTTCCGCATTAGGCAATGGTTGTCAGTTCTTTGTACAAACTTTGAACTATGGACTACAAAGAGCCGTGCAATGATTCGCACTATCTGCTAGATCGATGTGTTGGGACGGTGGGAGCTGCCGAAATGGGTGGATGGACATGATTTTGATGAAAATTTATCACCTACAATAATGAAATGACTTAAATATAAAAAAATGAACAATGTAGATGACAGAACTGCATTCGCCGAAAAGCACACATCAGAACTGCTTGACCAGATCCTCCTAAAGCCGTCAACGATAGCATCTGGACACAAAGCGGATATTTCCTTACGACCAACCCAGTGACGGTAAAATCGTTGTATCACACTTTAACACAACGGTTAGCGGAAATCCAGGAGCTGATCCTGTTGCAAATATCTTAGTTCTAGTTGAGATATACTTTCGGGTTTGTAGCTTCGATCAAAGACGTTAACCCAACCAACCACAAAATACTCCATCCGGAGATGTTCTCATTCTTGACGCAAGTTCCTCACAAGGCAACAGTCGCCCAGCAAAGCAGTTACGTTGATGTTGGAGGCACAAATATGAATGCCCAAGCGCGCATGCCTAACTAATATTTTCAGCTTACGTATACAACGTATGGTCCCTTTTTGGTGGTAGTACTTACCGACTGAGAGAGATGGCAATCAAAGATTTCGCCACCAAGCTAACTTTGGCTGCAAATGTTCAAGCCCAAATTGGTAACAAGCCGTTGGTTTTTATTTTATTTTTATTGTGCACTGCTAGATTCCCAGTTTTGTTTTTACTGCTTTGTGCCCGCATCCACCATCCGTGTTTTTTGACGAACGTAAACCACTCTCTGACGTTGACATCAAGCGCTCGATTTGACACAACCAAGTTGTCATCATCATCTTGTGGCCACTTTGTCTTTACTTTATGTGAACTTTGGATGGGTGTATTGATTCCTATCTATTTTATTTGCACAGAATCTAATTTGGAACCAGCGGTACTCGATCCTGTTTACAGGAGACGACATAACCTCATGATTTAAGGTTTGTATCATTTAATCATTTTGCTGTTGTACTCATGGTACCGCATTTGTTGATAAACCTTTTGGGCAGTCCGACTTTCAGAGTGTTACGCGCAACTCAACCTAGCCGAAATCATTGCTGAACATAAATAGTGAGGCACAATCGCGTCCACAATGATGCGATACAATGCCGATGATATTTTCTGACTCAACGGAGAGTATGCCGATAATCCGGAGATCAATGCGGCACACAACTGAATGGGCTTCGAAGCAAACTGGAAAATTGAGGAACTTAGCGAGATGAACAAGTGGGTGCATTCAAAGGGCCGCCAACTATAAAAAGAATTTGTCGGCGAACAGCAGGCAATTTCAGTTTTGTGTCATCGAAACAAAAGTGATATCTTACACGATATCCAACTGTTGGGGCGAAGAAAATTCATAAGCAAGGGGCAGGGGACCAGTATCTTAGTAAAATACGCCAAACACTCTATATAAACGGTATCTTAGATGGTTTGGAGGGGGAAAAGTTGATGTTTGGGTTACCAAGAGCTGCAACAACGATGGCTAATGATATGTAAACCGTAAGCGCTCAGGCTATCAACCGGTAGGTCGCGGCTTCGGGACACCCTGGAATTTTCGTCAGATGTTCACTGATGATGATTTCCAATAAGGATGAATTGGCCATTAACTTCTTCTCGGCCTTTTGGCATAGATTGGATTCACTTAAAGGACAAAATCCCGATTGAACATTCTGTAACAGTCTACCATCCACAAACGATGCTACATGGAAGCTGATCAGCGGCCGGTTGTCTAGAATTCTCGATAAGACCTAAAGGCTGCTGGGATGATCCAGTTGTTCAAAAACACGTCTGTTCGGGCTTTGAATCTGAAGGGCGATTTGCCTAAGCTTTTTTCATTATTCTCTATTTACCCCTTTAACTGTGGCTGCCAGGCATGTTGGTGTGAGAAAACTTCACAGCTGTCTTCTGGTAGAATGTTCCAGCAACTTCCCTTGAGGGTTGTACCTAATGGATATTTGCCGTTCAGTCACGGAACTACATGCATAATCTTTAAGGCCCTTCGAATCTCATTCTACCTTGCCGAAGTACGTCTGCAGTCAACGAATGGAGCCACTGCTGCAGCTATAGCTTGATACCAATAAGGAAAGTCCATATTTGAAACGATGCAACACAATTGGCCACTGCCATCTTCTATCCCTAATTTAGGCATGTAAGAAGCCGTTCCCACCTTTACTGCATCATCTTTCGTAGGAATTCACCGTGTGAAAAGAACAAACCCTGTTGACACTGAGTCATCTGTATTTCTACTTTCCTGATTGGTGCAATTTACCTCAATTCCTTGTTCTAGCACTCTTTTGGTGTTAGAAGGTTCTATAGGAAACTTGGTACGCATTTTTTTGAAGAAAAAAAACATTTTTTGACAGACATCGCGAAGTGTTTGAAAAACGCATATATCTGTGCGTGAATCTCTACCATCTCCAACATGCTGTCTTGTATATCACCAGTGTCTGCTTTATTTCATACCGACTGCGCAAATGAGGAGGCACCAGGGGCTGACAACCTGTTGTTCCCTTCGAAACGGGGGAGGGACTGTGTTTTCGAAGCATGAACTTTGTTTTTCGGGACTACGGGAATTGAATAGATGACCCACGAGCCGACCAAACAGGTTGTTTATGTACCACATCAAGAGACCACTAATCACCTGCACATGTGGCTCTGTTGGACCCAATGAAAGCGAGAAAATGTGCACCTTCCGAAAAAGTTTGACAGCTTTTCCCATCGCTTGTTTGCGTCGGTATTCACAGGCAGAATTAACAAGGACTAGTAACCGCGAGAACTGTCATACAGAGTGTGCATCCCGAACTTTCTGACAACTCTTTCTGTAGAACACGAGGAAAACAAATGACTCAGTATTCTGGACAAGTAAAGTACTTGCAGTTGTGACCACGAGTCAGAAGGGTATCAACCACACCCGCCTATAGGTACTTGTGAACGTGTCAAGTACATAAGTGATCTTGGCTGTAAAAGCATGAATACGAACTGGTGTCATAAAGCACAAGTGTTGTTGACCGTGTCAGTGACCCGAAATTCTGTCACGCCGTTGAGACAAGTAAACGGGCAATTTGTCAGTGATCCGAAGGGAGCAGGACACACCTGCTCGGCACTAAAGCGTGCATGTTGACCACAGTGAAATGTTGAGGCAGTAAACAATGTGTTCGTTTTGAGAGCCCCACCCCTCACTGATCAGTATGTGCCTTTACTAATCGATTTACTGAGACGTCTATAGCGATTTTTCGACAAAGTTTTTGTAGAGATTTTTAAGTGACATTATTCGGTCTATTCACACGAACCAAAAAAGAAAGACATTTATTTTGGAACAGAAAAAAACCACGGCAAAAATATTGTGGAAATACTCACAATACCGCCAGGGTTGACATTAAAGCAAACGTGTGATTTATTACATTGTCAGTTTAAGTGGGTGTCAGGCAGTCAAAAAGGATGTGCAAAATATTGAAGTGTGTTTATTGGTTGTTCACGGAAAAGTTCGGCCTGACTGGGAGTTTCTATCAACCACTCTTGAAAATTTAGATAAACCAACAAAAATTTAAGTCTCCCTACGTTATTGATCTCGATTTAAGACGGATGGCTGTTTTGTGGTCCTCCCTATTTGCCGCTTTCCAGTTTTAACATACAGAATAATGCATGATAATATGATTGTATACTTTCATAGAAAACATACGCAACCGGAGTCACTCTTCAAAAGACGTCTGTCGACGATTCCTTTAAGCTTTGTAAACTATCCAGAAGATATATTCGGACAGAGACTAGTTTTGATCGGCTAATCCACTTAGGACATCTGCATCAGTCGGATTCTTCACTGTAAGCAACAGATCTCTGAAAACTAACAGATGTTTTGTTGGTAAACCGCATGTTATTTAAAATGCGTAAACCTGGTTTGCCTTTTGATTTGTTCTCACATAATTTTACAACACCGACTGGGGAACGACAAGAACTTACTGAATTTTAACTGACAGAAATCGCATATGTTATCTGTACTGAATTTTCATCTTTTCTGTTCGTTCACCTAACAATCCTTCTGATTTGATGATACAACAGCAGTCATGAAAACACGAGTCATTTCATAAAATTAACTTTTTGCTTTCTTCATGCTTACCATGTAGTCAAACAAAGGGGAGCGGTTTCGTAACAAGCCCATGTCACATGACATTTGGATGCAATTTCGTAAACTTTGGTTTGATGGTCAAAAAAGCAAGGTTTTCTGTTGCATGAAAATAAAGTGATAAAAACAAGGTGAAGAGTCCCAGGGCACAGCTACCTAGCTATAGATAGACGGCCCTGGAAAACAACTCTAAAGAGTGCAGTCCAAATGAAGAATAAGTTTGGAGCCCCAAAATTCTTTCTTACATTCACGAAACATTCTCCCCACTGGTTAATAGTAGCTGACCTACATGAACACAACAAGTTGAAAAATGTTACAGTGGTGTAAACTGCAACAATTGTTTTTGGCCGAAATATTTAAAATTACATGTGTCTCAACCGTGAGTAGTTTTTTTCTAATATGTATTTTTATCAAACCATCATGCATTTTACGATAGCCATCATCATCCTATGGACTTATGTCCTGTAAAACTACCAGACACCTCTTCGCAGTGAATGACGAAGCGCTTCTTCTATCAATGAATAACTGCTTTGTATTATTCAAATCAAATTGTTTTTATACTGGCAGTCGTTTCCTGACTAATGTAAAACTTGTAGCCTGGTGTTCGCTAGTCTAGATAAGTTGACTAACTAAACATCGGTATTTTCCCGGATAAGTATAAGCTCAACACGATTAGATGTTTCGTCCTCCTTTGTGAATGATCATCATCATCATCATCATCATCATCATCATCATCAAAGACAGCAACATCAGTGTTGGCACTGATGCTTCACTGCCGTACCTTTGTGAATGATTTTCGTACGAAAACTGTCTTACTATCAGATGAGAATTTGTTCCAACCTCTCTACGCCGATCAAATCTTCATTAATGGCGAAAATCTCGTGCGGTTTGCGAAGGAAAATAAGTGGTATCTTTCCAATATCGAATCGTCACTGAAAATTGAAGTTGCGGAATAATCTTCATTAATGGCGAAAATCTCGTGCGGTTTGCGAAGGAAAATAAGTGGTATCTTTCCAATATCGAATCGTCACTGAAAATTGAAATGTTGCGGAATTAGTTCTCAAAACGGTGACAAAGGGAGTGCCCAGAAAACTCAGCAAAATGCCGTGAGTAAGCACCATTTGTCAACAGATGTTCCGTAAATTACTTCCTCAGGAGATGAACAGATATGCTATGGGTTAGTGCTCCTAATTCTAAGAATGATTGGCGTCCGTCCGGACTGCTGTTTTGTATACTGTCTGAGCTGGCATAACCCGACTGAAACTGGTTTAAGATGTAGTTAATTGCAGGTTTCTAGCCCTGGTTCGAATAGGAAGGAATATGATCGACAGATGAGGAAGGGGAAACTGCTTGAAAAAATATCGTTGGCTTAGAACTCAAAGCTGTATGAATAAGAAGTCTAGCAGTGATGTTAAGAACTACAAGTCGACCAGTGAAATGTAACGTATCGGAGGTCCGTTTCTCTGGGTTGCTTCAAACTGTACGAGAGTCTTCTACTTGTTGAAGTGATGGCTTGATCAGCTGTATAGTGAATCCCGAAATATGTATTTGAGACATCCGAATAATTTGACGAGAGTTCACTTGGCAGGTTAGGGAGCATGTCCACTAGTCATGAGGCTGAACAATGTTTCGCATCCCAGGCACTTTTTGAGCACTACTTACCATAAACATACGTAACCTCTCCCTGTAAAAATCCCCAAGTGGAATCTCTTCTCTGAGGAAATGGTTTTGGAGAAAGAATGTCCCTCCTTACAACCTCCCTGCAGAAAACGAACACCACAGAACTGAAGAGAGGTCATCCAAGTGGAAGCAATAGGATGGAATTAACCTACATCACTAATCTGCTAATGGGCTATCGCTTCAAACAGTTCATCTTAAACACAGAGGTTACCCTTAGCTATGGACCCAGTTATCGCTCCTCGAACTTAACAAATAATCTATTTTTTAGTATGGACATAACACCATTCCCTTATGCTCAATAAAACATGTGATAGTGAATTGATAAAGTTGAAGGACAAGGTGATACAACCCACGATTACTCATTAATTGCCAGGTTTCTAGTGGTTCCCGTGGCACTTGTTGTTATATGAGAATGAGCAACCGCGGTGAATCTTTCTTTGTCAAGTCTCGTTTGATCCGGTAGGATGGGAAAAACAACGTCTTGTTGAAGTAGATTGCACAGCCTGATGCCTATCATACAGTCCTACCATATCATACAAGTGAATTTTACTTACGAGTGTGCAGCACCATTTTCCACAGACAGAAAATTATGTCACATCATCAAGAAAGCCGTTCCAAGCAAGCTCGGAAGAAGTTGAAACTTCATTACTAAAGTAAGTAATAGTCTAATAAGTAGATTGCACAGCCTGATGCCTATCATACAGTCCTACCATATCATACAAGTGAATTTTACTTACGAGTGTGCAGCACCATTTTCCACAGACAGAAAATTATGTCACATCATCAAGAAAGCCGTTCCAAGCAAGCTCGGAAGAAGTTGACACTTCATTACTAAAGTAAATATATAGTCTAATATAGTCCTTACGTTCACCCTCCCGAGAAGCAACACCCATACCGATAATACATACTGGAGGCGTTCAAAGAAGTAGGGTGCAAATGCTTCCGTACAAATGTCGTATGTGAACTTTTCTTTAGCAGACGCAATGAGACCGGAGTTTTAAAACAGGAATGGCAGTAAAACGACGGAAAATTGACTCAGGAGGTTATAGCCCTCTGCATTTCATGATGAGTAGGATCCGTAAAGCTTGGTATCATAATGTAAGTCTAGGTATACTGTTGCTATCTGCGATTGTTATGGCTGATCTGTAGTATAATGTCAGTGTGTAATATGGAATCGTAATTACGGCTTGGGAATGTTTTCAGTTAGTGCCACTTAGACCGTAAACACTATATGCTAAGTGTGCCTAAGCCGTTCAACATTAGTATGCACAACGAATGTGGATTGTTTGTTCCCACGTGAACAAGATCATTCGTACATCCGTTTACTTCAATCAGTTAACTACCTGAAAGTCCAATGCTACCAGGTTACGCGTTTTACGAGTTTTGGAATCTATCCCATACTTCAACTGAATCCTTAACCAATGATAGTGTTTTTGCAGCCCATGTTCACTTTGCAGTATAAGTGGGTGCTATATACTGAACCAAAGAGCATCTACAAACAATGAATGGCTCTGAGCTGAAGGAATTTTGATACCTTGACTCGCTTCTCTACTGAATTGAGCCTACTGAGATCAAATATGAAATCCGTTACTCCTCCCCCAGGTTTGCTACCCCCAGCTCCAAAAAGAACCGAACGCAGCACAACAGAAACATCGTCGCCACTGTTTAAAATAGTACAAAATGCAAAAACATTTTCAGCCGTTGAAAAACTTCAAGTTCGCCCCCCATGCATCTCTTCATCCATCACATAGGTGGCAAGGAATTGTACCGAGCAATGTAGATGAACTTGATGTTGCCGCCACCCACCACTTACGGGCCGTTATTTTGTTTTTAGGCATTGAGCTACTTTCACAAAGTCTATTCTTGTTGCAGACAAATTCAATAATGTTCTGGACTTTTCGGTTAACTATTCTAAGATTATGAAATTGATTCTAACAGATCTGAGCGTGTATCACTCCATTCATGCCTGGCTAACCAGATTACATACTGACCTCATCCTTTCTTGATCAGGCGCAAAGTTCATTTTAGGCAATAGTCTGGATAAAAAGTGCTCGGGAGACGAGTGCTTTTTTCGTATGCACAACTTCTCACTCGGGGGTTACCAGACCCCCTATATCTCTACTGGTTAGCAAGAGCCTCCTCTAACATCATCATTTGATATTCATGGAGCACATGGATTGAAACTAGTTGTAACGAACGGGATTTTTGCGGTGGGATGGAAGAACAGGACTCCAGCGAGTTAGGTGGCAAAAACTGCTTTCAGGGGGTTCCCAGCAGCAGTTAATATACGACAAATACACTCATTTGCATACTAATTTGTTTTTCACACGAGACTCACCTTAGTCTTAGGTAAATTTCTCATTTATGATGTTTGCCTTACGAGCAGTGTGTTACGTTTAAGCAGACAATATATATCTGTGGTCCAAACGTGGTTCAGACATATTGTGTGTGGATCGAATAAGTTGACCATTCTTGTGAGGCTTTAGAATCTTTCTGAAGTCTAATGGAAGGAATATAAGGAATGCGCAAGGCCCACCTAAGGTTTTAAGTGAGATGATATTCGGGATATCGGAGAGTATTTTCTTGAAATGACACACTCATTATTAGGTGGTCTCTGACCAACACATTCAATCTAAGGCCGTCGTAAACGGGAAATTTAGCTGGGAATCAGTTGAGTCTCTTGTTGACACCAGCTTAACTTCAAGTGAATTTATTATACTGAATACATACAATTTGACGTTCAAGAAGAAGGCATGTTTCACGAAAACTCGGGGATTGCGTCCACCCCATGAGGCCCAAGAAGGACGAAGGGTATTCAAGAACTTTTAAAGTAAGATAACGGAAGACATTGCTTTGTCTTGTTTGTATCTTTCATCATTAAAACGTTCTTGCCTTTTTCACATTATGTCATAATGAAATTCTTAAGCCAAATTGGGACTTTTTAAATTAGATCCAATTAAGATTTTTGGAGTCCTTTCAAGTAAGTTTTCGCGATTCCTTTGAAAAAAAAACAACTGAAATTGAATCCTGACTGGCTTGCTTTTAAGTGAATCCTTTTTCTCTTATTCAGTCAGCCGTTAGACCCATGATACCAAGATGTCACGCGATTGAACGACCATTTGACCATTCCTATGTGGTTTCTATGACTACTGTGCATACTCTCAGCTGAGGCAGCTATTGACTTTACTTTAAAACTATAGTTGGGAATAAACTGAAAGCAGTTCACCAAGTTTGTGATAAACTAATGCGATCACTCGTGTCCAAATCCCAGAGTCAGTAAGCTTTCCATTTCACCTGGCAGCCAACCTTTTTTTAACTTGTGTACCGGCATCTAAATGCAGATCACTGATTCTTCTAACGCATGCAGCAGAATATCACACTAACCTAAACGTGTCCTGAAAGGAATGGAAACCAGTAAACTCATGTGCTCCTAGCAGTCGCAAGTCAACCTATAATTAAACTAAACCAGGATATGTTGCAAACCAATTCGATGAAAACTTAGAATAGGGAGGTTAATGAAGCGAAAATGATGCGCTTCACGTGTGCTCCATGATGTCGCCTTGCCAACCAAAGTGTCCCCCCCCTCCCAGATCATTCCACAGGTGTCCTTTGTGATTATCCTGTACTTTTGCGAACACTCACTGAAAAGACCGATGAACTTGACCTTCACCTGCCCGAAAAATTGATGGTCTTCCATGTGTCATTATGCAGGTTGCAGTGCACTCGCGAACCCACCGATCTTGTTTTGGTGACAGAAAGCAGCTTTGTCAGTCATCCGTGGTCGAAATCCAATCTCACCTCCCCCAGCAATGAGTCACGCGCACGAACAAGTTGTGTTGTTTGTGGATGCGAATAGATATTCACGCGAACCTGTCAACCAAGAGGGACAACCACTCGCCACACGCAATTACCACAGGGTTGTTTGACAAAGAAACTAATGCAGCTTTAGTGGGTGGGATTCAAGGACATAGACATGACCTGGCACTTCAGGTGTGTTTTGTGTGCATCTTTTCGTGTTGAACTTTAAAGGGAATTGAGTAACCGTTCCTAATTGACTATAGTTAGATCCCATCGGCATTTAAGGTAGCTGGAAACGTGTGGGATAAGGAAGACCAACCTGGTGGGTAAGCAACCGTCAATTAGGAGACGTGGTCGAATTTGAGGAGTCATAAACAATTAGAAACTTAAGAGTTAAATGAATCACATATAGTTCAGACTTTTGGGCTGCCGGTTTTGAATAATCCATACTTGCATTTCAAACAACTTTTATTCAGTGAGGGAACGACACTGCGTCGTGTGAACACTACCGGAGATGGTTCATTCTGATTTCCATAGCGTCCGACAAAGTGGGACAGATGGTAGTCTTAGGAGCGGACATTATGAACTGAAGTAGAGATGAAGATAACGAGAGATTTCGTCCTGGAAAACCTTTTTTCATGAACCGGGCTTTAGGATAATACGAAGTTATAGAGCTCAGTCCACCGGTACCACCAAGCACATAAAAGGTGACCAAGTTTGGCCTCAGGTAACCATAGACATGGTTCGCATATTCGACATTTTTCTTGCAGATGAGACACTACAAATCGGGCTGCTTCTACTCCAATTTGCTCCTGAAGAATGCTCTCTCCCGTGATTCCAGCGTTTAGCTGATAGATCAAAGTGCAAGCCACGATTTCGCGAACACTTCTGTGGTTATCGAATCTCTTCTCTTCTCAGCGGTGACCACCTTTTGCAGAATCTAGGAAGAAACGAGAACGTATTCTGACTTGATCAATGGCTTCTGCTAACTTATGGAGTCCAAGCTGGCCAACAGGCAAGTTTAACTGTACCGTTTACCTCCATCCTCGAAACTGTGCAGTAAGCTTGACAGCTAGACTCGCCACATTTGAGGATGGCCCTATGGCTTATGTATAAAACAGCGAATCATAAAATGTACCGTCAAGTGTGAGTTTGACTATGGTTAATCTGCTGTTGATAGACAACCGCACATACACATATAGGTACTATAGGCTCACTAACTACAGGGTATCTCATAATAAACGCAAAAAATAATACCCATGTTGAAACTTTAATGGTAATTTAAACACTTATCGTTTTTTATGTGGACACACGTGCATCATGGAGGTTTACTGTAAACAAACCGATATTTGAAAAGATGCTGAAAAAACCGCCTCTTTCTTCTATAACAAGTTGGAGATGGTATGCGATGTGAGACACAGCATGTTTAAATTCTTCAAGCGTCGCTCGTGCACACAGATGAAGTGCGCGGTTATTACAGCTGACAATGATGATGAATGATGAGTTGTTCTTGGCCATTTGCATCAACGGTTCGCACCACAACCCGGTGAATAATTCCCTTTTCTTTATTGGAACTTTACTGAACCCGACGGCCCGTTAGTCTGACGCACGTGGTTTCAGGGAAAGGCGTGCTAGTCCAGTCTAAGTACATAAAGATCAATGTCTAATTATATGACCTCTGCCATTACTACGCACGTTAGGCGCGTTTATAAGAATACTGACTGACCGTATCAGTTTATGCACTGACGCTCATGGTCAACCGTTGGGTGACCAGTGTGTGCCCCTCCATTCTTCTGAAGAAGACGGCATCGCTGATCGGATAAATTTACGGATGAGAGGCGTCTGGGAAAAAATCATGCTGCCTTATTGCGGGAGAAATTATAACCATGTCTTTAGCTCGTCTTGGACTACGATAACCTGTGTTAGGCATACTAACCACTTGTGTATCCTCTCTCGTCGTGCTTGAATACTGAAAAAAGAATCACCAGGCACGAAGTGGCAACAACAGTCAGAAGCCATACTACCCACAATAACCACTGCCAGTGTACTTCCTCTTACGTGGGGTGAATTGGTCACGTGGCAAAGATCAAAATCCTTTGCTAAAGTTCTGCGGATGCATACTCGGGAGTAACATGCTAGGAAAATGTCCACTGAATGACATATTTCTGTAAGTGTTCCTTAGTGCGGTACCACGGTATATAAACACAATGTAGGGTTTGGTAAATGCTGATAGCAATTGTTTGATAGTTCAGTAAGGTGTTACGGTTAAGCTTATTCGTATTTATTGTCAGCATCCTTTCTTACCAGCAGTATTTCTCCTCAACTTACCGTATCTTTCAGGGGAGCTTCGAATTCCTAATACTCTGACTAATTTGTTGAAAGAGATCCGAATGTTTTTGCATAACTCAGCAAAAAATCTGCAGCGCAAAACTTCGCACTGATTCCGTCGGCAAATATTGATGAACGTGTGCTGCTACAAATACAGACCTAATTGCTGATGATGAAAGTGTCGTGAAAAACACATGCTAGACTATCTTACTTGCGACCTAATTGCTGATGATGAAAGTGTCGTGCCAGACTATCTTACTTGTAGTTCCTATCAGAATTACCTAAAGCGGAAATGTGAAGCCAGTCACTGATTACGAAGTTACCCAGTCAGATCTTTCGTAGAAAAACAAGGTCAAAAATATGCTATGAAAAGCGGACCTACCCGTTAAAATACCACTGATCTTCAGTGAAATTCGCTTGGATGTTACAAGTTATACTGATTTTACTCCACCATCAAATATGTCGGAATTACAAGAGACTGGCGCTTATAATGAACGCCAACAAACTTGAAAAAAATTTACGCATTTTGGAATGTCCACATGGCGAGATCTCCCATCTTAACTAATTTATCATCTTGCTTGTGGAGCGCCTCATGAGTTTTGAGGCTTTCTGCCGCGCTAACGTATTAACATGCACATGCTTCTGAAGGAGACACGTGCCTTTAACTTGTTGATGTATCCAAGTGAACTTCACATGCTCACACTAATTTAATTCGGATGGTCAAAAAATATCTCGCCGCTGCAGGGGTGAAAAAAATTTCACGCATCTTGAGTGTCCACATGGCGAGATCTCCCATCTTAACTAATTTATCATCTTGCTTGTGGAGCGCCTCATGAGTTTTGAGGCTTTCTGCCGCGCTAACGTATTAACATGCACATGCTTCTGAAGGAGACACGTGCCTTTAACTTGTTGATGTATCCAAGTGAACTTCACATGCTCACACTAATTTAATTCGGATGGTCAAAAAATATCTCGCCGCTGCAGGGGTGGTTTTACGCGGAAATGTTGTTTTCCCCAGTCACATTCTAACGAAGGTCATTCCAAACAACAAGTCCCTCGCGCCTTTGTTCTCAGGCTGTCAACAAAAATATCACCAGGACCGAAGGATGAGGGTGATGGGATAAACTCTAGGGAGGAACGAAACAGCCGAGCAACAACTAAACAACCTTGACCGAAGTGTCCTTTCTTGATTCTCGAATCCCCATAAATTGTTCTCCGAACGAACAAAGCAGTCTTTGAGGAGCGCGTTTACGAGTGGATGTGTGCGTGTTTATACGAGCAGGCGGACGCATGGGTGGAGTAAATTCGGTATCATGTTGTTGCAATTAACAGTGAATATCGCTGTTCATACTGAGCTTGGCTTGTTCATCTCTCCAACTTTGGTCTCCCTACAGTTTTGTATTTTTGTTTTCTCAATTGGAAACAATGTCCAAGTCACGTAGTTGACCTCACAAATAAGGACCAGTCACGATCGGTGGTAGCGAGAAGATCATTCACGCAGGAAGCAAACGTCATAAATCCAGAAGTGACTCAACCACAACACTGAATGGGAGTTGTTTATAGGAGATGTATTTCACGCGGCCTCATAAGCTCGCATGACCTTCACTTGGTTGCATACCCCCCTCGATCGTTCGTAGTACTAGATTTTCCATACAATGCCGGTTCATTGTGTTCCATTTATTAATTTAGCTTCTTGAAGGAACGCATTCAGCCAGCTGATTCCGACTTCATTATTTTCTTGACAAGTTTTGTCACTATAGGTACGAAACAGGCCGAGTTATGGTCATAATGTATCCGTTGTATTTATGCTCACAATTAGAATTTGCGCAGTGGATGCAAACACATTCTTGGAAAACTAAACTCAACCAAGTGCACACAGCATTCTTCAGTTGCTAACCAACGCAATACAGCTTATTCTAATTCCCCTACCAATCAGTGATCGCAACGTGAACAATTTATCCACCGCAGCAACTGAGTTTCACCTGTTCACAAGCTTTCTCAAGCTATTCTGCATAGTGCAGAAAAGCTTTTTCCTTGTATAGACGTAACACACTACTCATAAGGTTACAAAAATTTTCGACAGCCCACGAACGGCTTCGCCCCCTTGATGTGAGGGATTCAGTTGGGTCTCCCGCGAAAACCAAACTGATATGCAGTCGAGTGTGTTTCGCGTGCTCCTCGTACTTTAATTTTTTTATATGCAGGTTCCTTTATGGAATAAACTAGACATCACTGCTTCAATTTCCCACATTTTACCAATCACTGGACTGTCATTTACATGCTGATATGACGAGAGGGTAGCCAAACGAGTATGTCGGTTATCTCAGAACACTTCGACTGTTTTGCCTGACAGGCGCTAAAACACCAAATTCAGCTATAATTTCCCCACTGTATTCTTCAAGTTTTTCCACCAGGGTGTTTCTACAAGTCAGTGCACAAGTCTAATCCAGTCACTGAGAGCTGTATATCTCCACAAACGTGTTTATTTTTCTGCAATGATTTTGGGGATACAATATAATGGAACGAAATTATTGGTGGCATAAGATGAGTAACAGGTGAGTAATCGCCACTAACTAACTGAGACTACACCTTACTGATGAATTGGAAAAAGGGCGAAACAGCTGGCGACGCCAAAGTGTGAATGCTTTAAAACTTGGAGAGCATATTGCACCACACATTCTATAAGATATAGTCATAGAGAGAGATGCCTTTGATGCCTTTGTGTATCTGCCTCCAAAGCCAACGGGCATGAGAGAGTTATAAAATGGTATGCCAAACCACACCAAAAAATAGAGGGTATTATCCTCACAGTTTGTTTTTCAAACATTTTTCTTCCCTAAATGAGTGGGAGGAGATGGTTCAGTGGTTAGAGCGCGAATTTATTGACCGGAAGGCTCTTGATTCGAACCCATCGTCTGCCTCTTGGTGCCTCCTGTCTAGGCTGGCGCAACCTGGCAATATCCTAGTACTCGTGCTTTCCGTGAGTGGCATGGCTGCTAGGCACCGTAAGAGTGCTACAGCTGAACGAATATTTATTTTTATTATGGGTTTTAGACATTATCAGGGGAATAATCTACTGATTAGATCCTTTGCTACCGTAGATTACTTCTCACGACCACTGAAATCCCGAATTATGTATTTTTTAAATCATGGATAAACTATCTGAATGTATAAAAATTGTTGTTTCCACTCAAAAGTAGAAGGAGGTTGTTTCTTAATCTCAGTCACGTAACTGTGAATTCACGGGGAAATAATTCGGCCTTTAAATATTGGTTGTTTGAATTCAGATATCTTATTGGGAGTGATTGGAAAACATTTTGTTGGAAAATAGGACACGTTTGAATTCCATTGATTGTTTGCTTCTTCTTTCAAATCAATAGGTTGTTCCCGCTCTGCAAAAGACAAAGAGGTATTCAGTTGTCTGATCAAAGAACGGTTATGGTGTGTCTATTTACTCCATTCTGTGCATAGAAATCGTTTACTGAAACCGGTTATTTGAACTCTCAAAGTGAGAATACAACCCGTTGCGGACATTGCGAGTGGCTTCTGATGATGATGTTAGCTTTTACTCATCAATCATTTTCAGAATGCATCACAAGGGGAAACCGCAAAATTCATTGGTTTGTTGATAGGCTGTCGGTTTCTCAAGCGGGGATAGAGCGCATGATAAAGTGCCATTAGAAGCTAACTGAATAGACAAAATCAAAAGGGTTTACCTGCATGGCGCCTTACACATACAATTTGCCTACTAAAATAATTACCGGCTTACATTATGGTCCTTGGATGCTTCGCCGCAATGGCTCTATCAAACAATGAACCCTTTGGCTGACTCAGCAGTCTACTTCAAGACAGAAGAACATTACGAACAGGCAGTGTACCATGAGGAGGACGTTACGGGTACTGTGAAACAATCTATCTAACTGTATTTCCATGGATGACTTTCCTGATATCGTGGTGTGCCTTTCTCCGTAACTTAATGATCATGAGATAGGGATACCGATAAAAAAAACTCTTACCCACAGTGCGGAATTACGACGCAGTTCTGAAAATCTCTATGACTTCACAGGTTAAACAATGTCCCGTTGATTTAAACCCCCTAAAACCACCGAGACGAATACTGTATTCCACAATTTATGTTGCTCCTGATCTTCATTTATCAGAATGTGCTTGAATAGCTCCGATGAAAATTCCCAGTTGTAAATAACCACATCGTGAGGTTCACATCTGACTCAGCTTAACCATTGAAACGAACGAAATACATTTAATGATCAAAACAGGTCAAATAGTGAAACTCTTTTGAGGATCATTCATCTTAATGTAGACCTGCGTGTTAAATTACACGTGCAGAGCTAGGTCTTACATATCGTCTCGGATTATTCACCTATCCGGTTAAAAATGATATAATCGTTCCACCGTAAAATCTTTCACTGTTGAGCTGTCTTGCCATCCGAAGAAAGCATGAGGGTTGGCCAGGTTGCCCAATTCTAGACAGGAGCAGTCGAGATAAAAAAAATTTGGCTTCAAAGCACAGACCCTCTGGTCAATAATATCTGCGCTTTAACCACTGAGCCATCTCGAGCTCATAGTGAGGCAGCATTTTAATTTTCTTGCTTGCAAGCTTTGTAACAGCAAAATAAAAATAATGTTTGAGAAATAAGCTGGAACACTTCAAGCCACATGACATCAAAGTGTTTTTCTTGATGTTCGGAACGCCTACTGAAGATTTACTCTGTCACACCTACAACAGTTGGGGTCATGTCGGGTCAGGCATATCACGTTATGCTGGCATCTATTGTTGAGACACGTGAAGAGTGTGATGACTGCCATAAACTTATCACAAACCAGCATAATAATACTTGACTATTACGGGTACACGTAACGTCAAACACCGGCACAATTGTAGAAGTTACTCGTCTGCGTTGTTCTACGTTCCCGGCCATCGTCAGCTCAACACGATTTATCTAGGTCACTATAGGATGTGCTTATGTGAAGCTGTACTGAAGACATTCGCGACACGTGTCCATCACTCAGTTTATCAATCAGACAGTGAAGACTGTTGGGTTCAAACACAACAGTACTCGGCCGACCGATTATTTTAATCACGTTATGTTACAAAATACAAAAACAACGGGAACGTATTTCAATACAAAAAATACACTAGTCTCCCAGTGCCAATACAAATGACAAGGATCAATTACAATTATCTTACTGTAGAGAAGAACGTCGTACAAGCAAGTGGCAATCTCCTATTTGGGTGATAGAAATGCAGCGAAACACTAGGGCTAATACAGTGACAAATTCTGCTTACTCTGCAACAATTGCAATTACCAACTTCGTTCACCAAAATCCTTGATATTGTAGAAGTTAGGACACTTTTGTTAGGGGAAGCCTCCACTGGAAACTGCTGGCTGGAATAACATTATAAACAATAGACTGGATCCGAATTTGCGTTTGATCGTATTGTAGCAATTTTCATTTCCCCATATATCAACGGTCAGAAATACATGAGTGTATATTTACCGCAAAAGTAATGGGTCGTTGTACTGATGTGGCATTAAGAGAATGACTTCTGGTTACGTTGCCTTAGACTATGGGTTGACACACACACACACTCGCGCTTTGGGGACAAACTGGTCTCCGTAAAATCATCATGACCTGAGACAAATGCACTCATCTGCATATCTATTTTGTTTTCAAGGGAGGATCACGTGCATTTCTCATTTCTGATATTTCTTGGGCACTTTGGATTCAAAGTGGAACATAAGTTTGAGAAAAAATCAAAGACTGAGCCTACTTGATGAGCCCCAATGAAGGCGAAACCGCTAGGAGGTTGTTGAAGAGCTTTCAGCAACCTTATAAATAGTTACTGTTATCATTTGCCCCATTCACATGATCATACGCGTATCTGAAAGTTTTTCACCAACTCATATTGTATGAGCCTACTCATATCATCACCATCCATGAAAACCAATTTAAAAAACTGCCAGTTCTGTGCCTGTAAGGAGTGGCCCTCATAGACTGGAGGACTACGGTGTCCGAGTAAAAAATGCCACTTATGTGTTTGTTTGGTCGGTCGGTACAGCTTTCATATCAGCTGAAGGTAAACAGAGTTTTTTTCATAAAGAAAACTACTCACAAGTTTGCTGAAGGCCCTTCAGTTGTAGAATATCATAAACGAGAGATTCATCTGAGTCTCTCGTGAAAACCAAATTGATTTGCAAACGAGTTTAGTTCTCGTAAACTAAGTTTTCTTAGGCTGCGAGGAAACCTTTTTGGAGCAAAGTGCTCTTTTCTGGAAGTTCTCTTCTGAAAAGCCCTCAATCAGCAAAAAGGGATGTAAGTGACCAGACAAAAGTAGATTGTGTGAGGAAGAATGCCTACCATGGGTTGCTTACTCAACAGGGGACAGATCTAGTATCAAGACTCCATAAAGCTATGTTATTTCTATACCGTTATGCAGGTTGTTTATATATTATATTACCATGCGATATTTAAGTTAATGGCCCCGTGTTATGAAAATCTACAGAAGTAGCAGTCATGGTTTTGCAATTTTAGACATCCGAATCTGAAGAGACTCCCTTCAGGAAAAGCCAGACCCAGAGACAAGTCACTTTGTTTGATTCACGAAACAGAAAAATTCCTTCCAAAACAAACTAATATTAGTTACCTCCTTGCAGTGACCTGGCTAGGCGAACAAAGTTACGTTTGATGAACCTTGCCGCAGATGTTCAGCTCGTCACTCAAAATCAAGCCCGCATTTATATTTCCAAAAACTAGCGGTTTGAGCTTGGAATGATTTGAAGTGAATTACAATTGCGTTCCGTTCCGTTCAGTTCCGTTTGCGATACTCACCAACTGAATATACAGCACGAAGATTGCCTGACACGCTATTTGAGATACTCCAGTTCATTTCCCTGAAATAGCACACTACTCACATGGTTGCTGAAAGCCGCTTGACAGCCCACTGCCAGTACCTCTTATCTTGAGACACACCTGGTACGGCTGGCCCCTGAATGTGAGACCCAATCTTACGGCACCTGAATAAAGTGCTACTGTTTGGGGAGCTCATTAGTTGAAGTCCATTGTATATACAATATACTGCAGCATTTCGGACGTTTATTTAATGCTATAGCCTGTGGCTACAATAGTTCCTGAACTTACAGTAATAGTGAGTAGAGGTGAGGCGGATTAATAAACTTGCACTCACTACTGTTTGTTGAATAGTACCTGATACTGTCACTTTCGATTCTTGTGTGAAAATGTTTTCTGAACTATTTTCACATCGAACAAGGAACAGCAAGGCAAAGTCTTTTACCCCTACTGGATCAACAAGACATCACTGACAGTAGGATGTTCTTATCGTATGCAGTAGAACTCTACCCGAGCCGTTTGTCAAGAGCTGGCTATGAGCAAATCCGCCGCTTTATCTACTCCATATGAAGGTGTTCGGAATGAAATCTCGTTTGATATTTCCTGAGTTCCACTCAATCATTACATAAAGTCACTCTAAAGTTTCCGTATTCAACCTCATTAGGTCTTTTATCTGTGTTCAGTTTGGTCATCAACATGAAATTATGCTTACAAACGTGCGTCCTGACTATCAGTTGTACACCCCAAGAATCACATCTGTAAAAGCGAGGGAAATGTGAATGATTTCATGCTTGACATCGTTATCCTACGTATTAGCTGAAAGGAAGGTGAGAAAAGTCGTTGGATTATAGGCAATACACTGCTCATAAGGTTGCTGAAAATTCTTCGAAAGCCTACGAGCGGCTTCGCCTTTCTTGGATTCCAGGTGAATCTCCCACAAAACCAAATTGTTTTGCAAATCAGTGTATTTCGCTCAAAAGTGATTGTTTGGAGCGACAAATTAGACCATATGCAATGGCAGTGTTGCCCACATAGTAATGCGCTGCAAGTGTTCCAGTTTACTTGGAGACTAGCACACAACGCTTCCGTCCAAAATTCAAATTCGTCTTTGTCGACAGGACCGTCTGCAAGCATCAGCAAAAAAAGGCTATCCAGTTGAGGAAATCGCGAAAGTATGATTTTAGTCTAACTACAACGGTCAGTTTGCGCACATGATTTTATGTACCACCTGTGGATGGGTGACCTTGAAGGAACGACACTTCATTACAAGAGACGGTAGATTTGATTGTAATCACAGCTAATTAGGCAAACTTACAACTTTATCAGTCTTTTTCTCAACCTTGTTTGTGACAAACAACCCCGGACGATTGGAGAGTAACTTCCGTTTGTTTATTGGCTAAAGGCTTTCAGAACAAATCGCTGTTTTGTTTTAAGTAGTTCGCTCTGACGAAGTTAAGCCGTTCACAAGTGGCAGAATACACGTGACTGTTGCGTGTAGAATTTTGCACCTGGTAGGATTGCGCGCACTGAATCCTGGTCACTTCCGTTCATTGGGATGCATCATTGAAAGTGGAAAACACTTCACTTAGTCGCAGGTCAAGAAAAGTTTGCAAAGTACATGAGTGGATTTTTCGCTCTCTCATGAGAACTAGTGCGAGGCTTCAGCCATGGTGAAATTTTTTCAGTAAAATGAGAAACAACGAATGAGACAGCATCGGCTTAAATACCACCAGATTGAAGCTGTATACATTGCGATGACTAGCGTTAACTGATAGAAAACGTTCCAGATGTTTGGTTTGTGGAAACAGAACTGTCAGTTTTAGTGGAAAACGTCACAGTAAGTGACTGGCTTTACAGCCCCACTTGCAAAATGCAACACTTAGAAAACTATTGAATTCATAGTCCAATATTTTGACAAATTAGTCGGCTGTCAGTCATGAAAAAGCCGACATTTTCAAGACCCCTATTCTTGCCGGAAATTACTATTTGTATACCGTTTTTTCCTTTAATGTCCTTGAAACATTGTCAAACAAGACTTGTTTGCATTTATACAACTTGCGATTAAAACGAGTACAGCTTGAGTTCAAACTCGCCATCAATACCGCATTTATATCAATAATTTTCGAAAATTCACTGGACCACTGTTAACTGGCTGCGTTTTGGAATTTTTGAAGGAATCACCGAAAAACCACTGCACAGTAATCTATGACATGCCTGGTTATTTCAATGCTTTGAGCGACAAAATTATAGTACGGCGTGTCAGGAAAGTCGCACAAAAACCGCTGAAATTCGTGCACAAGAATTGATGGAAAGTGGACCCACATTCTGCCCCATCCACAGTGATATCTGTGCGTTATGACTCTTGCTTGTTTGTGGTAGATAATATGATCGGTTCCATTGGGTGAACATTTCGTGTGATTTTAAAAACAAATCAAACTAGTCCGAAAGTTTAGTTGTGCCGCTTTAGTTCTGGCTAATCTAACTGACTAAAAACAGCATTCATTTTTATCAGTATCATCACTGTTAATCAAGTAAACAGCACCGAATTATTCGGAGTAGCCAACATAATGATCCAATCACGTTCAAATATTCCACTCATCTGATAAACAGATAAATGGACGAAACCAGAAACGATCCGTCGGAGAGTTTTCATCACTCTTGTGAAGTTGGAATAGTACTGTACATGCACATACACTTACAGTGATGCATCAACTTCGTGGCGGAAAGTTTACTAGCAAACTGAAAAATCTCTTTCGTCATCCGTCCAGCAGCTTGGTATACTGTTTCTGAAACGAACGATTATTCGAGCTAGGAAATGCATAACAAGATGGCTCAGTGGTTAGAGCGCGAATTTACTGACGGGAAGCGCTGTAATTCGAACCCGATCTCTGCCTCTTGACTTTCCCTCTCTGGGCTTGGACAGTATCCTGGCAGTATCCCAGCTGTCGTGCTTCCTTCTGGTGGCATGGCAGCTAGGCACCGAAAGGGTACTACAGCTGACCGATTTTATACACAACAACCAAGCCAAAAATTATGACCAAACGACAAGGAAAACCCATTGCCAGATGGTTTGCGAGTTGACCATACACCAACCGCACAGTCTTTGCCTCCTCGACTGCTGCTTAGGATGGAATCACTTGTGCATCAGAGGTTAACTTGGAAGATTACATAACTTGACAGGAGTCTGATGGATGCGATAAGTTTTATCTGCACTGTAAACAAAAGCTAAAATCCGGTGTCACACTTTCTCATAAAGTACAACAAAAAGATCAATTAAAACCCCCTTCCTGCTACGTTGTTCATTACTGCCACACACCAGAACTTTGTGCGTAAATTAAACTCAGACCGATGCGTATGGCAGTACACCGTTTTCTACCAATTGACGCTAAACGGTAACTAGGTCCTGGCCTGCTTCATACCTGGGTTCGGGTATAATTTACGTTCACACTACGAGAATTAACCCCTCATGCACCACATGTAGCCATTTATTTTCGTTCGCCCAACCTCCTGTTAGAATTTTGGATATTGTTCCCCTCTCCGCGTCTTCCCCTATCGAGACACAGCAGTACTGATTCAGGCACTCAGCAGGGGGATGAGACTTGTTTGGTTTCGTACTGCAAAGGTTCATCACAGCCTTGCTGACGATTGGCTGTTTGGCCACCCAATTTGTCTAGCCTCCACTGGCCAGGTCGCTCAGACACCAACCTAGCTCTTGTCATGGGGGCAGAAAAGCACACCAACGAGACCGGAAATTCCAGGACGAGTCACACATGCCAGATGACCTGACAACCAATCATCTCTCAAGCACACCATTAGCGTGACCTTAAATCTCGAACCTTATAAAGATGCGTCATTCACCGATTCCGTCAAAAATTGTCACGTGGTGTGCTGCGAGCTGACAAGTAATTTGCACGCTGCACGGTTTTTTTTATCGCAAGGATTTACTGGACATCAACAAGGTAAGTGCTACCACTGTCGGCTTAATCCAAAACCTAATGATAGCGTCTGTTCACCGTTGGTCTACTGTGATTGCGTGTACTACAAGAGATATTCTGTGGTGAGCAGGATCATTATGGCAGTCCAGATACGCTTTACTCTAATAACTATATCACACACTGTATCCCTGGTAGCTACATTAACTACTGATCGAGGGTTAGGTTATTTGAACCCCCGCTGGTGGTCTCTCAACTATCCTATTGGTTGCATGTGTTGTCATCCTGTTTCTTTTCCCATGTAGACATTTCTTAAGTATCCTTAAAGTACAAATACAAATTTTAGATGCATTTATACACCTTTGCTTTTTTGCTAGTCATACAATAGTACGGGGACCTCTCATACATTATCGTAGTCTCCAAAATCTTCCAAAATATCTGACCCAAACATAAGCGTACTGTTGCACCCATCATTCGAGCTGTGCGCGTGAGTTTTCGCGAACAACAAAATGAGCCACACAAGCATTTGCCTTTCTCCCCATACCTGTTTCGTAGCCTTATCAGCTTACAACCTGACCTTCAGGTCTTTGTGATCTTCGCTGGGGAGGCGTTTGATTGGTCTATTTGGTACTGTCAGTGGACACAATCAATGCATATCCATCAGAAAGGCACTGATAAACAAGTTACTTGCTTTGTGTCTGGTAGGTCACCGTGGTATGAGTGTTTTTTGTATGTCAGCCAGCCTTTGAACTCACGGTCAATACATTGCATAAACAAACTAGGTGTGGCTGCCAATGAGAAGGGATATTTACTGTCGAACTGTCATTGGTTTTCAACCCTGCTAGTCGTTTTTTTCGCGAAAACCATTGTTTATCACTTTCACGTCAGATTGGGGTAATGTGTGGTAGTCACCTGTGTGGCCTATCAAAGATACAATGGCGCATGTACTTTGTGGGTGTGTGGCTAGTGAAACCGGATAAGTGTATGAAGGTCATGGGTCTTCGCTCAGTATCTGGAACGAATATATACAGCAACACTGGACAATGCACCCAGTTTTCGAGAAAGTAAATTCATAAAAGGTACGTTGGTGACCATTTTTTGAAGATGCACATCGATAACTACTCAAACAAAAGAGAGTGAACTGATCGTATAAATCATGAGAACCCAAAATAATTATGTCGTGAGATATACGATAAATATTACTTTAGTTTAAAACCTGATACGTGCAGAGCACTCACTGTCACCATTTTTAGTGCAAAACATCCACTCATCATGTAATTATTACTCTGTTTTGAGTTCTTCGAATTCGCATCCGTCGAACACGAACAGTCGTTCGCTACATTCTACTACCTGCATGTTGAATCAGTATAAATAAAACATGTCTTCTGCTGGTACTGAGTGGGAATCAGCCAAACTACCAAACTTCATCGTGTCTAATGCTATTTACCGGAGACGCTAACAAGAAACTTAATATTTTGCATGCAGTACGAGGCCCTGTGTACTGTTTCTGGGATATGTTCACCTGCTTCCATATGCTGTTTGGAATCAAACGGACCTGAGTTGTGTTGGCACTCGAAAGCGTTCGGTTGCGCAATTAAGAACTTTTCCTATATGTTGCTTTACAGAATGACGAGCTACAGATTAATTGATGAAGAACCGAAATCGAGACGATTGGAAACCATGATTGTTCTTCAGCTCACTGCGATCGCGGACGAACTGGATAGAGAATGGGCAAGAAAGCTACCGTACCAAGAGCGTAAAAGGTGCAACTGTGGATGTTCTGTACCGCATTCATCGGGGCGGTATCCAAGACCTATTGGAAGGCAGGTGAGAAAGTTTTACCTCCAGATCTTCTTATTAGGCTCTGACGTTTTGTAACAGTATTGTAAACCGAAATAGTGGGACGCTGTGCGGTAATCCTCTTAAGAAATATCACACTGAGGGGGGGGGGGCTTACCCAAGTGAGAACTCCCTAAGCGAAGCTATCAGATGGATCATTATTGTATCTCTGTCAGGTTAACGGGTTGTTCCCGACTCTGAATGGACACCTTGTGCTGTTTCCACTATTCAAAAGAGTGCTTCTAATAATGTGTCTTCAAGAGCGAATCGAAATTAATTGGTCTCAAAACTGTTTGTATTACTGTAGACAATTGTTTCTAAGAGAGGAGTCTTCAAGAAGATCGCACTTGCCCACCCTAGTGGAGTGCTTATGACTTCCAGGCCACACAATTATTGGTAGTTATTGGTAATGCCGTCTGAGTGCATCCCAAGTCAGGATGACAGCGCTGTTGCATCTTACATCATTAGCACCCTTCTATTTCGAATCTCAAGGTTTCAAACAGTCCTTGGAATCCCTTACTCTGCCTTTCGCTTCATTCAAACTTGCGAAGTCGGATAGCACTTTGCATGTGCGTCCAAGTTCCAGTGTATCCGAATTAGAACTGACAACTGGTGATGCAGACAACGTCAATACCAACTTCTTAGTAAAAATCTCTAAGAAAATAACCATACAGTAAGGACGGACAAAATAACCGATGATTGGTAAACCAACCATATCAATTAGATCGACAGACCGTACGCGTCTAGTTTACGAACTTCTTGTGAGGGCATGAGCAAGGCTTCGATTCCGGCCTAAAATGAGCCAAAGGTAGTTCTTCTCTAAAACAGCGATGACTAAAAAAGGACACATGGGCTCACTAGCCTAATCATTGTGTGACGGATACCGGTTGTGGCAAACCAACCCACTTGATACCGCAATCGTTGGTTTTCATAATTTGTTTACTAGGAGGGCAATGAAACCCCCAGTCCTCGACTACCGTTGCCTCAGGCAATGGGTGACATCCTAAAATTTCCCCAATCATTTAATACACACTTTAGGTAGTAAGCCAATGTACAGTTTATTGTCCTTGTCCAACCGTAAAGCTATCAAAATCAACCAGCAGCAGATTCGTTCCCAGCCACACCAGACGCTGAAGTTAATTGTCTAAAGAGCGATTGTTTAAATCAAGTATCACTCACAATATCCCAAAATTACTTTCCTTTAACTTGTTTTTACCATTAGGTGATCAGCACCTTATGAAATGGCAGTCGGGCCCTGCCAAAAGGAACTCTTGATGACTCTGGGAGCGA
>NW_008751664.1:1371106-1373276 GCF_000715545.1 Opisthorchis viverrini
ACGAACAAGTAGGTTCAATGATTACATAAATAAGTAAATAAGTAAATAAACAAACAGGTAAATAAGTAAATGAATAACACCGGAATAGATTCATTCTGGAGGTACAACTGTGGAGCATAAATTTAGCATGTGATCACTCCTGAAAGCAACCCAACCGGTTGCTCTTGCTTGTTACCAGTTTTCACCCACTGCAGATCTCAAGAACATGCGACGCATATTGTGGCCTACGTTAAAGTCTGGTAATTTACAAATCCCCCGAGGACCGCGATTAGTGCACACAATCATACTGACAAATTTCGACCGGACGGCTGATCTTAGAAATCCTTATGAAGCAACAGAATAGTTCTACTAGTTGGAAGCAGCCAAATGGTTTACGGGTTTAGTGCGCTGACTGAAAAAAAATTGCGCCCAAACTTTTTTTCGTAATTGACAAGGACCTTGATTGAATAAGCTAATTATAATACTGCTGCCTTGACAGTAGCACCAGTTTGTTGTGCGTAATTTAGCACATTATCTTAACCAGTGTCAACGTAGCGGCTAAGCGACCACTCTTGCAATCGCCCTGGGAAATTCAGTTAGAGGGTGTGCTTGTGTAGGTCTAGGACCAAGCATGACTCATCTGCTACTTCTTTGAGGTCAGTCGAAGGCCGGTCGAGCTCTACAGTTTAAAGCTGTGACTCGTCTTGACGTATGTATGTGTGTGTGGTGTGGGTGTGTGTTTGTGATCGTGTGCGCAGCACACTGTGGTTCGAATGGTGTTCACCCCTCCCCTGCCACACCGGCTTAGCGAAGGTCTGTGTATGTGTGTCCCGTTCGGCGGTCGTGACTGTCAAGGCGGAGGGCTCATCGGCCGGTGAGGTCGAACATGCGGGTAGTCCCTATCGCAATGGAGCAGGAAACGATGTTATTAATTGCTCTGCTGATTCTCCTGATTTTCTTCGCATTGTTAAGACTTGCACAAGCACCTTATCAAATCTACTGGTGGCAGCCTGAAAGTAGCAGTTCGAGATGAAGTAGAGCCGAGCTTGGTAAGTTTGCTCTTAGTCAAACACATACTGAAGAGATGTTCAAGTCCAAAATCTCTGAGTTTTGATTTGAAATAGAAATAAACACACAAATTAAAGCGCACAAGAAATAGCTTAGCCGGCGATTGAGGTTGCAGTTGTGGACACCAGTATAAGCGATTAAGACTAGAATGTTGGAAAACAGCAGATGTCTTAGCTCTACCAGGATCACGGATTCTTCGTTTTTGAAAAAACCGCTTCATACCAACGAATTGCCTTAGTTACCGCCCCCCGTGAACTTAATTAGTCCGTAGAAGTTTCCAACACAAATGTAGTTATCAAGCGTTGATTTCCTCTGTTTTCATCACATGAACAAATCTCCCACACTGGAATAAACTAACATTGGTTGTTCCCGTAGTGCCCGAGGGCCCTATGGAGTTGTCCCAAACCTGACCCTACAAAGTTGGCTTCGATCGTTCTCACAGTTTAGTGGCAGTTATTTTGTATTTTAGATGAAGTTCATGTCTCCGCTTCATAGACTTCATTTGTTCTCGTCACTTGTGTCTGAAGTAACTCAAACCGTCTTGAAAGCAATGTTGTTATTTGCACATTTCATCAAAGAAAATATAGTGAAAGATCTCGGATCTTGGGCCAACTCAAGCATGAGGCGGCCTGTATGTAGGACACTGCAAACGAGGAATTCAGCCGGGATTCAGTTTAGTCTTCCATTAATAGCAAACAGGTGTGCAAATGAGCGTATCTCGCGGTCTTTTCACATTACTCATTCGGCCGAGGCTTAAGGCACAGCAAGCTCACTGAGGGAAAATCCCTGATGACTTCATGCAGTCGTGAATTCTTGCACAGTTGTTCTGCAACCCGTCCATCCACTTTGTAACCCGTAGGTAGGTTGATTTTGCAGCAGGGTATGAGATTCAACAAGTAGTAAGGATATTCTGAAAGTTCAAACAGGTTTCACCGGGCAAATGATCTCTGTTAAACTGGCACTGAGCAGCCGAATACGCCAGCGGTTCCTTTGATGAGTTGTTATTCCAGTTGCCACTCACTTCTGTTCTATTGTTGAGGGTATGCGATACTATTATCACTACTATCGTAGACACTGTATAATTTCAGATACCTGCAATTTCATTTGATTTAAAAGTGCACAT
>NW_008751664.1:1374147-1381913 GCF_000715545.1 Opisthorchis viverrini
CGGCACATTGTCGTGAGTGAGTGGATGCTTTCACGGACGCAGAATGTCACGTTTGAAGCACTCAGCAGTACGGACTACGTACAAGTGTCCAATGGTTCGGCCATTATTGACTGGTAGTCCCGGCTTTAACACAAGCGAAACATCTGTGAATTTCTTAAACTGGTTGTCAACTCTGACGCTATTCCCACCGCTTCAAGTTCGTGAAGCTCTATNCCGTAGACAATATAATTTCAGATACCTGCAATTTCATTTGATCTAAAAGTGCACATAGGCGCGGTATCTACTCACGTTAGGTTTTCATTTATTTCCTTGAAATATCTGTATGCTTTAGCAACATTTTTCTTGTCGACTCACACATTGCCAACTTTTTCTCAAACTATCAATCTAGGTGTCCGATCTCTGGGCCTCCGAATACAGTGTGCGAGGAACCTTATTTATCGGTTTAAGCCTGTTTATCGGATGTGTTGTCCTTAAAAAGACAGTCAGAGGGTTTTGGTGATCTTATTTCACATAATGGCATCAGGTTCAAACTTGCGGATGAAAGCTCCCGTTTGAGTTTGCGCATTCAACACCAGAATTACCGTGAACACAAGGACGGCTGAATTGGCGCGATCCAAAATCTCTTGGGACGTCCGCCAAGACTACTTGTCCGGCGAAAAGGAAGTTACCATCATGAAAACTGAAGTCTCTGCAACTGGAGAGCATTCATTAACTGGATGAAACCTGGATAACCAGCTACCAAGTGTCAAAGATGAAACACATCCCAACCGGAGCTACAAGTGTTTGCCATTTGTCACAAAACTTCTGGTTCACCTGTTACAGATTATACGCGTCACATTCTTATTTCCTATCGCTGAAATATTTTATTGTAAAAATACATTAAGCGTCCTATTGTTTGACGTACTGCGAACGTTTGAGTGTATTTTCTCGACACTTCATTGGGCAAACAAAACGCACCGCATGATAAACTGTAACAACCCCGTCGTCTTTTCGACGAGCCTCCAGATTCTGAACGGAATACGTGCAGTGTACAATGACAGCAGAACGAAATTGGGTAGAAACCTTGAATGTGCATTCTTCGTCTTCCAAAACCAATCGGCACATTGTCGACCGTGAGTGGATGCTTTCACGGACGCAGAATGTCACGTTTGAAGCACTCAGCAGTACGGACTACGCACAAGTGTCCAATGGTTCGGCCATTATTGACTGGTAGTCCCGGCTTTAACACAAGCGAAACATCTGTGAATTTCTTAAACTGGTTGTCAACTCTGACGCTATGCCCACCGCTTCAAGTTCGTGAAGCTCTATGAGGTCACCTTCGTGTCGCCAGGTTTGTGATCATGCGTACCGAGAAAAGCAACTCGCGATTGTACTGAAGGTGTGGTGGGTAAATTAGTAAGAGGCCTAAAACAATCAGAAAGCTGGTGAATGGGCAGATCTTGTAAGCCACAGCATCTATTAACCCAGTAGACAATGCAGAACTCGAGGCTGGCTCCCTTCTGGAATTATTGGTTCGCGTCCCGTCTGGACTATGCTTTCTGGTTTGGTCCTTGTGGCCAGACAGACGAGTGACTGATTGCAGCTGTCACCAGTTTAGTAGCCATGTCGACTGTACGTGTCATGCGCCTTCGATTGCGCTTGTGTGTGCATCTGGCGAAATGCCACCGCCGGTGACCTGTCGCATGACCTGACGGCATGGGGCACATGACGGCATGGGGCACATGACGGCAAACACCAAGGAGGATAAAAGAAAAACAGACGTAAACTGAGTGTTGGGGTGTGGACCACGGCTGCCCAGTGATAAACTTTCAGTATATCATGGCAACTATAAATGCTTTCATATTGCGTCATGCTTATGTCTTTCTGCCTGCGCCCATTGAACGCGCCGAAGTATATGCGATTCTCCTGTCTTCCTCCACAGTTAGCCTTGTGATGGCGATAAATCTGATAATCACCCGGCCTGTATTAGTTATTCAAGCCAGCTGAATTGGAGAAAAAGTTGAAAAATTTCGGGACTGGCCTGAGTTTCAGAGGTTAATCAGGGTCAGCTGCAGGATAGTAGCGAACGAAGCACCAAGGGGTATTCGGGATTTAGGGACGCTTTCTGAATTTCACAACAGATTATCAGTAAAATCTTGATGAGAGTAGGGGACATCTTGAGAAACCGATCAAGGAATAGTAACCAATTTAGCGGCGCAGGGTTTGAAATATCTGTTGGATTTTCCTCGCCTACAAACCTCACTCAAGTGCATAAATTAGAAAGTGAATGAACCTGTGTTGTCAAAGTGCTGGCGTGAATTTGTGTCCTGGTGACATTGCGCAAACGGGTCGCTGGGCAAATACGCATTCTCGTTGGGTTGATTGCTTGACCCGTAATCAGCAAGCCGGGTAAAATTACGTGCGTGTACGTGTGTTTAAAGGATAGAGCAGGTGTATGACGTCTTGCATCAGGTTTGCTTTACCTTGACCTTTGTGAGTGGACATCACTGTGCCAACTACTTCAGGCCTAAGGTACGAACTGTCGTCACCTCAGCAAGCGTGTACAACGCGGTAAATCGGAGTGGTGCGCAGTCAGTAGGCGAGGAAGGTGGAAATGTTAGTATTTATCCCATTCCACAGCTCGGCCAGTTGGCGTACGCATGGTGGACTGTTAAAAATGTTACTCCTAAAGGAGTCACAAATACAAAGGAGTCTCAAATACAAAGCTAAAAGTATTCAAATAAAGGTAGGTGGTTCACCAACTAGAGATACCACGAAACACTTGCGAGCTAGCAACTCCCGCAGAGTGGAACCATGAGCCTCTGGAACAGGAATAGTAACCAATTTAGCGGCGCAGGGTTTGAAATATCTGTTGGATTTTCCTCGCCTACAAACCTCACTCAAGTGCATAAATTAGAAAGTGAATGAACCTGTGTTGTCAAAGTTCTGGCGTGAATTTGTGTCCTGGTGACATTGCGCAAACGGGTCGCTGGGCAAATACGCATTCTCGTTGGGTTGATTGCTTGACCCGTAATCAGCAAGCCCGGTAAAATTATGTGCGTGTACGTGTGTTTAAAGGATAGAGCAGGTGTATGACGTCTTGCATAAGGTTTGCTTTACCTTAACCTTTGTGAGCGGACATCACTGTGCCAACTACTTCAGGCCTAAGGTACGAACTGTCTTCACCTCAGCAAGCGTGTACAACGCGGTAAATCGGAGTGGTGCGCAGTCAGTAGGCGAGGAAGGTGGAAATGCACAGACTGATGCTAGTATTCATCCCATTCCACAGCTCAGCCAGCTGGCGTACACATGGTGGAATGTTAAAAATGTGACTCCTTTAGGAGTCCCAAATACAAAGGAGTCTCAAATACAAAGCAAAAAGTATTCAAATAAAGGTAGGTGGTTCACCAACTAGAGATACCACGAAACACTTGCGAGCTAGCAACTCCCGCAGAGTGGAACCATGAGCCTCTGGAACATAGTAGCCAGAAATGAAAACGGTCGCGGTGAGAGAAAGTGCAGAAACCTATACATCTTAAATCTAAATCAAAAATGTCTTTTCTGTTTTCACTCACGAAATATCAGTTGCACCAGAATATCGCAGCAGAAGGCGACTGCGTTTGCAGGCGAACCTCGATATATTGATTTCTTGGCAAGCGCACTTTACCCACAGGATCCAAAGCTCACCGCAGAACCTGTGGTCGACCGCTACACGGGGAAGCCAGTCGAGTACTGGCTTTAAACTTGAGCTCTTCGGANGGAGATCTACGACTTCCTGCTGATAGGCCAGTCTGTTCTTTCAAAACACAAAGTAAAAACGAATTATTTTGCTTGGGGCCTGGTCAGTAATCTGAAAAAGCCCTCGAAAGTATATCCCTGTTGTAGCGTCACTGGAGCAAACCTCCCCCAACAGACGTCGACAGAGCACAGAAGATGCAGTAATTCAAGCGTCGTACTGATTATAACAACAATTATGGAATGAGGGTAGAAAATGAAGTCAAAGCTGGATATACGAATAAGGAACCGGATGAATATTAATTAGCATATCCAACAATTAGTAAAGCACTAATGGTTACGGAAGAAATACTGCTACATGCATTGCATATTAATCAGCACAACAGTCTGTGTCAACAGTCAAAAGTCTTAAAAACGAAAGCCTCACTGTTTGATGAAGTATTAGTCAAAAATTTTGTACCACCTTGCATTTTAATTACAATTTGGAGGAACTTATGGAATATTTTCGGGCACTTGAAAGCATTTTCACAAAATGCTCGGTCAGGAGACCCTCCGCTCTAGCAGACGTCCCGGTCCTCCACATTGGTTTTTCTTATTGGGCGGTCAAAGTATGTCTTTGGTGGAGGGAAATCGGGTCGCCAGATAGGTGCTAATGAGGCTTTTGGTTGTGCAGAATTTTACTATAAGTAAAAAAGCGCAGATTTTCCTTCCGCTACTCACTGGACGTATTGCAGTGTAGTCAAGTCTTCCAGCTCTGTGCCCGATAAGTTGCGACGACAGAAGCTCATGTTGTTAGAAATTTGGAAACACCTAGACGGCTAAGTTTTCAAACTGATTTAACAGCGGTAAGCGCAAATGTTGCTGTGAAGGTAGTACATCTAGACAATAAATTATGGGTGTTCTCGAACAAAATATCGTGACCTGGTTGACCTAGCGTTTCCACACATTCACCGGTACGCAACCGGTGAATCCATCTTCTCTCTGTCACTTTCTGAATTCGTTCCATGTTGAGACCCTCCGGAATTTAAGAAAAAGATGACCGGACAAAAATCTTATAATAGCTCAACCGGATTTTCGAAATACATTAACATTCACGTCAGAAGTTTACAAATCTCTCGGATGCATTCCCCGACATCTTTGGAATACTGTCAAAAGACGTTCGTATTCTTTTCGAGTTCTTTTAGGAATTGTATCCTTCAACAGCTGCGCAAGTGTAAGAAATATGCCCGGAACTGAAGATGATGTATTCCCAGAAAATTTGCATTGTTTTCTGTTAGACGCGTTGTTGTTAGCCACAGAAACTCAGTGGACAGAATCTGTACGCGTAAGCATGGTGATCTTCGAATATACGCTCATTTGCGGACTAATTTGGTTTTTGCCTGGTGCAGCACATCCAGTTGCCTGAAAACATCACGAACGAGAGATTTAGTTGGGTTCCAGGTGAGTCACTCGAAAGAAAAACAAATCAGTTTGCAAATGAGTGCACATTCGCCAATTTCGTGCAATTTGGTTTCAAGTAGAACATAAGGTTGACGGAAACCCGGGGACTGCGCCTACCTGATGAGCCCCAAAAAGGGCGAAACCGGTCGTGAGCTGTCGACGGATTTTCAGCAACCTTATGAGTGGTACACTACAAATATATGATGATCTTCGATTTACAAACCAGTATACATACAGATGGTCAGTTCCGATTATGTCAAGAAACTTGTCGTGCTTTTAGTATTCTTCCACAAAATAAAGTAAAACGGTCATTGATAAAACCATTATACTTTAAAAGCAACCAGATGTTTAACAACCTCCACAAAAAATCGTTACAAAATTTAAGCTGTAGGTTTTAGGTCTTTCAACCAGCGGTTTAAATTTAACCATACTTTGGCATTGGACGAAACATCCGGATTGTGCCGGAAATGAACAAAGTTTACGATAATCAGCGGAATTTTTTAGAAAGTACAATACGTGGAACAGGTCAAGTGATAGTTCTGGGACTTGGCTTTTCTTTCAGAAAGTGTTTCTCAAAGATGTATCGCAGAATTTGTTGTATTATAAATCATACAGCCCAAGTTCAGCTATTTATGTCACAAATCCATTCCTTCTGTCTGAAGTCGTAATAACAGTACTATGACGTTTCTTCGTGTTCTGATCTTCGTAACTATTTTGGTCAAAATGATTGTTTTACAATTCCTCAACGTGGTCTGTATGGTGTTCACTTCGAATAACTGATTCGTTTGGTATTTTAAAATCATTCCACACACAGTGGCCGGTACGCAGATGCTGGAGTTGAGGTTAGAATCTCTGAAATTTCAAACACCTTTTACGGTTTGGTACGGAAATTATGGCTGTAATTCTGCGAGGATTTGAAAAGTTTGTCTCCTTATCCCACAACAGTATTTCATCCTTAAAAGTATCCCTTGCAAATGTACAAAAACAGAAAAGTTATGTGTTCGGCTTAAAACACGTGTTGGTCGTAAAGAGACTGGCCCTTACCGTGGTGTGACGGTTTGTGCACCGAAGCGACCGGTTGAGTTATACTGCGGAGGGGTCGCCGCGACGCTCACAGCTCATACCAGCTTTGTTTATGGTTAGAGTTCCGATAGACACAGTCTCCTGTCCCTCCATGTAGGGGGTTTGGACGTGATGCGACTTGTCCCGTAGAAATGGGAATGCATTTGCACTTCCAGCATGCGGTTAGGCTTTTCAGCCAAAAGCTTTGGTTGGGGACCCTAATCGTCCCCCTGTCTGAGTGTGGGCCTACTGACAGCATCTCAGCCCACGTACAACCATGATATCTAGTACGGCAGCGAAGCATCAGTGCTGAACACTGATATTATACTGTCGATGACGATGATGATGATGATGATGATGATGATGACGACGACGACGATGATGATGATGATGATGATGATGATGATGATGATGATGATGATGATGATGATGATGATGATGATGATGAAACATGCCTTCAATGCGCACATGCTAGAGATGTGTTAAAAATGCACCTGAAAACGCAAGAACTACAACTACGATGTAGCTCTCCTTCGTTATTTCGGAAAAAGAAGCACATTATTCTCAATAAACTGTTTATATATTTTGAGGTTGGTTAATGATGTTTTATAGCAAACAAGAAAACTCATTCAGTGTTTGACCAGTGCTGTAACGCGAGTCGAACAGCGAAACACGCTGCATTACCAATTTCCCTTAATTCAGTGTGTAATACAGAACAGACGACTGCATTACAAAAAAGTGGACCAAACTAGTTTAGGATTTAGTGTGCGATAAACAAATGTCTCACCCATTCAGTTACCAGTCGTTATCAGTGTCACACGGAGGGGGTTAAAATAACAGACGTGTATTTGCGGCATACAGTGGTGGACACGAAATTCCACCCTGCTGCTGAAGAAGCACCCGGTAGCTTAGTGCCATATCTCAGACAAATAATGGATAGGACACTCAGTGAGGTCTAACTGGAATAAGCGGTCACCTTTGATAAAAACTGTGCAACCGAGAGAATAATGGATGCACCACTCCTCATTATTTGCTGTCGTACTTTGCGATCCAGCTTTTGGTTTGATAGTTTAATAGAATCCAGAGAGAAACCCTCAGTCATTAAACATATCGCCGCTGTTGATTGTTCGTCGACCTAAGTATGAAAAGTCCTCGAATTAGGGCAGCATGCTATGACGACGTTCCTCCATTTGCTGAAAAATCGAAACTTTCCAGTATAGGACGAAATCCGTATTAAAAGTTGTACGTGCTGTTAAAAAGATACACTGTGATATCTTGCGCATGGTATCGACTGAAAATCCAGGCATTCATTTTGCAGTACATATAGTTGAAAGGTATCATAAATGAGAGTTTCAGCTGAGATGCAGCTGAGTCTCTGGCCAACACCAATGTGACTTGCAAATGTATACAGGTCGCCAAGTTTCGTAGTTCATAGTGAAGCATACAGACAACCGATAATGTTCGCTGGATTCTCACATCCTTGGTTGCTCAATGACCACCCCTCGTTAAAAGGATGCGCTTACGAATGTGGATTATGCGCACCGGAAATT
>NW_008751664.1:1382123-1411339 GCF_000715545.1 Opisthorchis viverrini
ATATATATATATATATATAGGTAGATCGTGGTTCTATAAGAAATTAACAGTAAATAACGAGCACCATTAAAGGAAAGCTTACGGATTTATTGATCCTTGGGCAGTTAGCAACACAGGACGGCATAGAAAGAGCAGTGTGCTATGGGATAAATTAAGCGGGGAAAATGTGCAGTTTAAAGTAGGATAAAATGTTCAACAACAAACCCAGAAATGGACGGGAATAAATCGAGTTATAAAAACAGTAACTATAGAGTCGACTTTATATAAAACAGAATAGTTCAGTTCCGAAACTTGAGCGGTCACCGGAAAAGTAATGAATTAGTCTGAGTAATAGGGAAACATAAATAATTACGCCAAGTAATTAACAATTATTGTAGTGATAAGCTGAAGTGAAACTCCCCCTCTCGGTAGTCCGAGATCTTAACGATGACTTTCAGTGATTTTCGCCATAAGTTTTACTGCAATGGTCTCCGAGTTTCGACTTAAGATTACACTCTTTTCTGGAAAACCGAATCCCTGGAATTTATGTCTGTATTTGTAGACAGGACGATGAATTAAGAAAGGAGGTTGTGCCGCTGAATTGTTGGTTCTACGCTCCCGAAAAACCTGAATGTCAGTTTTCCACGTGATAAGGATAATAAACAAGCTATACGGACTTGGTTCTCGTTTGACTCAAGGGAAGGACCTATCTTGCTTAGGAAAATTACAGGCAACAGATGCATTGACAAAAGTTCGCGACCAATGGAGCAAAGTGACCTCAATAAAATACAACCAGCATTTGCACTGATGGGATTAATAACCGATATCCTTTTGATGTATTGTGTGAAAAAATTACAATAACTATCAAAAATCAGAGAAAGCTTAGCTTAAAAAACTGCTTGTTTCCCATTGCACCAACTAACCAGAGCCTATTGCGCTTTGTGTGGACGCGGGAGCTGAAATGATCAGCAGGAGTAAGCGTTTGTTGCTATGTACAACAATGACCGGAAACCCCAGGAACATGATAGAGACTAAGGTCGCAACAATGACTCCCTCAGAGTTACACTCGCACATAAAAATGCGCATATTAAAATTTCGACAGTTATTCTACATATTTACACATTCACGCGATAGAATACAATGTAACTCTATCTTGTGAATGTACACTGCCGAAAATAACTGGCTACTACGAATGCAAAAGTAAAATACTTATAAAGCGCGCTGCTGTTTGGTGGTCCGTTCCAGTGGCCTCTGTAAATTTTTCAGAGGGCCTTCTTACGGTGGATAATCAACATTCGGCCCGCCCGGGTTGTGCGTTGTTCGACATGCTTACCGTTTACCTGAGGATATATGCATGTTTTGCTGTAAGCTCAACCGGTGACCGAAAACTTGTTCAAACTGTGAATCCGGTTAGACCAAAGCTTCAGAATAGTTTTTACAGGCTGTAGATAAAAAACAGGAACGAAAAACAGTACCGCACAGCTAACACAACTGTCATCACCGTTACTTTTGGTGGGAGGAGCGGAAGCCGTACAAAGTATGGTGAACGATATACACGATCCAAAACGGTAGAGACGGTTCAGACCTCTAGTTACTGAGGCCGAAGATGAAGGATAGATTTGTCTTTCAAGCCAATTAAATCACGAACAAACTGAGGAAGCAGTGAGTGAATTTCATTGAAAAATTACAAAACGCGTTATGACCTAGGTGTGGATAATTCACAACTGTTTCCAGCTCTAGAAACGCTTTTTTGCTGAAATTTAGAATCAAATACTTTGCGTCATATGTAAACTAACTTGAAGCCCGAATTAGTAGGAAATGAAATATGCTCACCTTACTAAAACCGTTGGACCCGTGCGTGGCAAGAACGTGGGTGTGAGCGATACTAAAGGGGGCGTGCATCTAGGATTGGATGAGGCGTTCCATTCACACTGCCTCTAAACTGAAACTCTACCTTTGGAGCATGTGGGTTCGACTGAGCACTGTTTCATTCGACTTTCATTTACTTTCTCATCCTCCTTAGCTTGGCTGTCCACCAATGTTTTCAGATAGCAAGCGCCTTTGCATTTAATCGAGTTCAGGTAATCAAAGATATGTTACTAACCGGTTCTCAAAGGAGGCTGCACGCTCCGGATAGAAACATTAAAGTGAGCCGCACAATTCAAGATAACTTATCAGGAAATGAGAAACCGCATCCGTTTGGATCAAAGGCTGTGAATTTTGTGTGTATTTACTTAGAATCGCAAGAGAGTGCCCCTGGCAGAACTGAGGATATTTTGCGTGTGCAATAGTACCGCTTGCAAATTTTAGTGCGGAACTTTCTAACCGAAGAGGCTCAGTGTTATTCATCAGTGAAGGCAATGGGTCAGTGTTCCAGTACTATTCTTGATAGACTAGTTATACAGCATGCATTCTCCCACTAGTGAGTGGTAACGCACTGAAGCAACTTCCATACAGTTCCCCACCGCGATAGCCTGAATAAGACTAACGTCAATTCCTAGAAACACCGAAACGCAGTGAATAATGAGATTTCTCTCTTTGGAAACTGCTATCTGTCCGCTAAAAGTGAAGGATGTATGCAACTGTTATCCTACCCCCTCTTTGATCCCTACACAGTGCCATTGATCGGCTTAATCGCCAGATATTGATTATCGTATTTTGATCCCATCAGGCTCACCTTAAAGTTCTTGGAGATGAACAGAAAATTCTTTTCTCTGCTCTTAAGGAAAACAATTCGTACGTCGTTAGCGCAATAGGTTATCGGTGGTTGTAACTCATGGGCCATAACTCATGGGCAATAAAGATGGAAGGATTTGCCTATGGTGTAATATGGGTCATGATTCCAAACGGGCTCTTTTTGTGAGTATTCTGTGACGTTTCTCCTTCCACATCCACTTATTACTAGGCCAGAATGAAGTTTACGGCTATGAATATGTGACACCCGCCCATCACACACATTCCATCTGTCCTGATTTCAGTGATACGGGCTGACAAATGATTTGCGTGACTGATTACTCATTTCAGCTGAATATTACAGGCTGAGTTGTGCTCTTTGCGACTAGCCCCTCATCAACTATTTATCAGATCAAAAAGTGGACACTTGTGTGAATGGACGATGAAAACATGTGCTATTCTTCCTGGACAGGACAGACCTTGGGAGCGGGATTGAAGGAATCGTGTCAGCCGAGGACACTGACCAATACACAAGGAAGTTTGGAAAAAACGAGTTTTTGAAAACTGATGAGAATTGTCTCCGGGGTGTAGACATTCCATCGATCATTATACCGTGACAGTATCTAACCGGATAACGGGTGTCATCCTTGGAATGAATTTCAAGGATAGGACAAACTGATTGACAATAAGGACCTGTTGTCACAGTCCTCCTAGTGTCACCAGTTTTTAGATCGGTGTAAAATCGAAAACAGCCTTGACAACTGTAGATGGCGCCAGAAGTATCTGTGTGAGGGAGTATTTCACTTAAAAATACATATGATTGCTGGACAGAACAATTTTGTCGGTAGGCAAAACAGAATAATTTAGCGAAACTTTCGGTTGGGTAGTCGGATGAACGTAGTTGTTCAGGGTCTCATTGTAACTATTTGGGCGTGGGAACGGGTTCGTTTTTAGTTACCATCAGGGAGAATTGGAAAAAACCCTACTGAATACCATCGAGACTGTTTGGTGGATTTTCTGTTTTGAAGCCCACTTTACCACATTTGAATGGTTAGTGTAGGTGGAAGCGAAAATTTTGAGTTCCTTTTTTAGGCTGTTAGTCTCGTGATTGCGCTGCAAGCCAACTTTAAAACAGTTGAACCGACGGAATCCATTCTAACTAAACATTGTAGGGAATTTTTAATTTGTTGGCTGACAGATGGCAAAACCAAGCAAAACTAACAGGATTCGAGCTACTAACCTTGCAAGTGTTGCCAGTTGTAGTCTGAGCGTATAGAGTGGCGTGTTTCACAACAAAATCAAACGCTTCGACTTACACGTATTGCTACTGATAAACCTTCTTATGCAATGGTTTTCTGAAGAAAATCTAATAGACTGCAAGTAACCGACTTTAATTCAAGACACTCAGTAAAAACCGCTTGTGGCAGAAACGGGTACGAGCATTTCATGGTTTACGACAGAAGGTGACGTGTGAGTTAGTTAGCATTAAGGACCAACAGGGAGCCATCCGATAAGTAACCAAAGGGAATCACTTCAGGGTACATACTCTACAACAAGAAATTCATTCTATCTACCACGTAAGACCGTGGCCTATAGCTCACTGAACCTCGATATGAGATAAGTAACAATAAGCAAAGAGAACAAAAAGATGCAATTGAGTTCGACGTAGTGATCAACACTTGAGTTAAATTGTGGCCTTGCATATAAAGCCATCACTGGAAGTAAGCTGCGTAGGGCTAAATTTTGACTTACTCCGTCGAGAGATTCGGAATTATTTAATGTAGTCGTATTTCCATAAAAAATACTTCCTTTTATTTGACACAACAGCGATGGCGTTCAGCCATTCCAGTATGTACGTCAATCTCCAGAGTGCTCCATAACTTCAGCGTGGATAAATTTCGAGCAATGACATTTCATATGATCCAAAAAACAATATACTGATTTGCTATCCCGGTTACTATAAAAATCTCACTAATCAATGGAGATTTTATCCTTTAAAAAATCCCATTTTTACTGGAAAACCGAGGATCGCCGTACGGCTGTTTCATCTTTATTGAGAATCATCAGCAGTTCGCATCTTATGAAACTCCAGGAGTCCAGAACCCGAGATCATCCGACTGGTAGTTCGCAGACTCGACAGATCCGCCGCGAGCAGCCAATCGGCAGTGTGATTAACTCGCACATAGACGGGATATGGCGTCACTCAGCCTTTACTTACGAAATGTACATCACGTGCTCATGTATTGATTAGCTCATTGAGTGACAAATTCTCGGATGGAAGTTTTGCTCAGCGTGAACTTCGTGGTATATGCACTGCTGGTAATTCCCTATAAGGATAAAACAGCTGTACAGTGATTCTTGGCTTTTCTGTATAGACTGGCTCCACTTATAAGAAGAAAAATCTCCATGTACAATTCCCAACCTCGTCGCACTACCAGCAGTGATTCTGGGTTTTCTGTATAGACTGGCTCCACTTATAAGAAGAAAAATCTCCATTTACAATTCCCAACCTCGTCGCACTACCAACAATGTCATTTTTCCATCTTGCTGATAAACAATTTAGGAAATTTTGCACACTGCGGTGGCAAACCACATGCACCCAGTAATGGAAATTCCAAAATGCTACTGAATGCCGCAGTTTTTAATTATTCTTGTAAAACCGGCGTATCAAAAGAAATAAATGAGTTTAAGTTATTATCCTAAAGAGAAAACCATGAGCTACTGCCGAACGGGCCTTGGATTCAGTATACAATATTTTTAAGCAGCCATCCAAAGAGCTGGTAGGGCCGTTTGCAGAACAATGGACACTGGGTAAATATTTGAGGTAAGCGTTTTTGTTTCCGCTAAAATGCCATGATGTTGTACGCACACAGTCGTCTACAAATCAAATCGACTTGGTGTTTTCTCCGAGTATGTTGCTTCTACAGCGTTTTTAGGACTTTCTTTGGACTTAAACCAATCCGTGCAACAATTTAGACGGAAACCCCCATAATCTTCGTATAGCTTGTATATGCTCATTCCTATACATGGAGTACCACATTTTACTAATACATCTCAAGAATTCATAGTACTTGACTTATGGTTCCATGTGTCATTCAGCTTGGCTTTCCCCGAATACAAAATTGTTTTATAATTCTAAAAATTAGCACAAAGGTAATGTACACATCTCTTGCAAATCGTCTCGAACTAGACGGAACTGGAAGATGGGTATCGATCGGGGTAGTTGATTGGACTTCTATGCACCCGAGTCCCTGAATCTGTTTATACCCGCGATCAGACTCCCCAGGATGAAATTCCCTGGGTCGAATTTCATGTTGGCTGAAATTTGTGGATACCGTTAGTGTAAACAACCGAATTGTATTTTATTTATTTATTTATTTATTCATTTTTGCTTAGCGGTTAAGACAAACTGATGTTTTGTTGACAGGTATCCAAGCGGCTGGAGCAGGCTCTGCAACTCACTCGACAGTTTTTAGTCATTTGAGCACTTTTATTTTCCTCTAACTGATGAAGGCAATCTCTCATACTCTGAGTTTGCTAAAATCTTTTGCATAAAGTTTCCATTTCTTGTAGACTGTACACATTGCTTGGCCATTAGGCATGGCATTGTTACCAAATTTTCCACTTCACTTTCGGTTAACACATTAACCATGCGTGTTGTAACTTCATCACAACTTGGGATATCTTGTTAGTTAGTTTAAAATCCGTCCACTGATGTATGCGCAAACTGCCCAGTATTGGTTTGCTCCACAGCTGCAGCGTAACACTTGTTTGTCTACTGGTGACAGTTACATCCTATCGCCATGGTTGCACGGATATTGTTTATGTTGCACGCATGCTGTTAAGACCGAAATCAAAGTAAACATGCCCTCCCTCTGATTCTGGTAGGTGTTGTTGCCTTGACCAATCTGCCTAGTGTCACTTTGTTCAGGGCACTGGAAAATCATGGATGTCTTCATTGCAGTATCCATACAGGACAATGGGCCGAGTAATGGGTACGACAACTGCTTCATGCGACCGTCACAAATTATGAGGAAAGAATTTGAGTTCTCAATTAACCGGAAAAAGTTTGCAACTGATTCAGAAGTCATTGTTTCAGAAGAGCTTGGCCTGACGAAGCTTTTGTACACAGTTAAAAAACTACCGATTGTTTACCAAGTCCTTCTGAAACTTTGAGTTCTGACTGCTTTGTTTGTCAGATCATGACCGCAGCACTTGACTGTCGATAAGTTCGGTCTCCACTAGCCGTGGGCTCGTTTGGTGTCAAAATTAAACATGCAGATTCCATGTATCGATGGTAACCTTTACGTTAAATGAAAGAATGTTTATGTATCCTAATTCTATCTCTTCGTCAAACTAACAAGAAGCTTTGGAGAGAATTGCAAAGTCGCTAAACTTTGCCGAGTTTTGCTTGGTCCTGGGTTACAAACACAATGTATTCAGACCGCAAAAAATGCCCAAAAATGGCTACCGTCTACGCTGATTCATTTTACACTTAAAACTGCAAAAGTAAAGACTCGTTTGCACAACATCTTGGACAGTTCTTGCGAAGAAACAATAACGATATATTGTGCCATCCTACAATTATAAAACTGACCATAAAACAGTGGAGTACAAATATTCCAAAAAACTAACACGCCTAAGTGGTTTCTGTAGAAGTATAAAGTTATTCGCCATATCGGAGTGATTCTTTATGCTGAATCCCAGCCTACATCGAGTATCCATACTCAATTAAGTAGTTGCGTTTGTATCTTATCTCGCTAGTCCTATTATTATCATCCTGGTGAGTTGAGCCAATCAAACAAGCCTTTTAGGGGAGTGCAGTGGGACAAAGTTTTCTCGTATGTACTTTTGTCATCTTCGTCCAAGGCTTCTGAATGGATTCCACCTTGCAGTGGAAGAGAAAACTATACCATGACTGCGTTTTTTTAAATCACCTTCTTGGTTATCACGAATAAATATTAACATTTCCCAGTTAAAATTACCTCGTCAAAAGTTTTTGTGTATGTAGTTTGGACGACATGCGGATAGATTCACAAATTACTGTTCAGTTCTTTAACTTTTCCATTAAAATGTGGCACATTATTTATTCTTCTTTTTTTCTAGCGTATTTAGTACACTGTTCACAGAAAACAACACCATGGAGCTATACAGTGAGTCAAATAGGGTACCACAAATAACTGTTCAGTTCTTCAACTTTTCCATTGAAATGTGGTACATTATTTGTTCTTGTTTTTTTCTAGTACACTGTTCACAGAAAACAACACAATGGAGCTATACAGTGAGTCAAATAGGGTACCGACTGTCCATATTTACAGTTTACGCAACGGAATGTGAAAACCGAAAGGCTGCTGCCTGTGTTGTAGATCACCGACCAATGATATCGGTTTCCAAATGTATGCGGATGTTTTCACAATAGACTATTCCAGCCCCCTGTTGGGCCTATTTTGAACCAAACACCAGAAATGCCGACTTTATAGATGGTCCTAAATATTACAATTGGCCAATTTTTACGTGATTTTGAAGATGATGTCGGGGGTTAAAAAGGATGGAATCAAATGTCAGTCAAAGCACCAATAAACGTTCTATTAGTTCAAGTTACATCGGACCTAATCAGCTAGTCTTGGCACAGTTATTCACAAAAAAGCGAAAATTTCTGCAAGATCGACTCAAATCACCCGAATCAGTCCGGTGTGATGTATCGAATGCCATAGGATCATTTTCCAACCTTTTGTGAGAACGCTGTACTGACATCTGGATCGATACTTACTAGGCCAAGTGAAGCATCAGTGCCAACACTGATGTTGCTGTCATTGATGATGATGAGGCCAAGTTAGCTACATCCCTATAACTCGAAACTTCATTTAGAAGCTTTAACCCTGATATGGCCAAAGGACCATTCCTCCGAAAACAACCAGATTGGGGAATTTAATGATTTTCCATTTTACTAAATAGGTGCCCAAGTATACTGCCCGATCCGATCACTTTTTCCGGTTACTCTGTTCATGTGAGTGCGCATCCGGTTAAGCGGTATTACAGTTTACTGTGTTCTTCGGATAACTGCAGAACAGATTACCTTGAAAAATGAGGGCAGTGAAAACCCGGTTTCGTATGGTTTCATCGCACAAGTATGATTACACAGAGAGAGTGTGTTGTCTCCAGAATCATGTGTAGTCGTCTCCCGTACACCCACTAACAACTATCAGGAGGTTGATGGTAGGTATTTATTGTACTCTGATTTTAGTTTCCTAAATATCCCGAACAAAAGGGTGTGATAGCGATTTTTTGTTGTAGCTAAATCTGTCCTTAGAAGAAAGTAGCGTGACCAACCGAATCGATTGTGCGGAAGGTTGGCGAATGAAATGCAGATATTCCTGTAACGATGCAATCTTGTAACATCAAGCCTACCTGTAGTTAATGTCTCCTGTATCTTGAAAGCTAAGCGCAAAGGTAGTTGTCCAACGCCCATACTGCACATAAAGCGCAAGTCAAGTTCAAAATACCACTCTGTGCTTTTCGGTGAGATAGCTGCCCAGTCAGCAGCATGACCTTGGTCCGGGGCTAAAGCGTATGCATTCTACATGTCTTCAGTTCAACCGTTGCTGGTTTGTTGCTGTGACACTTGATTGTTGTGGAAAATAAAAAAGTGGATAAAAATAGTGGTGACCACGCCAAACCATACCTGAGCAGCTGCAACATTTGTTTTGCTTCCTAGCAGAGCTAGCAGTGACTCATTGTTTGACGTAATTGAAGCGTCAGATTTTAGCACCTGAGTTGATATGGAAACAAGCACCATATTGCCACATGTGGTACGAGTGATAGACATACGTTACAGTATTGTATTAGGAGATCTCTTCGAGGGTCCTCCCGTCCGCTGCTTCCCCCACTTTCAAAGCTGCGCTTCATATGCTACCAACAACCTGGTCAAACGAGTTGACCAGGTTTTATTGATTATGCAGCAGTCAAACGAGTTGACCAGGTTTTATTGATTGCATCACTGTGCTGCGAGAACAGGTTCGGGTAAAAGAAACACTAGAGATCGCACCTAGATGTCACAGAAAAAGGTGTCGGAATCCAATGAGGATCTACTTCCTATGTCGTGGTACTTGTTACCAGGTTCATCTGAGCTGATCGTACGGTGGGGCGGTGTATGACTATAGATAGCACAAAATATGAAGATAAGAAATGGTAGAAGTTCTTTGTTTGAAAGTCACCGATCGGGGGTCTACTAATGAACTGATTTACATTGTTCAGGACACTGAGTGTTTTCAACAGGACAACTCCGCCTCAGCCCAACAGGTGAACTGAAAGTTGTTTACTGTCCGGCAAGGAGAACCTACCGGTCAACAGCTCCTAGTAGCCTTGGTTACTACCAAGCAAGTGAACGCATCCATAAATTGTCCGCAATTTTCCAACTCCGCCTACTTTCAGTTCAACCGCTGATGCTTTGGTGTTTTTTTCCTGTTAGGACACAGATACATGAGTGCACCACACATGGATAGCTTGAACTACCGGAGAACGACTCATATCCATTCAAGCGAATATGCGTGATGGTGCAGTCAAAACTTTGGCAGGTGCATCCCATTCATGTTGTGTGGCCCCACGCCGTGTGAATCGGCTATGTACCATGGTGGAGACAATGTTGTTTTCGGGCAATGAGCAGGCAATTCATTTGCCACTGTCTTTTCACGAGGATAGGAAAGCCTAAAATGTGACAACGAAAAACGAAGAAAAAACGTGTGTATCCAGGTTGCACATGTGTGAGCATATGTGTACAACTGATTGATTGTTATTGCCTAGTGAAGTGATAAATTTGTTACCAAGCCAGAAAGTTAGTATGCGATACTTACAGATAATATCTCACTAACACACTGGAGTCAAGAGCATTTTACTGTAGAGCCAGTTTGTCCGTAATTGAGGTTTGCTGCATGATAACCCGAGTCGAGCAGACACACAAACACCGCGTTGTCAGGACTATCCTCCCAACTTTGTTCTACTGTCGGTAATTCTCTATTTACCAGGTTACTTTCTACCTCTTGCTAAGCATCAACCCACTCACATAAGTCTATACTTTGTGCACCTGAATTTTAGTCAAGGAAAACTACTTTTGTTACAACACTTTTCGTCTGTTTTTTTAGTCACAAAAATTTGGCGCGTGCCCACGTTCTGACTCTACCAATCCAAGTTTATCCTGGACAGCTGTGGCACAAAAAGCTTGGAATTTGAGCCAGGAGATTTTGGAAGTATTTCAAACTGGTTTTCGGGGTACAATTCTGGCCAGCTTATCATTTGCATTAACTGGCGAGTTTTTGGGCTCCTCTCACCCATAGGGACCCTCCATTGACAAATAGAAAAAATGGCCTGCAGCTTTCACTTTCCAAAATAGTCGCCCCATCTTTGTCAGGAAACATCACGTTTGCAGTTGCCTTTATGAGAAACCAATAATTGCTAGTCTGCTGTCACAACAAATGGCAGACTATAGCACCGTGTCATCTGCACTTACTTTCGGAACTCAGTGATCGATAGTTGAGTCTAGGCTAATTTCATGAGCTTATCTGTTTAACACTCTGCATGGCTACAATTCCAAGTAGCAGTAATTTTTGTCATTTTATTCGAGCACACATTCGTCAAGAAAGTTTCATCGTATCAAAAATACTCGTTCACAACTGCTTAGATGGTATAGTCTAGCAGCCATCAAATAGGGTCATATCATGGATATATCAGTGTACGTCACTTGTAAAACTAGGAGAGGACGTTACAACACTCACAGTAGAACGAGCTTTCATTACTCAGGAGAACTAGGCGTCGTTTCAATATTCCAAAACGAGCTGCTCACATATGGGACATTTTTACTCCAAAGGTGCCTTTTTGCGAAAGTGGACTATAATTGAAACGGTCCCGATGAGGAACTCTAGAGTAAAATCATTATCTATGGAAAATAAACTAGATGTTTCCTAACACAAATGAAGCGCGTTTGAATAAAAGTCACCACCCGCTCGATGAGCAATGTATGTAAAGATTGAATAAACTATTGACATGACATACTACTCATAAGGTTGTTGAAGACTCTTCGAATACTAGTTTCACTCTTCTTAATTCTCAGCATATGCTCGTTGCAGAGTTTCCATTATGTTTCAATTGATTGCAAAATCGCACGCAAGTGACGAATTACGCTCACCTACAAATGACTTTGATGTTCACGGGACACCCGACTGAAATTTTCGTTTACGATATTCTTCAACGGAACATGCTAAACACAGTCCAGGTCAAGTTCAGTTTGGCACGATATACATGTTATCGCAGAATATTTACTTAGCATAACATGCTGCTCACAATGTTTGTGAGTTCTCATTTTGCACACACAAATATTACGGAATAGCTCAGAGTCACTTGCCTAGTCCACAGAAATATGGTCATACATTTTGAACGATAAAAGTATTGATAAGACATTTGTGGCTGATTGGTAAAACGCTAGTTACCAGCTCACTGTAGCTTCAGGATATATGTAGCATATCTGTCCCGGATACGACTTTGATGATTTTGCTTTCTATCGAACCTTTTGCACATGGAAGCACTTATTTCATGAAAAAGGTGCTACACAAATTGAGCACAGCCCCACTCTCGGCTAGGTATATAGTGTTGATAGTCGACAAATTTGCAAACTCATAGCCACGAAAGAACTGGTAAAAGACAACATAACATGTGTATTCGGATGTCCACATTCAATGATGTACAAAGTGAATTCGAACTGACTTGAGCTAACTAGTGGCACATTGTACAGTAATTCACGAGTCGTTATCGAAAACTCTTGAACATAAGGTATCTATCACAGAACAATGCCCGTAGGATGACAATAAGCTGGTAACTGAGGGAGCATTCTGTACCTTGTCCGGCATGTGCCCATTAATTTTTTGGACGTAGTTTTATGTTCTCTGGATTTTATGTCCACTTCTGGTATCACACACCAATCTGTTTTATTTCCCAGTTTTTTCTGCTTGTTTCTTCTCCAAAACACGCGGAGGGAAGAATGCTTGAATGTGTTTATGACGAGGGACAGAATTGTAGCAACTATCCTGGGAAGAGCACAAAAAGAGGTTAAGTCCACTCTCTGAATAAATCACAGCTTGTTTATTTCTATCCGTGTGCATTAAGTTGTTTGCTCAATACAAACACATCCCCTATGCTTGCCGCGAAATAGAGTTTTTAAAAACTACCATTGCTCCTTTGTTGAAATGATGGTTGTTTAGGGCGTAGGTGAAGTGAATTACAGCATTCCAGGCCGCGAGTACGTGTTCGACCACATCGGTGATGAGCTGTCTATCAATCACTTACCACAGGTCTTACTGTCGTCAACTCAGGCACAAGGGGCACAAACGGGGCGCTTTTCATGCTAGGACACGACAAAAGTCAGGTGTCAGGCTCGTCAGTCCTCGGATTAACAGTGAATCCAATAGGTTGTACTTTACATCTAACTAGTGTTATTACTCAAGTATCACTTGCATCAGCATTCGAGGCCATAACCAAGAAGCCTACCAATGCTGGTCTGTACAAATATAATCTGAATTTCAAAAATTATAGAGTGGCAGAAGCACATGGAATGTGTGGTTACAAAGAGCAGCGCTTGCTTAATTGGGCCGTTGAATTAGAGCCAAGCAACAAATTTGATGGAAATGGTGCCACGGCAACCGGACTAGGTATGCTCCCCGGCTGCCTGAAAGCCGCCAGGGGCGATAAACCATTAATATGAGACGAAACCAACCAAGCAAAACAGCCAGCTCGAGGCACCTCAGTAAATAAACGACTTCACGTCATATATCGTCTTACACTAAAGAAAAACGGACGACGAGGGAATTCGATGCAGTGCGCGTTCCTAACGGAATGCCGTTAGGAAGATTCATTAAAGCCCAATTGAAAAACAGGCATTTATCGGGTTGGAGCACAATCTAGCCAGCTAACATTATTCCTCCAAACCTGTTTTCCTGATCGAAAATCCGAAATTTTTCGTTTATTGAGGGGTTTGGAAATAAAAACCAGAAAAGGGAAAGCGGATTTGAGACGGCATCCGGCAAATTTCCTTAATTTTTTGTCTGTCTTTCAAGCACTTCCAAATCAAATCTGGCAGCCAGTCAAACATATTGATATCCAGGCGCTGTAAAGAAAGCCAAAATCACCACACAATAGGTCTCGGTAGGGGGAAGAAGTCGAAGAACTAACGTACCTCAACTAGACTTATTTGCACACCTTTTTTTTAGCTTTTCACGGAAGAATAGACTGAATTCCATCCAAATCTTTCGTTCATGAAACTCTGACTGTGCTGCACAAAGACATCTCATGTTTCAGTCTGTACGATAATCTAGAGATCTCTTCGGGAACCCACTACCGACCAAAGAGTTTCCAATAGTCTTGCGGATAGTTTACTCTAATAAAATATACCACAATATCCCGAATACCGTACCAAACGGAACACGAGGTGGCCTCGTGCTGGACACTTAGTTGAGGAGGACTATCATAAATGAGACCATTTTAAATGTCCATCATAAATGAATTCATTCGCGTCTCCCGTTAAAACCGACTTGGTATACTGATGGGTGCATCTGCGAATTCGTGCGATTTTGGTTCAGCTAGCTTATAAGGTTGACGGAAACTCGCGAACCTCACATAACTACTGAACCCCAAGAAGGTTGAAACCGGTCGCTGGTTGTCAAGGGATTTTCAGCAACCGTGTGTGTAGTTTCCTTCATGAAAATAAGTGCCTCGAATTTTGGTGATAGTGCAATTAAGCGCCAAAGCTACCGCATTATTAGTGTGTTCTCGTTTTAATACATTAGCAATACAACAAGCACACTCTCTTAAAGACCACATTATGTCATGCATGAATTCCATCACCTTGATGAGAGTTTGGATAAATCTGTATGAAAACTGCAACCCAAATAATGCCTACTGGGATATGTGCGTGGTCCCATTATAGCCGGTTTCATTTTATCGTGCCACTGTTCGGCTAATTGTTTGATGTAGAATACGCGGTGCAGGATTATTGAAGGGGGATCTGCACCACAGAGACGTTTTGAATGGGGTCTTTTGCGAGTTGGTGGCAATTCATCGAAATGTCTCACTTTCAGTCGAAGTCTTACGGCACCGGAAGATGGTTTCTGTTGGACAAGGAGGTGATGGACAGGTTGTCGGTACCTTCATTCATTCTATCAGTTTCAGCTTATCAGCATCTTTCAGTAACAACTACAGACAACAGATTCAGTGCGTCCTCAAGTGACCAGATGTCACTAATGTTAGTGCTCCACATTGCCGCGCAACGTGACGTCGCCTGTCCTAATCACTGACCCGTGTGAAAACATGCTTGACAATAGGTCACGCATCACAACGACCGACATTAATAGCTTCACGTGCTGGTTTTTCGGGGTGATCATCGGACGTACTATCGGAGAAGATGGAGAAGATCGCATCAAACCGACCGGGAAGTTCCGAATTAGCCGTGTCAACCGGCGCCTGTGAACAAATTAAGTGTTCTGAGAGCTTGCTCATTGGCGGAAAGGAAGAAACAGCTAATAGTTAATTTCGTCCGTGCAAACTGAAAATCTGCACTTCATAAGATTGGATGACTCTTAGCGAACTAATAAACTGAGAAAACTAAAAGTAACGCTAATTATTCTAGTTTTCACCAGAATTCCAGCTGGAACTTTCAGTTATGATGTTCTGCAACTGAATGTGCTGTACCAGGTCGCCTTATCTTACAGCTGATACATTGTTTGAGATATCGCAGAATACTGTATAGGCGTAACACACTACTCATAAGCTCGCTGAAATCTTCCAGTTCGGGCTCATCAGGTAAGTAGGTGGGCACAGTCCCCGAGTTTCCGCCAATCTTTGGGTTCTACAGCACATTCATTTGAAAAATATCATAAGTGAGAGATTCAGTTGGGGGTTAAGTGAGTACCGCGTTAGAACGAAAGTGGTATGCAAATGAGTGTTTGGCATGGATTGTATTTTGTTTTTAGTTAACCAACAGATAAATCCTCTGTCACGCCATTTGCGATGGTGTAGGAGAAGTTGCAGACAAACTGAAATGCGAACAACATGTAAATCAAATTCCCAGCACAGATAGTGTGATGAGATTGAGAATTTTATTCCCAACCCAAGATTTTACAAAATAAATCGCTTATATAGCCTCCAAACGAAGCCCATTTGTCGCAGTTTGTGTTCCACATAGAGTAAAACAAATCCATGTACATCCATATTGGGTCGATCGTAAAGAGGACGAAATCGTTTCTCGATGGCGATTCGACCACTCAATTTACAGCAGGGTGCCGCTGAGGCACATACTTGTGACCTGAATATGAAAAACCATGAAAAATTGTGAGTAGTTTATATCTTGTGCAATGGTGCGTTCACCGAAAGGGGCCCGCACAAACGCACCACATAAGTACAATTCAAGATTGTCCTTTGTTTACGCCAAAGCATAAAAAACCCGACACGCTCGCACGGTTCTTATACTTACTTTTATGTCCAGATGAATGGCCATCACCTTCATAAATTAACTGTTCCATCAGTCGTGATAAACAAATCCCTAAATGCTCCCTACCAAATAGCTTGTTCCGAGCAAGCCTATATTCTTTTGTGTCCACTGGTGGTTAAATGTGTCCTGGAAACAAATGAACGGACCGAGATAAATGTCCGTTTGTAATGAAACCCATAATTAAAAACCCGTCGTCCGCCAATTTAGTAGGACAACAATCGTTTCAAGGACAAATTACTAACCACACATGACTTTTCATCTTGACTCGACAGGAGTTTCTCAGGAAAGCTAAACTATCGCGTCAATCGAAACAGTAGATTGGGTGACAGAATTCCGAAATCAAATGTGTGTGTAAATATGGGAGTGGGTATAAAGCTGCAGACCGTTGTTCCCAGGAAGTTATTGAAACCGTGCAGTCAAAACGATACAAAGCATACACACTTCCAATTCATTCCTTCCGGTTTTACTTCAAAAAGATTAGTAAAGTATAACTCACTTTGTATTACAACCAAGTCCGTATTATTCAACTGACAACCTGATCACCAGCAGCCTGAAAGTTACCATCGAACGTCGAATAACAAACTCGGTGATGAGAAACTGCTGAAATTCTGCTTCGAATTATCTTGAGAATTTCACGGAGACCCATAAAAGATTGCCGGAACATGCTAACATGTAAAAGATATTAGCCAGGGTTGCTCATGTCCTTCAGCGAAGGGCTTAGGAGCACAGTACGACGATGTAGTAAGGGCTTTGGAGTGAAACGAGATAGTAGGAAAGAAAAAAAGAAAACGTTCAGCTGTAGCACCCTTCCGGTGCCTAGCTGCCATGCCACCCGAAGGAAGCACGAGGGCTGGGATACTGCCAGATCGCCCAAGCCTAGACAGGGGAAGTCGAGTGACGGAGGTCGGATTCGAACCACGGACCTTCCGGTCAGTTAATTGTGCTCTAACCACTTGGGCCATCTCGCCCAACATGTAAAAGATATTAGCCAGGGTTGCTCACGTCCTTCAGCGAAGGGCTTAGGAGCACAGTACGACGATGTAGTAAGGGCTTTGGAGCGAAACGAGATAGTATGGGGTGAAAGTGAATGGCATCGCCACATACTCACTCTCCTGGGTGGTCGTAATCAGTTGGTACAGTTGTTTTACCCTGGAAAGTGTCATTTCGAATGGATAAGTATACTCGTCATTGCATTGTCATTCCAAACCCGCCTTCGCTCACTATCACTTATAAGCGGCTCGTAGTTTTGAGTGTGCACAAGCGTAATAAGTCCGTCCATTGGTCACGAAAATGCACCTGCTTGAGTGTAGAAGCTTTAGCATCTGCAGGTACGTCTCATTTACTTTACTGATACGTTATTGGGTCTGATAATGGAGCCTATTTGTCGAAAGACCCGCCTTGATGAGACTCTTCTCTATGTAGTGTTTCCCATCAAAATGGAACAGCAAAAATGAACAAACACCAGCTGACCGGGTTGTTGGTGTCACTGTGACGAAACAGTGGCCCGCATAGAATCTTAATTTCAGACTGCCTTGGTGTATTCCCCGTGGCTCAAGTTAAGTGCTTGACCTAGATTTAGTTTGAAATACACTCCATACCTGCTAAACAATTTGGAAAAAATCTGCCTGCAAGCATTTGGTGATACACAGACATGGTGCCCGAAATAATGCACTGGTTAGGGGTTAGTAAAACCACACCACATACGTTCCACCAGTCCTTGATAATGTCATAAACGAGAGACTCACCTAAACTCTAGTCGAGCCTCGCAAGACACTTCTCTTAAGACTCGTCGAGTTTTTGGTCTGCAATCCTGATATCGAACATACAGACAACACCCATGCAAAGGCCCACTCAGCCCTGTGTTGTATCCCGATAGTTATTCAGATGCAAACAATTCCAAAACTAGCCATAGAATAATTAGAGGTGCGATCACCAAATTGGTTTCAGCGTGTAGTAGGAGGGGGGTTATTCTGCTATCCATACAAGCTCACTCAATCCGGTTTACGACTACCAGATCTAACACACCAACAATAAGTTAGCCAACCGCTCGGACTATGCGCTAGTTGTCAGTGTGGAATGGACATGCAGTCAAAAGTGGGTAAAAAGTGACCTGTTTGAAGAACAGACTTCACTACGATAATTCACTGTTGAACTTGAAGCTTTCTGCAGACAATGTTAACAACAAGGTATCCTTCTAGCTGGATAGTACTGTGTCTCTTTTGAGTGCGACGCACAAACAGCCTTGGTAGACTGTGGTCGACATCCTGTCACCTACAGTTTTCTTCATCTTCTCCCGATTTTCTCGCTGTTAAAGACCTTTTGGTTTGTGCAGCAAACTATTGGCAAAATTCAGGTAAAAATATTTGATTTTTTTCTCGTTTATCTTGGGTTATTTGTATATATATATATTTAGACTTCGTTTGGAGTCCACTTGCCCGTGGAAGTGGAGACAAGATGAAGACTCCTAGAGTAATTATCCCGCTGCATAATGTGCAACATAGTTGCAGACTTGAAATTTTGTTGCGAAAACATTTAATAACGTATTCTTCGCTGGTATAATGTAAGAAGTACTATATCTGTTTTTCAGCCAATTCACAAAGAACTTTCCCGTATGTGATCAATTGTGGGTAGATTGTAGCGTTTTTTCCGATTTGAGCATTCTATTTACCGTTCATACTGCCACATAGTTACCATCCTGCCATAGAGTGACTCAGCAACCTCTAGCTAAGTAGGTGAGACGTAAAAGTGCAGACAATGTCACTGATATGCCGTTGTCCTGACCATATCAGATGAAACTCTCCACCCCGCTTCCAAATTTTGTCGGTGCGACCATCTGAGGCTGTGTGCGAGGTCATCAACTAGTCCTAAGTTAGATAATGATTGGAATTTCCACACAAAGAGTCTTGTTGCCAGGATGGTCGTGTCAGCAGAGTAGACACGATTAGATAACGAGACTTCACTAGAACGATGCCCACTTCCACTTATCGCACGGTTGTTGGGTAGGTCACGAAAGATCCACCACAGGTAACTAGATGGAAGGTATGTATCCAATTTGGGAAGTGTGTCACAAACTTACAGAATAACCTACTAACTCTAGATGCAAGATACAGCGTAGAAGGTAAACGTGTGTTTCATCACCCTGCCACGTTTTCGACACTGAAGCGCAACAATGCAGAAAAAGCAGAGACGACAAAATTTGACGGGTTCAGGAATGTTCAGCGCAATGGCTCATTTTGGTCCTCATAATTTGGACCTCAGAACCAGGTGTCTGTCGACCATATTCGTGCAGCCGGGAGTTTTGTTTCAATCTAACTTCGGTTGAATCCTTACCCTGCCACTTAACGCTTAACAAGTCCTTACGAAAATCGAAATCTACATATGATATCTGGCCTGACTGTGCAAAAATACTCAAGTCTCCTGAATAAGTCAGTGCTGGTTGAAGTAAATTACATCCACAGTTGATCATTTGAAGTGACTTGTCCAGGTAGCATCTACGTAAACTGTAAATAAACAGGTGAGTGAATGGTGGACCACATGTTACAACAAAAAGTGGCTTTTATCAGTGACATACAATATTCAATCCGCAATTAAACCCTGTGAGATGTAAAGGTGTGAAAAATGTTTCTGATAGAATTTTCTCCATTTTATTCAACTTTAAGGATCCCACAGACAGTCATTTATATCCTCCCAAATGAGAGCGTACTCAGATCACCCAGTCGAATATCGATAAGTCCGCTGTTCTTTTACATTTTTAAACTGCTGGGTTGGTTCCGGCACGATACCATTCGAAGGAATGGGTCGAATTTCCACTATGTGGTTATAAGATCTTGAAGATTTTAGATAGAAGAAAACGGTACTGTGCAAATCGATATTTAAAGCTTTATAAAATTCACACCTAGTTTTTTCATATATTTGTACTGATTTCACTCATTGGATCTTGTTGGAATCGGTCGTAATCATTGATCCTCAGTCCTGGTTCAGGCGATAATCATCAGTAAACATTTTAGCGATTTGTCCGTTCGATCCACTTACGATTCACGAATTTGTTGGACATCAGAAGACCTAACTCCATTTTAGGCAAACGTTTTTAATGTATCCTTGAATCTACTATAAATGTCCGTCGAGAACTGTATTTTCACTAGCCCAGAGCATGCCAGTCCGCGCTTACCAGCTTTTTACACTAAGAAATAACACCTATGTCAAAGATCCACTTTTCCAACATCGTAACCCTTTGAAAGACTAGTGACTTTTTGGGTCTGAAAACCCGCATATCACTCCACCATCTGCATTGGTTTCCGTGTGACAGTAATCATAGTGTCCCACAAAACGTGTTTTTACAAAAGAGCTTTTATTGAACAAAAAATCCAGTGCTAAACCACTTTTTCCAAATTTGGCTTCAGTATTACTTCGAATGATTATTTGCAAAAGGGTCAGTACAGTGTACTACAAATATGTGAATGAAATTTTAAAGGCGATTGAGTGTCCTCTGCTTGTATTATCAGTTATTACGGAATGTTGCACTTTTTAGTATATAATTTACGCGGCTTCTGTTGTTGAATGCGGCGAATTTTCACACAGTGAATACTAAATAGGTAGAAAGACAAATATGTTGGACTCGGTTGAGACTCAATCGGCTGAGAGCTGGAAACCCAAAAAACATGGTGAGGCTGTTTCACCCCTCTTAGAGCATAGTGTTTTGCACGCATCTCTAGTCTGATCGAAACCACTGTTATCCGTTTAGTACCTGGACCCCACCATTAGGCTAGAGGCGGCTGAGCAGTACTGCGACAGGGCTTGGTGCCATTACGCTACGTGACCCGGGTAGGCATGCCTCTAGAGCCACCAACGTACTAGATAGAAGACCCATTTATCTGGTGGAACTTATAGGATGTGAAGGCTTTACCATTCCATTCGAGAGTTTACTCTCCAAACTGATCCACGCTTAAAAAACAGGACACCACCACTTGTATGGTAAAAACCAAATCGGATACTGATAAGTTTTGTTGTAACCCAGTGACCTTAAGAGAAGGTGTTGTTGCTGTTACTTCGATCCGTAAAGCACACAAAGAAAAAAAAAACGGTTTACTCATGTACAACTCTATGCTAAGGCTTTGATCTCAAGGCAAAGATTTGGTTGATTAGCCTAAAAGTACAATTTAGATGTTCTATCAGACAGGTGGTCCAATTCAACCGCGGACGGCCAGTAATGATTACGGCGAAACCGAATCCTAAAAACTTCACTTGCGTTTATTCAGTAATTGCAACTGATCAGCAAACAATATATTGAAATAGACGTGAACAAATAGTATAGAGAGGTAGACCATGGTCCTATAAGAAATTAACGGTAAATCGTGAAGGGAATTAAAGAAAACCTTCGATTGAACCTTGGGCAGTTAGCAACAGAGGATGGCACAGAAAGGGCAGTGTACCACGGCACAAAATAGGTGGGGAAAACGTCGCACAGTTTAAAGTGAGACAAAATGTTTAACAACAAACCCAGAAATGAATGTCAATAAATCGAGCAATGAAAACGGTTAATATAGAAAAACACTTAATAAGGGGCGACTTTGTATAAAATAGAATAGTTCAGTCTTGAAACTTGAGCAGTCACCGGAAGGGTAAAGAATTAGTCTAAGTAATAAGAAACATAAATAACTAAGCCACGTAATTACCCACTTATATTCAGGCACTTTCTTGTCTCGCTTTCACTCTTTCGTTTCTAGCCAACTTTAAAGTTGCAGAAAAGAAATCAGGTCTATGCTTCACAACGGCTACCTCGTGTTTAAGGTGTTCTTCGTTTGTCACGGTAGAAAAAAGACGTGTGGTTTTACGAAATTTCAGCAGGTTTTTATTTGGCTTACTGCCTGATCATCCTAGGATTTACTTATGTATCTGCGCAAAGGGGTCTCTGAAACATCGGTTTCAATTCTGCTTAACTGCTCTACCATCGAGTATGCGAAGTGACTTGCAGTGATCACTCATTCACATCTACAGCTGAATAAGATGATCGGTACGTTGAAAACGTTTATCTTAAAAATGCTGATAAAGAAACCTGTCAAAAAGCTAGGCCTCAAAAAATGGTAGAATTCGGAAGACTGGAACGATGCTGAAAATGAGGCTTCCTTCTCACCATACACTTATGTTACCTGTAATTTAGGTTACTTGCTTCCACTTCAGTAGTGTGCGTGACGTAATATCTTCCATTTGAAGATGCATGAATTAGATTAAAAATGATTGGTCCGACAAGAAAACCAAAGTTTGTTTCATAAATGACCCTAGAGAAGGTTGCAAAACAAACGAAATCCAAGTATCAATCGGGTCTCCATTTGTCATGCGTAAACAACCGTTGTGTCAAGTATCAAAGTCACACTCTGCACACACGGCTGAGCACATATATTTGCTCAAGAATGAGTCTTTGGGAAACCGGTCTGAAATAGATTATAGGTGTTTATCCGTCCGTCCATCACTCCAGTCAAAGTTGTATGAGCAGTCTGCAAATCATGCAGCATGATGTTTACTCTGCAAGCACTGTTTCAAAGAAAGTCAAACATTCCACGAACTCATCCATAAATTGTTCGTTCGCCAAGCTTGATAGACACATTTGGAGTAGAGAGGTTGGGCGGACGAGATTTTACAAAATTTCCACTCATGTGAGGGAAATAAAAATCTAGGGTGAAACCTGCGTGATTTCCTAAGGTATAAATCGGAGCTGAGTACATTTTTGGCAGCACAGTTCAAACAAGAATAGAGCGAACATTGTGAGTAAATTAGTAATTCTTATGGCAGCATCACACAAACATCTACTTCTTATTGGTTCTTCTTGATTAAACGAGATTACTTAAAGTGTATAATAACTTATCCGGCGATGCTGGAGTTAAAAACCTACTGCTGTTGATAGACGATTCGTGATGGGGAAACACCAGTTGGCACACTTCTAAATACATCGACGAATAAATCCTTTGACAGTCAGACGAGCTGAAACAACACTCATCAAGCCCTCAGTTTCGATTTTCTCACTGATGTTCTTTTCTTTTGGCTGAACCTCTGATTTATTCCCACATTTATTGACCTCGTTTTTATTTTCAGAGTCTGATTCTGGCTCATCTGACTGTGTGGATAAAGAATAGTGTACTACTTAAAGCAGACAAAACCCAGCGTACAATTGCCATGGAGCTGCAGTTAGTAGTACACAAATCGATATATATGTGAAGAATGATAAAGTAGACAACAAACAGGAACCTGAAGAAACCACAGTAAAACCTACGGATACGAGAAAACCGCATGGTGAGTCTCGGGTTTCAGCTTTAAAGCAGAGGCCAATAAGCGAGCGATATATGAGATCACTGAGTTTTTATTTTCGTATGTTCTTTTGTGTACTGTGAGTGAGCCGTTGGGACAGGTAGTAGATCGTTCCCTGGTGGAACAGATAGACGAAGTCATCCAGGGTCATGAAGATTTGGACTGGTATTCGCTTAAAATGAGAGGTGGGCAGTAAGTAACCGATAAGAATAAAACAAGTGTGAAATTTGAAATACTTGAAATAGCCTTATTTAGAGAGGGAAGCTGCAACGTAAGATACTACAACCTATAGATGGTAAATAAGATGTGAGTAACCTGTTCATTCCAGATCTAGTTGAAGAAAATTATAACACGAAGATATTCCGTGGCCGCAGCTTGAGGCTGTGGGTAATATCTGATGGAGGTAAATGTATGTACATCCTCACAAAGTGTGTGAACAAAATATCAAAGCATTTGAAATACGAAAGCATATGAAGTACGAGATTAGGGGTCCGTAATCAAGCAGCTTTTAATTTCCGGTAGAAGAGATTCTTTCATCACACCCCTTAATGTGCGAGAGATTTGCATGGCGACAAGGTGGCTTGCACAAGCGAATTGCGACTATTTGATGATATTTCGATGTCCTTATTGGTGACTTGAATTTTGGAGTTTATTGTATTAAAACTCTAAGAACTGTTCAAATACAGAATAATAACCAATATCGAGAAAAGATCGTCCGGTTAACCTGCGTCACCCTGTTAATTCCCGCACAAAGTGATCACTACTTAACAGTGATTGCTTGGAATCCATCCCACCAAGTCCTTCGTTTAGGATGGGTGGCAAATTTTTGCTGATAAGCGAGCTTTCACAAACTTCATAAAGGAAACTACTCACAAGGTTGCTGAAAACTTTTCGACAGCCCACAACCGGTTTCGACATTTTCGGGGCTCATCACGTAGGCGCAGTCCCCGAGTTTCCGTCAACCTTATGATCTACTTGAACCCAAATTGCACTGTTTTCGAGAAGTACACTCATTTGCAAATCAACTTGGTTTTCACGAGAGAAAATATACTGTGATATCTCGAATATCCTGCCAACTGAATCATGAGGCGGCCTGTGTGCAGCACATTCTGTTGTAGAATATCATAAAAGAGAGCTTCAGTCGAGTCTCTCGTGAGAACCGAATTGATTTGCAAATGAGTTTATTTCACAAACTTCTTTTTCCTTTCTGAAACAAACAGCAAAGATGTACTAACATACAGTTAAATTTATGGAGGAATTCTGTATCATACAAATCACAAAAACTTCCACTGCACCAAGAAAATCTCCTTCCCCTCGGTCCTTTCCGCACTAACTTTAAAGCTTTTTTGGGTGTTGGCGAGTATTTGGGATTACAATATTCAGTCATGAAGCCTCTAATCCAAACCCCCATTTAATTATTACCTCTAATCGTTATCCCTGAATACTCATTCAGGCTTTAGGATACCAAACGCATTAAGGTGTGTGGATTCCTGCTGTGGACGATTACCTACATTTTGCAGTCCAGCATTGAAAATACTCTAGCTACTTAGAGTTCTCCTGTAAACCTAGATCTATTAGGAGCAGGTAATTTAATACTTTGTGCAGTTGTCTAAAGCGGCCAACCGAAGCCAGCACGGTACATTTAGTGTTCGCTATTAACTGTTTCTAGTTTTGTGAACTTTTCTGCAGTTGGCTTCAAGTTCGGCAGTCATTTCCCTCTTCAGCCTTAAGAAGTAACAAAGCATAAGGAAATCCAGTAACATTCACTTCCTCAGGCGCTCCAGGGGACGGTGTATCGGCACCCAGTTGTTTGACTAGATTTGGATACATTTGCTTTCCCTTCAGGCACAGAGATTTATAACCTACGATGTGTAACAACGTCAGAGGACCTGTCGACAGTGTAACGATTCCGCATTACGAGAACATTAGTTCAAATGGCCGAAAACACTGGCTACATTTGGGAAGTCCGTTTTGCTCTCTGGAAGCTTGCTACGTTTGTTTTGGTGTTGACACGTGCATACTTCAGTGAAATGGTCATATGACCAGCGTCCGTCAGTCACTGTCATTTAGGTCACTGATTACCAGTTCCAATCATCTAATTTCCACATGCTTCACTTAAGGCTGCCGGTTCACCACCGTACCAAAAAGTTTTTTTCTGTGTTCCAAACCATGAGGTCGACTTCAACTTAGAATAACCTGTGAATTTCTTGCATTGGTCTTGAGTACTAAGCTTCAGTGTTCCAATGTGCTTTACGGTCAGATCACTAGGAGTTAACTTTTTTCGTTTGCCTTATTCTGGAATACAGTTTTTGTCATTTAGTCCATGTATTTGTATTTAGTCCATGGGAATCGTCGATTCCCCAACGCGGGTTTGTCATGTTTTGTAAGCACTAGATTTTAAGCGGAACGAAACCATGATAAGTGTTTGGACACGTTAACATTTTGTAATGAAAATGATACACTAAATCCCTTCAAGGTTTAACTATCTGCAGTGCCCTAACATTATGCGTATATTTTTCGGAACAGAACTGTTGTCTTTGTTGTTGCCCACCTTACCAGTTGATCAGTATATCCCAAAAACAAGTTACTAGAGAAATTAATACAAATTAAGCTAAAAGCCCATAACAGGGTAGATTTGAAGATAACCTCATCAAGACCGGGAGTTAGTGTAGATGACGGAATAGATGGCTTGTGATCTGTTCACCAATAAGTTGTAAACATTTCGTTACCAGTCGAGTTGACATCACCAGTGCCTAGGGGATTGACCTTGCGTCATCAATTAGCGGCACTGATGACAGAGCACTCCACATAACTTGAATTACCAACATTTCCTCAACAGTGACCGGCATCAGAACACCAGTGCAGGAAATTTGTTAGTCGGATAATTTTTTTCAACAAACTGTATGCATAGCGAATTGAGTGAAACAGATCATGATCAGCTGGATGAAAAGACAAGGTGTATCCATTTTTACCGACGACACACTTTTGTCAAACATTTATATCCTCCTTGAGCAAGCGCAGCTGTCTTTAGGCTTAGTTTTGAAACCAAACAGTACCTTCTTTTTGACAATAAACCAATTAGACTAATCGCAGAGTAAGTTTAGACGTCTGTTTAAAGAAGGCCTACTTGATTGAAGCAGTAAGGAAAGTAAGGCAAAAACAGCATCTGATTTAAACCTCACCGAATCAAGCACAGGGAATCTGCCTTGCGAATACACTCAACTTTGAGCTAAGGCGCTGGTAAAGTCCTCAAATCTGGTAATCAGAGTGGTTTACAGCTTTCCGACGCCTGTCCTGGTCGTGGTAACGAAACCATTCTGTCCTACAAAGGCGACCTTTTGGAAGACAATCACTCGCCGTATATTTACATCCCCATAGCGCACTTTCGCCGCAGCAACTTTTCAAGCAACCCTCCGTTCCACTGAATCTTCAAAGACCAGAAGTCACTCCTCCATCAGAACATGGCTGTGTATTCTTCCTCCTGCTGATGCCCAGCATAATATGTTCGGCGTAAAAGACCGTAACTTCATAGGAAAAAGAGAGAACGTCTTTCTTGCCAGAAGTTTTCTAGACACAAAGGACCATTTGCCCATGCGACTGACTTCGTGTCCTGTACAGCATACTCGGTGGACTGTCACTGTTGATCCAACGGCACTGTTCAACTGCAGCCGAAGCAAGCGCAGTGCAATTTCGAGATCCCGTTTCCTTCTGTTAGAAATACAATTCGTACTAAGTCTCAATCTGTCTTGGTCATCTGGCATGTACCGTCTGACCTAGGCACTCGACAGTATTTTGCATCAGCTTAGATATGTCTTCTATTTTACCAGCAATAAATTGCCCGTATGGTAGTCGTATTGTATTGGTATAGTAGTATGGTAGTAGTATAATAGCCCATCTTAAATTTTTATTCCATTATTTCTCCCTGCTTTAACCAACAGACGTGTCGATATGATGACGAGGCCCCGAGGCATTGCTCTTCACGCCGTGTCCTTCTTAAATTATGTGGAATATTTAGACAAAATGGTAGAGGCCTTTACACTGGTCGGAATTTTAAACAATTCTGTTCCAAATCCTTTAAGACTTGCACACCAAGGCTAGAAGAACTCTGCATAGAACAAACCGGCTTTTCTGAATACGCTACGGTGTGCTTATACTCCATCGGACCAATGATTGCACCCCGAATGAAGCATTATGAAAGTCGTACACCAACAGCCATACCACAACATGCTGTCACATTTGAAATATCCCATAAGTGGCAGAATAATTATGAACCTACTGTTAATCGCATGGGTACATCTGGAAATTTTCAATCAGGGTTTGGCTTTGCATATGTAGTCAGTCTATGTCGAAAAGCGTAGAAACATTCTACAGCTGTTTCATCCCTGTTGGGGATCAAGAGAAATTCGAAATCGACCAAACCGTTGGGCAACGAGCGGCTGATCAGCAATGTAATTAACTCGTATCTAGACAGCGTAGCGCCACTAATAATTTATAAATCGCTCATAAGGAAAATAATTTACCAGTCGAGCGAAGGCGTTGTTCGAGCAGCCAGTCACGTGTTCACGTGATGTGCACTTCGTGGTTGAAGGACGAATAGTGCTATATCCTTTCTAAGTGCGATTTATTCATGCTGATAACCAGGCACTGGTAACCAGACAGTTTAGTTTCCAACCACTAGTTGAGTGGTAGCGAGTTCGAATCGACTTGGAGATTCATCTGAAAGCGCATTTCTGACGAGTTTTAAAGAAGATAACAAAGCTGCGCAGTTCTCTTCGGCTTTTCGGCATAGACTGACTTCAATTAGAGGGAAAACAACTTAAATGAATATCCTAAAATTAATTGTGAGGTAGCAAGATCCACACACTGAAATCCTGTGCGAAAATTAAACGCGGCTCTGTTTTAACAGACCAACACTACATATTACCGCGTCCTTTTGCGGGACACCTATCGGCTCGTCTGAAAGTCATTCAGCAATTTCATTCACACAGTTAGACAGAATTGTAAAATTATTTCCACTAGAGCTTCAAAATGATAGCCAATCCACAGTCCTTCAGTTGATACGTATTCCAAATCGACCTGCTGTCGATCAAGAAAAATGGTTTTTCTTGGAGCAGAATGGATTTAGTCCTGATGGTCTAACGAGTCAGACGTTACAACACCGAGTTAACATGCGTGACAGCTCCGGTCACGTGCACGGTGTCACGATTACTTTTTGCATCGGCTGTTTGCTTGTAAACTTGCATCATGTTGTACGAAACTGGCTCTCATCCTTTAGACATGGGTTACAAAAAGCGCCATCAACAGTGGAGTTACTCGACGATATTTGGGGATTCCGCCTACAGTGTGTGACTAGGTTCTTCAGTCCTGTCATTTAGTGAACAGAAACGTCAGATCGAACCGACAAAATCCGTCCCTAGTTAATATACCATAATGACATCTTGATTTACACCTGAATTCGTGGTGGTTATCTCAAGATGCCACAATTTAGTTGACTTGTCAATGTGAGTTCCCACTTAACTTTAGAATGTCCCAAGCGACTCCGTAGCGCACACAAAGTGGATTTTGTTGTGAAGTCTCTCCATATTGACGTGGTGTTCACGCCGTATCTCACGTTGCGAGAGCAACCTAACGATAACTTCACGAATCCCCTGCAGTCCCACATATCCTGGTGCACCAGCGGTCGCTTTCGGCTATAACAACCTCCGTTTTCTAGATTCCGGTAGATAGCTTCATCAAC
>NW_008751664.1:1411377-1494224 GCF_000715545.1 Opisthorchis viverrini
AGAAGAACCTCAGTTTCAAGCGACCAAACGTTTGTACGAGACCAATAATCGCTGTCCGATGTTAATGAAAGAGGAGCCTATCTAAATGTTCACCTCTGCGGTTTAAGTTTTGTGTTTTATATGTGACAGTTCTCCCAGTCTCAATGTTCGCAATACGGTCTCGCTTAGACTTGACTATTTGTCCCCTTCGATTGTTCAGCTCGTTTTTTGTAGGGATGAAGTCACGCCACCAGCATATACTCAACCAATGGACAGGGTCATTCGGGCGATCTTCTTGTTCGTAGACAATAGGACCAGCAGGTCAAATGGAGGTTGACTTCTCGATTGAAATAACCTTTACCATATATTTGCGTGTCTACAAATCCAAGGGTGGCGAATATACTCGTGGTCAATTCCTGTCTGACCATGCTATCAAAGACAACGGGAGACCATCACAAAGCTCGTCCACAACCGTCAGACTTGTCATCTTCCAGACAGTTTTAAGCTAAAGAGAAACGCAGTGAAAGCCATGAGTCATCGGTCTACTTTACTCCAGTTTGGGCGGTATCATCACACAGTTATGACGCCATCTCTTGTACTGTGACGTGAAAATTCTGAATAAGATTAAGTGGGGTGTGGAGAGGCACGGATTCATGGGCTTCTGAAACAGAATTAAGCAGCAAAAGTAATGTAATCGTTTATCTGCAAAAAAATATCACTTAAAAAGAACATAGTCGCTTAGTGCTTTTTAAAACACCAAAGACTGTTTCTGACATATGATAGATTGTTCGCGAACTTGTTGCACTGCATTTTTAAGATGTTCTAGACGTATGTAAACTTTACTCCGAAGTGTTTGTTTGCCCACGGAATTTCGAAGGAAGAACAGTTTCGACGAACGAATATTCAGAAGAACCCAGCTGTACATCTGCAGCAACAAAAAGAAAATACGAAGACTGGTTTGTTGCTAGAGTCCATTGAGGGGCTAATATACTGCGCCTATCAGTGTCAGCTGTTGACTTGTTGGAAAATGGTTAGGTCTGCTTACCAGTTCAGTTTGCTCGAGTTTTTTTTTGGTTCTTCAAATCGAGTTTCCAAAATATCTCCGAATGTTAGCAAAATACACTCATTTGCAAACAGATTTGGTTCTGAGAGAGACTCACCTGGAACTCAGCTGAATCTCAGCAACCTTATGAGCATCACGAATATACTGTATCGCGACATCTCGAATATCGTAGCAATTGAAACAAGACGTTGCCTGGTGCAGCACATTCATTTGCCTGGACACATCACAAACGAGGGACCCAGCTGGGTTCAGGGTGAGTCGTTCGCAAGACCAAATTGGTTTGCAAATGAGTGTATTTCGCTCACTTCGTGCAATTTGGTTTCAAGTAGAACATAAGGGGATCTCCGAATATCCTTTACGGACTAAGAAGCCTGTCCATTCTCAATTTCTTCCTTCGCTGTATTTAGTGCAGGATAAACTTATTATCCCAGAATATGACTGGTTTAGGTTACGCTCCAGTTTAATTTGTTTAAACAGCAATTATCACTTCAAGCGTGGCCACAGTGGTCCAAACTCTCGACCTCAATGTTGCATAAGAGACTGGGAAAATATATTCATGGGATGAAATTAAATAATACACACACATCCCCGCAGTCTGATGGTCATACAGTTAGGAATAAATTAAACAGGTGTGTGTGTATGTTACCTCTTCGACTTCATCGAGCAGCTGGGGGCAAATGATGTGAGAAATCTGGTGACAGCTGTTTGACTGAAGTCTGATATTAAAGTCTACGGGGGCATAATAGACAGACCACACGCCCACTCTAAGAGTCTGAGAATCACCCAAACCAAAAGCTACGATTGAAACCTTTTGGTCTTGACCTACTCATAGCTGCGGGGGATTTAGATTACAGAAGCTAGTGAAAACACCCCCAAGTATGTTGAAAGCAGAAAGTTTCTGCATGACTGTGTTGAGGCTAATGGAAAACGAAAATCTGGTGGTGAGGATGAAAGTGCGTACCCTCCTTTTGTGTGATTCTAAGTCAGTGTTACATTTCTCACCAAGAAAAAGAAACCATAATGTACAATACATCTTGAAGGACATGCACTCAGTATGACGGTTGGGTGTTTGAAAGCGCAGTTCCAAGCTAGGATATTCATATACACTGCGCGAACAAACTTTTCGAACACATTTAATTGAAGCACCTTAAAACATGTACCGCGTTATCTTGGTCCTGTTCCTCGAGCATTACTTATTAAACAATGACAATATGGATTGTTGGCGTGAGAAAAAATACATCGAAATTTAATAAGTAGATGAGTTTGTTTGCGAAAAATTAGGTTTTGCGAGAAATTCACCTGGAATCCAGCTGAATCTCTCATTTATGATGTTTCTAAGCAGCTGAATGTGCTGCAACAGGCCACCTCATGTTTCAGTTGGTACGACATTCGGGATATTGGGATACATGTATAGACGCAATGCGCTACTCATAAGGTTGGTGAAAACTCTTCGACAGCCCGCGACCGGTTTCACCTTTCTTGGGGCTCATCAGGTAGGCGCAGTCTCCGAGTTTCTGTCAACCTTACGTTCTCCTTGTAATCAAATCGCACGACATTAGCGAAATACACTCATTTGCAAACATCATACACGAGTGATTCAGCTGGGGTCCAGGTGAATTTCTCCCAAAACCAAATTTGTCTACAAATGAGTGTATTTCTCTAAGCTCATTTGGCTTCAAGTAGAACATAAGGTTGCCGGAAACTGGGGGACTGCGCCTACCTGTTTGCATCTCGATTCAGTAAATATGTCGAAGTTAACGCCCGTTCTACCAGCTCCATCAACCAAAACGATGATTATATTGATATCCTAAAATGTCGCCAAGAGGTTAGAAACTTGTTCGGAAGCATCCTGTTGTTGATGAGGTTTATTTTTACTCAGTAAGTTAAAAAGACCTCAAAAGAGTCAAAGGCCTCATTTTACTGCCTACCAACAGAACTAAGTTTAACATCCAGGAAACCAACCATAAGCATGTTGATGATGTCACCAGTGTTGGCAACCGTTTGAGACCAGCCCTAGCTAACATTTTGTGGCCAACCTTGAACACTCAATAGAATCGAACATAAAAGGGCACCTTGTTTTGTAGGATAACAGGGTGACATTCAACTTATTACAAAAAGTCTGCTGTCTGTTTTCAACACTCTCCACCAGGACATTTGAGTAGAGCGACAAACTTCCTTTTCTGGAAATTTTGATCACCCGCTAATATTTTGTTGATTTTAATAAAGGAATAACGGTTCGCCACGAAGTAAGGGGCCTTTAAATAAAAACAATTTCAAAATGTGTACTGTCACACACCGTCCAAAGGTGCTATTCTCATGGGAATCTTCAATGGCTGCTCATTCGTACCTTTCCAGACAGCCTTAAAACCATTCATCCTGTCACGGTCATCACATACACGCCGAAGCTTCAGCAAATTCTTGCAACCCAAATGCTTCTGACTGGGAAAGTGAGACATGCTCAGTTTTCCCCCAGAGAGTTTTCAGTCTCGTCTAGGTCTTTTAAAGAGAACATTTATGTTGCCAAACCCAGACATACAGTTGTTTGGCCAGCAGGCACTAATTTAATAATGGAAACACTAGATATTGTGCGCACTGCTAAATGTCTGACAAATGTTGCGCCCCATAATGTTTCACCAAGCGTGACGATAAAATCCAACCGCTAATAGCAGCACAGGAAATCAGTATACGCAGAACATTTTGGAAGTTATATTTCTCTGGAAATCATAGAACTGAGATGCGACAATATGTTTGTCTAATCAGAGTCCTGCTTAGTTCTCGAGAGAAAATGACTCTGGCAACCTTTACGGACGCCATCCTAGAAACTGTGTAGAGTAAAATCTCTACAAAATATCTCCCTAGAAAGAACTTACTACATTAGTTCTCCATCACCTATCCCTTAGTGTGTGACGCTACTGAAAATAAGCCATCTCTAGATGGGCGATGATTTTGCTTGAAAGGCAATTGTACCCTTTAGTCTTATTCGGCTGTTTCATGGTGGACTGCTATCCTCAATGGGCGATCGTCTTTCTGACACACAGGTAACAAGTTGTCCTCTACAAACAACGCATAAACAGGGAAAATGCTTTCCATTATCGAACACATTCTGTCACATGACGTAAAGCTGCTTGATCAACAAGCGAGGGAGTTTCATCCAACTGGGAGTCAGAAATCAGCGTTCAGCCAAACCAAGCGATTTAGCTACCGTTTTCTAACATGTGATTAGGACTGAAACGGGAGCCTACTTGACCAGTGCGTCAAAGCACAATATACCTTAAGGGCGTCACGTATAGCTGGTGGCAGACAACCGTGGTCCAGTAGTGTATTAACCAAAATTAGAACTGAATACATCAACCCCCCTTCGCACGAAGCTTATTGTACAGGGTGTGCATCGAACATAAGATGACTGTACACCCGACACGTACACTACACGTAAGCCTGTCGCTCTGCCACTCATAATATGTGGAATATGAAGAGGACAGCACAAAATGAAAAACTGCCACGTGCCTTGTGGAGCACATGATACAAATCACTCAATTCCCGTGAGACACTCGAATGGTTTTTGTTTGAGGTATACAACAATAAAACATTCCTCTGTTGAATTTCAGCACCCGTTGAATCAAGCTACTCAGGTGAGGTTGATTGAAGGCCTATGTGACGAGAGACTGTACGACTAGAATGAATAGATGTAATGATATTTACAGATACGAGTAGCATCGGTCATTGTCTGATGGGCAGGTGTAAATTGGACTGTTCACACTTTTAGTCAAATTCTACTAGCGCAAGGGAGAAGCCCCTGAATATTTTGTAAACTTGCAAGACAATTAGTCGGGTGCTCTTCCGTTGTCTAGCTGTGTTCGCAGAATAAATACTGACATCATATATAATAAAAACAGCCATGTGTATTTTCACACTTTAGTTAAAGTTAGAACAAGATCGATTGCAATCTACAGTTCCATGATAAAACCAAATAAGAAATGAGATTTGTGGATTTCAAGTCTTCCAGTCACATATCTATCAAAGCTCGAGTAAATGCATGATTTGGTTTGATTGTAATCGAAAAGGTAAGCTCGAAGATCTTCGAGTTTTTGACAAAAACAAAGGATTTGGGCAATGTTGTCCCTGTCGGGCATTCGAAATCTCCAAAAATCTCACTGGACCCCTTTCTCATTAAAATTGCATTGATTTAGTTATCAGATGTATATTGGAACGTTGTCACAATTCTTGGTTGTTTTATGAGAACTTTATTTACCAGAAACATCGTCCTCTTTGAAACCCTGTCTAGAAACAGCCACTCCTGTAGAGAAGCCAAAAAATGTTTCCAGTGTTCGAGGTCAGTGTACTTTTTCCACAAAAAGGGAATACAAATCACACAAGAACCCAAGAAGCCTTTGCGGTGTATCCTCTTCAGCATGCTTACTATCTTTAAAGCTGCAACCAAAGTGGGATGAAGCGTACTTGTCTTCCGTACATTTCGTCAGCCCTACTGCAATATGGCACCAACTAACTTGGTAGCAAATATTTCAGGAAAAAATTTTTTCTTGGCACAACATACCCCTTATACGATTGCTGAGAGCGGGGGACCAGTTCGAATAATCGCTACTGCCAAGTTGATTTGTAATGCATGTACTCTCTCGGTGTGAATAAAATGTTTTACCCCAACATTTATTAGTTGCACGGGGCGTTGAAAAAAAACAAAGCTGAATGCACACTGTAACCTTTGAAAAAGAACATCCCAGAGGAACGTGGCTGTTTGCCTGTTATGTGCGTGGCCCTTCTTAAGATAAATGTTACCCCGTATTACACCTGACTAGAAACGCAAATGTGTCTTTTCCAGAGTGCACCAGAGTGGTGCATCTCTGGACAGATCTCCCTTGAGACGTTATTGCATCAAACTGTCGAGCATTATAGGTCTGCTTGCGAATTGCGAGATTGATTTACTAATTTTTTGAAGGTCAGTATACAGTCTCGAAAAAACTACTTGCCTATCTGATTGTCAGTAGAGCGTGCCGCTATCTCGGAAGCTTGGTTGCTTTCAAAGGGTAGGTGGATTCCAGGTGATTTTTGCCACGCCGGGTCTAGTATGATCCTGGAAACCAATCTTAGATTTTCCTACTTTATTTTCGACTACTTTCGCAAACAATTCAGGCTTAGTATGACGGAGTAAGATTAAAGTATGTTGCACTCAATTAAGTGTTCCTATTAAACGTATTTGGCCATTTATATCAACAACACAGCTGTCTATTACTACAGTATCCTTTCCTTGAAGAAGCTTTTCTGAAGGTTTTTAAGTAGTTTACTTGATGAGTTTTTCCTCCTGTGCGTTGCGTGTGGCCCGTTCACGAATGCGCACCTCGATGTACTGGAAATCCCCTAGCTGCCATTTTGTGGAACCGAATGTTAATCTCGATTTCTTTGCAACTGATATTTCAGATGTTCAATACACTCGTACTAGCACAACGTAGCGCGAAATATTTTAACGGATCCCCTTGTGTGCCTTTCCGATTCTAGAGTATTGGCAAAGTCAGACGACTTCGAGTTGAAAGAATATTTCTGTAATGTGATGGTTGGTGTAGAAGTTGCGCTCACGCACATATTTGATCGAGAACTAATAGTTCTGGGTGTCTGTGGCATGGGGCACCGTATTGGGAGTAAGTCAGATACTTAAGAAATCAAGAAGTGACTCCCGTTCCGTTCTCGGCAGGTCGGCCGTTCGAGGAGATCACGATGAGTAAATTTCACACTTCAAAATTTGTTTTTCCTGGGCACTCTCCTCGATAAGGAATACTCTGCCATGAAATGGGCTTCTGTAAAGCGCACTGTCCCTATCATTATCTCGGATGTGTATTAAGAGAAACGTACAAACTGCAGCTAAAAGTCAAGTTAATTTGCCACTTGTGATCAAATTGAACATATTCCCATCGTACTTGATCCCCTTCTAATCCGGGCATTGTTTGTAGAGCAGCACACTCGGACGAATTTTTTATCATGATTGGTGTACACGTAGAATGCTGACCTTACGCCCACCTCTTGGGAGGGACAGGGAGAGAAAAGGAAAGTTTGTTCTCTACCATCAAGTACTTTCATAGCTATTTGGGTGGTTATCATGGTATTTCGTTTTTTCCACGCCTCCCCTAACAAACTTTGCATTGTCACTGCAGTTTTGTGTATGCCTTGTGAGAAACGGATGTCAAATGACGATGATACTATCCAGATATTGGGAGTGTTGAAATACTTTTATAACCTTCCACCGTATAACGGACCCATAACCTGAATGACTGTGTAGGAAGGAAGGAATAGCTGATTCCCATATGTCCACGACCAACACCACTTTAAGACAGACAAGGTTCAAAAGGCCCTGAACACTAGATGGGTTCACGTTACGGCACTTAGCGTTCCTGTGCACAACCCTAACGAAAAAGCCCTTGACAGAAAAAAGTTAAGGCGATTGCGAGAAGTAAAACATGCTAATTTAACTTGAAACTGATTTTCATGTATTCAAATGCTTAATCTGCAGTGTGATTTTTAGCACTTTTGTCACCTTTTAGTGTAAAAAGTTGATGTCGACTTTTGGTCTAAACGGTTTGTCTTTCGCGTACCCTTTCGTAATAGCGAAGCAGTTGATGGCTTCCAGTTCATTCATCAACCAATTAAATCACGACCCTGGTCATTCAGTGTCCAATGGAAGTTGCCCTTTAGACGATGGCATCAATAGGCACGACACCGTTGGTGTTCTATTCTACTAAATTGTGGGCGGGGGCTGTTCGGTTTCCAGTGTTAGGAGCTCACATGTAGGTGTAAGCATACGGCTACCACTTATGGACTGCATCTGAAAAAAACAAGCAATTCTTCTAACTCAGCACAAACTTTTCAAACTGCCTGAGAGTGTCGTTCTTGAGAAATGAAATCGGTGACATTGCCCCTGTGTTCAGTTCTGAAGATGAACTTCACTTAATTGGAGCTTGCTTGACCTGAATGCTCAAGAACCAATTAGCAGGCCATTGAGTAGAGAAACCGCTACAGTTTAACCTAGAACTCCCACCCTAATAAAACTCCTGTCACGGCAAGTCCTCGATGCTGGTGGGCAGGCGAGGTAAACACAGTGGAATTACAATATGTCCTGGTCAGCTGTGAAAGACTGAGTAAAAGAAAACAGTTTTTCACTTTGTAAATTGTAATGTTTACCCCAGAATTGAAAAGACGATGCAGAGCCCACTTGGATAAATACACTCATTTGCAAATCAATTTGGTTTTCACGGGAGACTCAACCAAATCTCTCATTTATGATATTCTTCAGCTGAATGTGCTGCACGAAGGCCGCCTTAGGTTTCACTTGGTACGATATTCGAGATATCGCAGTAGATATTCATACTAGAAACTACTGACAAGGTTGCTGTAAACTCTTCAGCAAACTTGTGAGTAGTTTCCTAGGTGAAAAAGATGCAGAGCGTACCTTAAGTCAACCAGTTGATCATTGGTTGGCAGTTTCCATTTCAAACTATTCATCGGTCTTAGTTTGCCCTAAAGTTGGGCGATTCCACCTCTGGAATTTACTTGACTTAAGGTAAATAAGTTTAAATAAAATGAAAGTTTCTGGCTTTGTTATCTTTATCCGAATTTCCATCGAAGTTCATCTAATGTGGAGCCGTACTTGTTAAGCCGACTATATGGTTTTGTGCCAACAGCTACCGATGTCACAAACCCGGCTATCTGCAAATGACAACGTGCGGATGCGAAGGAAAGTGGAAAAGATGGTGAATTCGGGCCCAATAGAGGGGACAACTTTTAGTGAAACAAACTAATAGATAAGTATTCTACTTACCTGAGCATTTACCGTGGACCTACCAGTAACAAAAGTATTAATGGCAATAAGAAAGCTTAGGAACCAACACCCTCTTGAAATCGCTACCCCTGGGTTAGAAACCGGTAGGTGCGATTTCCTGGTTCCTTCGCCGAGGGCTGAACATATTTGAAAACACGTCCCGTCAGATTTGGACCTGTGTTCTGATAATCCTTCCAACTAAGCACGTGAGTTGAACTCCTTGGTCGAGGATCCCAAACGTCCTTCTGTCCAAGTGTAGACAACTTCGCGGGATCTTAACTAACACTCAAACACTAATTAGTTCAATAGAATCATCTCGTGCTGTCTCAACTGCCGCTTGATGAGTCTACCCGAGTACTTGATATACTGCGTCAGGCAAGACGGACAGGGAAACTTGGCTACCATTTTCGCCTTCAGCCTTTTTCAGAAGAACTACTTACCTGCTGTCACACTGCCTGATGACTGTTTTTCTATATGAGAGTTGAATGATGTTGATAACTACTGGTGTGGTGTTGACAACAATGACCATGGGGATGAGAATGGTGTATTAATGTAATTAACATTTCTGTATAACTTACCTTTTCGATCATCTAATTTGCCATGATTTTTGCACCGTGCAATGCTTGTCCAAGTACTAAACAATCTGTGTCGGCCAGGTTGAACCAGATAAGAATTTATGCATGAAGCTTGTCTCTACATCATGTCAGAGATGGAGTAGTTACTTGAAAGAACTCTGCAATTTTCTAGCATACAACTTGCACCACTTGCACATGACAGGTATTTAAATCCTACGCGACATCCTAATCTCCAGAACTTTGATGTTCGATCCAAACGGGAATGAGAACAAACTATAATGAGAACAATCTGACCAGCAAGATGTATAGGCTGAACATAATAAGTGTTGTGTCTGCACAAATAATCTTATATAATGTTGATAAAGATTCTACAAAACAACCTGAAATAAAATAAACCACAGCGACCGCTGTGAGACGTTTCATTCCCCCCAGTTCGCCAAGTAATGGGCTATTTTGTGGCCTTTCAGCCATAAAAATCCACAGTCAGTTTTAATTTACAACTGTTTGTCAATCGCAAGAATGCGGCTGAGTTCAACTATGTATAACACTGGTATCCACATACGTTGTCGAGTTCACCAATATTTTCGCTCCATCTCAATGGCTCCAATGTCCAAACTTGGCATAATCGCATCTACTCAAGTCCCGAACAGAGGAACAGTACCTTACTCAATTGTTTTCAAAAATAGAAATTAGGCATGATGAAGCAGATTAGAAAAAGTGTTGGTTAGCTAGATGGTACAAAACCAATCACAAAACTATTGATCTCGACATTACATGCAAGTTCCCTTTCCTCGGAACATTCACCAAGGAAAGTAGCAACCTGCTTGCTCTACTGAAAACAAGTAGAACCTCCGTCGGTCGACCGGACGGTTGGACTCTATATCGTATGATGTTCCGAGCTGGCTAGATAATATGCAAACAATTTCGGACTGTTCTCATTGCCATATGCTTGGAGTGCTGTCTGGCGCTTTTGAATTCACTACAACGGTGCGAAGAAAAGCAAATAGATTATGCTCCGTGTGATACACTCATTTTCACATCGGTACGGTTTTAACGAGAGGAACAACTTAATTCCAGCTAAAAAGCTTGTTTGGGCAACCATGTGAGTTGCGTTTTTTCAAGAAAACATACATCACGATATGCAAAGTTCCTGTCTTTCATTCTCCACTTTTCTATGGACCGTCCTTGCTTGTGGGCTAACGGGGGACTGCGATCCCGGAAGCCTCCAGACTTTGCAGAATAATTACGACAGAATTAAGTCTAAGTTTATATGAATTCAAGAGGAAAGACCTTTATAAAATGCTTTTTGTTGGCAAGATAGCATAGATTTATGCGATCACTTCCTCTTTCGGCTCTAAAAATTCCTAAAACGTGCCCTCTGTGATTCCCGTGTTGGTACACTGCCTTCTACCGACGTCCTACTAATGGTAGGAAAGCCCAGAAGGCTTGAAGTGTGTTTGCATCTTAATCCATTAAGATTTGTTATGGACTGCGACAGGTGTAGTATGATTCATACAAATTGAGGAAGGAACATAAACCTGAGTTTTAGTTTTCGGCTTTGCTGATAAATGGTTGAGGGCAATCACCCCCTCTATGCCATCCATTAGTCTTCCAGCGTATGAAGCTTCCTGCCTCTGTCTCAACTCTGATTGGTGGATTCTGTGAGACGGCAAGGAAGGGGAGATTTCGGACCAATGGGGATCCTGAAATACAGAGCTATTCCCCTCGAGCTGAACCGAAGACTTAGCATATAAATATCGCAATTTCTTTCACTTTAATCCCTTACTTCTAACATTGTATGATCAAAAATCAGGTTCGGTAAGTCAAATATAATCCGGTACTTGTAGTTATACACATGCGGTCAATTTTCCCATGAGATAACATAAATTGTGCCTGGTAGACGAACCAAATATTGGACTATTCAATGTTCTCCTCATCTATCCAACCGGAAACGTTTATAACCTGCCAACCATTTTCCCTATTCCCCCTTCACTACCTTATGTTTAAAGCAGTGCATTAATCTTCATTAAATAAGAAATTTTTTATACACGACTTTGTACGTTTACCCACAGATGTTGGAAAAAAACCTGTCCACTACCCATGAACATACGGTGATCAAAACTATGGTCGAAAACTTGGTGCTGATCGCCGACGAAATGGACCGAGTAGATCACAAAAACTGCAGCCAAGTAAGTATCTGTTTTCCTGGTTTTAAGTCAGTTACTTTTCCTTGAAGCAACTTAAATACTACAGGTTAGCGGAGGGTACAAGTTTTGGGTGTTCACTTCGTTACCCAGGTCTTCTGGGATACGGATTTGTGAGAATGAAGCAAAATGTCTATCGGGGTGGCTTTTCGACCGAATACTATTCCCCCTGTTTACTCCTTGAGGCGATTGGCAACAACGATTGTTTCAGTTGGTGAATGTGCGCGCCATACACGTGGACGCCGTTCGCCCATTGGATAATCTGAGAATCTGACTTCAGCTGGTATTTCTAGTCTAGAAGCCAATCTTATATGTGTGAGCCATGCCTGTGATTGTTCCCTCGACCGATTCGTCTTGTACTGCAACTCCAAGACTGATCTCAGGTTCCAGGCGACATATAATCTGAAGTCCTTTGAGCCATATATACTTCTCCACTTCCTCTCACTGAAGTCACTGTAGCGTAGAAGTTAGGTATGGCTCGCGTAGACCTGATGCACACTCGGTGGAAATTGAGTTCTCCGCATCCTGAGCAATACAAGCACCGGCTGTAGGAAATTGCATTCAATACAGTGGTGCAAACATCCACACACTGATGCATCCGTTGCCATTAATTTCTCCGAGTAGGATGGGAGGTACGACATTTCATCAGACACACCGCTATGTAATTATACTGAATTAGTTAAACCGCGGTCTGAGTCTCGGATTGATTGAGAACCTGTGGAACATCCTGAGCATATGAACAGCCAAAAAAGATCTATAAAGAAATCACTGAATAAGTGACTGTCATGTAAAGACGCCGGTTAAGCCTCGGTCAGAATGTCAGTTGCGTACCCACTGAGAATGTTAGGGTAGTTTTATAAAAGCCGGGAGAGATGGCTGAAAGCCCTCTCGGTGAAATATTACATCATGTTTGTTTTTTGCGCTCTTTTTTTCCCCTAGTTGAATGTGCACATTTCCCCCTGACAGTAACGACTAGCTGGAGTGAACAGATAACGTCGTTGTGTCTATCAGTCACAAAGTTTTGATGGTCCTACATTTTTGCTGCTAGATATGCAATGTTTGGAAAGATATTCTCTAGAATTGTTTTAGGTCATTTCAAAAGAAGTCCATAGAGATTGTTATCCAAGCAAGAAAATTTGAGCCGTATAATTCAATATCTTACCTGCAACTGGAAGTAAACAATAAAAACAAGAAGACCACGTCGCTCTGAGTTGGTTCGCACGAATCAGTTCCGGACGAATAGCTTGTCATAGTTAGCGAAATACACTCATTTGCAAACCATTTTGGTTTTACGAGAGACTCACCTGGAACCAAGCTAAATCTCTCGTTTATGACACTTTAAAAAGAATTTTCAGCAACCTTATGAGTAGTGTACAGCAACGTATCATGGCCTTATTTTCCTTTGGGTATAACGGACGCAGCCACAGAACAGTGGAAGTGAATACGACGGGATTCTTAGACTCAGAAGAAAATACTCACTGCTAGTGCATTCTTCAAAGACGTGCTGAAAATAATAGCCGAGTGCCAGTTGATACTTGAACATAATTTGAGAAAAACTTGAGAGCAATTTCCGTATGTTGTCATTACATTTTAGGTAACCAACTTTGGAACGACTTAAACCCAGCCAGTTAACATGACGAAGTGCACTCATTGATTAACTAAACAGAGCTAAGCAGCATTTTGAAAGGATATATTTATCAAAACTTGGGACATTCTTTTCTATGGAGCGTTTACCAACTGATTTTCGCTGACCAGAGTCTGAGCCATTAGAACATAAAACACAAACGGACTCTGTCCATTAGCAGTGCTTCTGATTCCGTTTCATCTTGTCCACTGTCGACACCTCGGATTGTCTAATAATGAGGAAGGATGACGGGCTGTGTCTTACAAGTGGTTCGAACCCACTAGAGTTTGTTTTGGCCGAGTCTGTCGTCTCTTTTCGGGCTGCAAGACCTTCATTAAAACCCTGAAACCAAAATACTGTTCACGATCCGTCCTGAGTTCCTTTTTGTTTTTTTTGTTCGTCTTGAAATAACTTCAAAACTAACATTTATGCATCTTACCGATGCATCTAACCGTTCCTTAAAAATACCTCTAATAGTCTCAGATTTAAAAATTTTAAAACAAAAGGTTCACCTGGCCGCCTCATGATTCAGTTGGCATGATATTCGAGATATCGCAGTATATTTTCATAAGGGGAACTACTCACAAGTTTGCTGAAAACTCTTCGACAGCTCACGACCGGTTTCGCCCTTCTTGGGGCTCATCAGGTAGGCGCAGTCCCCGAGTTTCCGTCAACCTTATGATTTTACTTGAACCCAAATTGCACTGTTTTCGAGAAATACGCTAATTTGCAAATCAATTTGGTTTTCACGAGAGACTCAATTGAATCTCTCGTTTATGATGTATTTCTCGAAAACAGTGCAATTTGGGTTCAAGTAAAATCATAAGGTTGACGGAAACTCGGGGACTGCGCCTACCTGATGAGCCCCAAGAAGGGCGAAACCGGTCGTGAGCTGTCGAAGAGTTTTCAGCAACCTTGTGAGTAGTTCCCTTTATGAAAAATAGATGCACCTGTTTAGCTGATGGCGCAACAACCATGAATTGATTTAAACACTTTAATCCTTAAAACATTACTCCGCATTTCATCCTATGACCATGTCCTAAGGCAACAAGAAGAATGATCCAGCCATTCCGTACATCGGAAGCATTGAAGAAGACCATTAACTTTTTACGTTTGTTTACAAGATGGCCGAACAAATAAAAGCAACATTTTTCATCGTCGCCTTCGTCCACCGCCCACTCACGCGCGCACTTTTGTAGGTGTGTATACGCGCATCGCACACATTTTCATGACTCATCAACATGGTCCGATGACTTAGCTGTCTTCCAATGCGCGGGAAACAGACAAATGTGTTGAGTCATTATGGGCGTGTAATTCAAACCACAAAATCAGTGATAGATGTGTCGTCGTCTCTGCCGTTATTGTCGGACTTTCAGACTCCCCATGACCTGACGAATTCCATTCCTGTTCGAATCGTTGGGGATGCTGCTGTGATGTTGTTGACTCAAGGCATATTATCTAAAAGTGAATGAGACGACGGTGGTCTACCACCTAGGTCGGGCCTCGAATGTCCAGACGACGATGATAAGGGCGATGGTGGTGGTGTTATATGCAGGTGGTGCTGTCCAGAAGCGAAAATGCGAGACTACACAGTCTACGTTAGCAAATAACAGGACACATACATGCATACAAAATGAGGGCACGAGAGTGCTTGGGGTGGAGCGAACAAGTTGTTTTCTTTTGGACACCGGCAGTACAATTGATGTCGGCAAAACACAGGGTCTTGTGTATTCCATGGTTTAAAAGATGTGTGCACGGAGTTACGTAAAACTTGCCATAGTGTCTATCCTATCTAGTGTGGGGCAGTGAACAGCCAACTTCCTTTTTTAGTAACAGCAGCGTATTTCTTGATGTGTCACTCTAGATTTATCCTGTTGTATGCTACAAAGAGAGCATTTTATTACTCCACTGACAGTATGTTTTAACGACCAGCATCGTTTGATGGAACTCCAGGATGTTCGTTACAAAAGAGATATTCAATCACTTTACTTAGGACTGAAACAGCATAATTCCCAGTTGTTCAACAGCAGAACTGTGAGATTCATCACTCCTGGATGTAACTGCGCAGCATGTAGGCATTTTTATTGCTCATCCTTGTGAAATGAATTGGAGGTCTTAACATCTTTTTCATCATTCTTTCAGGTTACGCAAGTATCCCGTTGGAACCACAGTTTCCTGCCTCCCATTATAATCGGTGGTATTTTGTGCGTCACCATTGTATACTTCAAGCTGTGAACTCTGAAGGTTCCAGTCCACCAGGAATGAGGCGATCATAAATCGTATAAATGCGGAACGACGTGTGGGAAACAGTCCATCGAAAATGGAACAAGGCCGAGAAATGAAAAAGACCACCAAGATGGACGAGGATGACAGAACGGTCTATTGGAAAATGGGATCTAGATTTTTGAAAAAAAGAAAATAAATGATTTCTTGATTAAAACTTATTCATTTTCAAATTTCTACACGGACTGGTTGTCAATAAGAACTACTCAATCACTATTCTTGTGCAGTAAAACATGAATTGTAATTTCGAAACACAACCCTAGGAAGTGTGATTCACTAATGGAAAGGTCAGGTGAAATATTCTGACTAATCATGAGTAGTTAGTTGACTATTTAAATAAGTAAATAGCTGACTGTGCCAATAAACATTCGAAATGTGTCATTTGCACAAATACAAGGGCCCGTTTGTTCGCTTTCGCAACTTCAAAAGGATTATTCCTCTTGTGCACAATGACTGCTCGAAATTCTTGGTTCTTCGAAGCCAGAACCGTTATGTTTGGCGGTGTTTATAATTTAGGCCTTATGCTTGACAAACACGGAGATGCCCGGTCCTACTAAAAACAATAAGATAGCAATGACATCCATTAAGTGACCTAACCCATACATAAAAGATGAAACTCTGGGGCAGACAGATGCAAGAAGATCATACTGGTTCGTCAGTACTCTTTAATCAATGAAACCCTCTCAAGACCAGCATATTGACAGCAAGGGAGAGACGGCTCAGTGGTTAGAGCGCGAATTTACTGACCATAAGGTTCGCCGTTCGATTTTCCCAGTCTAGGCTTCTGCAATCTGGCAGTATCCCAGACCTCGTGCTTCCTTCTGGTGGCATGGTAGCTGGGCCCCGAAAGGGTACTACAGCTGAACGATTACCTACTCTTAGTCAAATGATGGCAACAGGAGTGGGGTGGATCGAGATCCTGTCCAAGATAATTACGTTTCATAAAAGTGAAGATGCAGACCGCACATCGATGGTTTTACTGAGTGGTAGGTAACCTTAAAGGAACACTAGCTGTATCGAACCTTTAGAACGATTTTGAAAAATCTTGTTGCCCCACCCAAGCGTCGTACAGGTGACAGTTTCCGGGTTAGGGAACTTAGTGGACGCTAATCATTAAATCACCGCCTTGAGTCCGCTAGCAGTAACCGAAACAAAGAATAATTTCAAAACACTTACCTGATCAGTCGGGTAAACCGTTAGTAGACTGTCAGTAATTGCTCTGCATTGCTTTCCGAGCTGAACTTTCAAAAAATTTTCAAAGTTTTAGTTCCTGGTCTACGGAAAACAACAAAGCGTAGATGTTCCAAACCAGGAAGTCACGAATCCCGGTCCGATGTTATTCACGAAACGCAATTGTCAGGATAATTCTCCGTTAATGTCGAAATCTAAAAATTCACATTCCTTCTGGATCTACTCTCAACAATTTAGTGTGTCTTTTTCATGAATGAACTACTCACAAGGTTACTGAAAACTCCTCCACAGCCTACGACCGATTTCGCCCTTCTTGTGGCTCATCAGGTAGGCGCAGTCCCCGAGTTTCCGTCAACCTTATGTTCTATTTGAACCCAAATTGGACTGTTTTCGAGAAATACACTGATGAGCTCCATGAAGGGCGAAACCGGTCGTAGGCTGTCGAAGAGTTGTCAACAAACTTGTGAGTAGTTTCCTTTATGAAAATATACTGCGATATCTCGAATATCGTGTCAACTGAAACATCTGGCGGCCTGTGTGCAGCACATTCAGTTGTAGAATGTCATGAACGAGAGATTCAGTTGGGTCTCTCGTGAAAACCAAATTAATTTGTAAATGAGTGTATTTCTCGAAAATTTGGCGTGTCATGTAATGACCAGAGTAAGTAGAATTCATTTGGATTGGTCTTTAGGTTGCTCCTCGATTTCCAAACATGTTAACCTTTGGCTTATTAAGCATGTAGTCGGGTTGCCAGGGCGTGTATTGTGATAAGGACATTAATTGTATGTGGCAGGTGACTGAGGATGTGCACCTGACCTGGCGAGTAAAACTCCTCTGTTTGTATTGTTGGCCGTGTCCGTAACAAGGTCATCGCTCCAACCTTAGAATACCAATGCATACAAGGACCATAGGATGACAAAATTTTCGTTTCATTAACCTGGCAGACGCTTCCATATAAAGTGAGATTCACTTAACTTGGTTTTTCTTTTTGATGGTTCTAAAGGATGACTAACGAACATAAGACATGTCTATCAAACACATATTTTATGGACTGATGGAATAGTACGCACATCGGTAACAAATGAGGACCATCCATGGGAACGTATATAATTAGGCAACAGTATAGCGGGCAATAAAGAACAATATGGGAAACTTTCCAAAAGTCACAGGAAAAGCCGGACACTTGTCATCCTATAACTAATAAACAGATACCAACTGTTTTTTCGGCAATCAAGCATGACGATTAATTTCGTTTTATCCATGATCCACAAAGAGGTTTGCAGGCGTAGCCTCAACGTATTGGGCAACTGCGATCCGAGTCTCTGGTACTGACCAGGGGTCTTAACAACTGAACTTACTCTTCACATGAGTGGGCGCATGTGAACAAATCTTTGAACCTACCTTGGAGAACAGGTTCAGGGATACTCGACCACTGCTGGAAAGACGTCTAAGTATTGATGAGCTGAGCCGTCCAATGACAGGACAAATCTGTGGTTATTGTACCGGCTTTGGTGGTCAACGACCTCGACAGTGGCTTCACAGGGAGTTAGGCGGAATTAAAATGCCGAAGTTTCAGTCTGTTGGAGCAAAACACTACGGGTTACTGTCCAACTAATGTAACTCTCCTTAGAATGATTAACTGCAGAAAATAACGAAATCGAGAAGATTCTTACACCTACTTTCCTGAAGATAACTGCACAGAGCGTGTGAAACTCGGATCGTCTTTTCAGGTTAGTGACAGTTTCCTGCTCAGCTGCACAACAAGTAAGTTAGGCACTCTCCCTCAGTGATTAATGACTAGGAAGCGCATATAGCTATAAAAAAGAAAAAAAGAAAGCGTTCAGCTCTAGCACCCTTCCGGTCCCTAGCTGCCATGCCACCCGAAGGAAACACGAGGGTTGGGATACTGCCAGGTTGCCCAAGACTAAACAAGGGAAGTCGAGAGACGGAAGTCAGGTTCGAACCACGGACATTCGAACCACTTGGGTCATCTCGCCCTCGCATATAGCTACCTTTCCTTGGGAGTTTCTCAAAGGTTTATCAAATGCGACCCCCTTAGGTTTGAACTTACGAACGACGTGAACAGCGAAGACTACTTCGACTCCGTTCTTCTGTGCGGCGAAGTGATCCTTCCACAAAACAGCTCGAGGCAGTTATTTCCGCTGCTTCTAGAAATCATCCCAATCATTACATTTGAATGACAAGAAAGAAAATGAAATGACGTTAGCTAATGTCGTGACATACAGTAAGCATATGTTGGTCGCACTGCCTTCCTCTCAAAGCCATTCAAATCTGCGTGACATTATGCAGTCCTATAATGTTTGTCTCGAGCAGACTGACCGCAACATGCTGCGGCCTGATTTGTACGTTCCGTTTTAATGGTAATCGAGAAAAAAAGTGTCGATAATCAGAACTAGCTTTTTTTTATCATTTTGGTCGCTTGACCGTGCTTCCCCCTAGCACACGACTACGAGTGAGGGCCAAGTTTTCTTATTGGACTATGTTTGACTTAGATATGATACCCGACTGCGGCATACCAAATTGAGTAACTCAAGCAATTTGTGTATACTGAGGAAACATGGAAATATCAACTAATCAGCCCGGAAGAAAGTACGGGGAACGAATGATAACAAAACAACAGACTGGTTCGAAGATGACGCAAAAAATCACAATGGAAACGTTAAATACTGAGGTTTTGTGAAGAGTGATCATTTTTGTCTCCACTGCCATCCTAAACTCAAGAAACTACACCTTGGACCGGCTGAGATCAAAAGGGAATCACGCACACCGGCCAAAGGCTTGGTAAGCTGTAGCTCAGCCCTCTCCCCACAAGAGCAAAAATACTGACCATGTCTCACTGATGGTTCCTATTAGGGGTGGTGGATACCTGAAATAAACATACTTCGATAGTTCTCCACATCCAGGGTTCAGGTGAAACACAATATTGAAGGAAACCCGTGGACCGTGCCTAGCTGATAAGCTTGTGGAACAGCGAAACTGACTGTGATTTGACGGAGAGTTTCCAGCAATATTGTGAATAATATTCCTTCAAGAAAATATAGCGCAACGCCTTGGCCAGAACTTTGAAACATGAGAGGTCCTGTTTGCAATACGTTAAGTTGGAAAGTGCGCTAAACGAGGGGTCCAGCTAGTATTCAGTTAAGTCTCCTGGTCATACCAGAGTAGCTTGCAGATCGGTTTGAATGAATCGTTCATTTGATCTGGTCCCGATTATTTACTGTAAGATTGGGCTACCTCTTTCAGCTGAGGTGGATCCAGCAATGAATGAAGTACGTCACTCTTCGTCATATATTCTCACCACTAACATGTTAATTCTGATATTACTTGTTTTTCTAAATCTTTCAGTCTTTTTCCGCTGAAATAAAACGCAGTACACCTCGTACGTTGTGGAAACAACTGTTATGGATATAAAAATATTCCTTCAACATATTTTTTGAATTACTGCTTAAATAACACATTTTCTAGAGAGTGAAGCTTGTGCTTTCAGGTATTTTGAAACAGATTTCGTTTCTATAGAGGAGAATGTCGGTAGCTCGGTGGCGTAGATGGTCTTTGGCTTGTTCGCTGAGCTGGGCAATTTGGTTGCATTTCACACGGCGTAATTCTTGGCGAAATAAGCCATACACTCAATGCAACGGAATATCCGTAAATGAGACTTGCTAACCAGCTTGATGACACAAGTAACGGTCGTCAATCCCTGTCAGTCAAGTCGCCAGGAGGAAGGCTCTGGTGCCGGCTGGACAAATCTGAACAGCTTGGTACTCTTTTTCACGAAGATATCCCTAGAGTCGTGAATAATATGTTCTGTCGTGTTTTCAGTTGTATTGTTTTGGTTCAACTTATTTTACAGTACCGTTGCCCCCAATCCCTGTCGTATCTCCCATAAGTCCAAACGAATCGTGTCCGTAGCACCAACCATTTATTGGGAAATTTGGTTCGTAAACTAAGGCCAACGGCAGAGCACCTTCGATATGACGTTTCAACTTGGGGACTGGAATTTGCTCTTTCTTCAGCTCCGGACTGCCAACATGTCTCCTCGAATGGGATGTTTTCTTTTGGGGCGAGAGGATTGTATCAAAAAATTTCACGCACACTCCTATTTGGGCGCTTAAACACCCAACGAAGGTGAATGCTCGTACCACACACTTTAAGTTGGACTGTACAGCCTGACACTGTTTCAACAGCCCCAAGTAGAATTCTATGCAAGGCTGGGTTAGTTGGGAACACAACCTAGGAAGACAGCTCACCTATCAAGTAACCGCACTATCAAAATTGGGCCATAAGAGTACAAAGATAAATCGTCCGCTGAAAAGTTACTTGTGGATCGCAACCACTATTTACTGCGTAATCTCCATCTCCAACTAACTAATCTCTAGCTGTGTTCAGCATACCCTCTGGTCCAGCGTACATAGATAAGCTGCACGTTCATTAGCATATAGCCTGGTTTGTCAAACCTCTGATATTCTGCGCTAGAGTTTCGGCTCTCTGGACGACGGTTCCACTCGGAATGTAACAATTAGATAAGCTGCACGTTCATTAACATATAGCCTGGTTTGTCAAACCTCATATTCTGCGCTAGAGTTTCGGTTCTTTGGACGACGGTTCCACTCGGAATGTAACAACTGGACGTGCCGCCCCAAAAGTTGTGCCCCTATTCACACTCAGGCCTTCATGGCCAGAAGGAATGGGCCCCGCGGTACGATGTATTTCCATCTGCAAGTGGGCATCTCCCCAACATTGCTCTCCCCCAGGCTGGCAGTGTGTTGGCTGAACACTAAAAAGTTACCAGTCGGTCCGCTGATGAAGCGTTAGTCAACGAACATAAGTGAAGCTGTTATGACCGCTCATGCCCTTATTGCAACACACATACCGAACAACAGTCAGGTAATCGAAAACATCCTGTATATTGAATTTACTCAGCCGCATTTGGATAATGTCACTTAGGTAGTCCAGTCACATGCGACATTAGCGAAGCCGCGATGTTCTGCCAAAAGTAGAATTCTCTAATGTCCTGGCCGTGAAGACATCGTGCTGATGGTAGACGTTATGTGGCTACAGCCACAGGCAATGGGATCCCACTCTCATTTGTTTGCCGCCTCCTCACCCTCTCCGAAAGTCTGCTTTTCCAGGTGTGTACCAGTCACGCACTAAGACAGTTTGTTCTGTCAAGCGGAAGACTGTGGAAAGACTAACCGACGCTGAAAGGTGTGTGCCGCTTGTACTGTGGAAGGACTAACCGATGCTGAAAGGTGAGTGTCGCTTGTACTGTGGATGAGCTGACGCGACTAGGGAGGGGGATCGTATCGGATGCACAATTTTGGACTACTGATGTGCGCCCGCGGTGTTGAGGGTTTGTGTGCGTGTGTGGCTGCATGTCATGACACCGAAATGGCGGACACAATGCCACTCAAATTTAGACAGCCCAATCATCACATCCACTCGAGGTTGATCATAAGTAGACATAAGTGGGACACGTCTTAACGTCGCCTGACAGATGGCACCTAACAGAGCGAATCGGTGATGCAATCGGGGTGATAAAATGACAGAGGTGAAGAACGCTCCGAGACTTATTAACAGTGACATATTGTTCCGTCCGTTTCGCGGCTGAAAAATAACCAAAATACTCGGAGTAGTTTGACATGCTGATCGGAAGTTGGCGATCGAAAAAAAGCGCATAAACAGTGACAGGTGCCACGTGGTTGAGATGGTGACTGTCTAACAAGTAGGTCGACCAACATGTGATACACCAGCGATATAAATCTCATCCTAGATTAAAAGAATCCTAATTGGATAAGAGTGGTGTTTTTGGTCCAGAAGTGAAGCTTAGGGGAACCGTACAACTGTTTCATCCTGGATGAAAATCACCTCAAAAAATCCAGTTTAGGTTTAAGGTCAAAATTGACCACTGAGATATGGGTGATGAGTCTCCAGTGTGGATGGCCTGCACTCATACAGGGCATGAGGTTGTTCACTCCACCAAAATGATCAAGTTAAGGTGGTACAGGTAGTATCCATCTCTCAACTTCTGGTTACACGTATCTGGCATGCACTGCATTAAGAAACCTTATGCACAGTATTGAGCAAAAATCGGTTCCCCACAGGATCAGCACCGTTTGTGCTTCAGGAAGAAAAGCTTGTCTAAACAGGCATGAAGTTAATTGGTGTCTGAGACGGTCAGATATAACCAAAAGCAGATCTTAGTGTAGTTTCAGACTTACGGTTTACATACAGGTATACGGTATACAGTTTTTAGGATTCCACTTTGACCGCACTTTTAGGAAAGCGGTCATGGCAGAACGTGTGAATGCAGTACATGTCACTGGTAGACATTATGGGTGAATATCACGAATATCACGTACTGAGAAAGATGCTGTCAGACAATCTAGCTGGCATACCCGATGTCGCAAACAGCCGGTTGGCAAAGCATTGCAAATTTCTAGAACACAGTCAATCTTTTGGTCGTTGCCTTCCGGTCTATTTCTTCATGAAGCAAGCAAAAGTGCACACCAGCGCATCATGTTGTGACAACGAAAATGCAGCTGATCGAAAAAGTAATAAACCGTACGCTAGACTGTGATGAGTTGTGATGAGTTTGACATTTTTGCCAACTTTCTGACTACTCATACTGCGTAAAGTAGCACCCGATGGGCAATACACCCGTTCTAGACAACATGGTCCTATTAGCAGTTATCATAATTAAACTAGGAAAAAAAGCAGAGTTAAAAAACTGAAAAGTATGCAAACGTCTACTTAAACATGTAAAATACATCCCTCCTATTACCACAACACACATTAAACACAGGACTTTTATTTTCTGATGAAAGGGACAATAAAAAGAGACTGATTCATTTGTGCAACGTGCTGAACTTATAGAACGGTCGTTCTCGTGAAACAACGATTGTTGTGCCAAATACCCAAACTCAAAGAAGTGCGTAAGGGCGCGATCATCAATTAGAAAAATGTATAAGATGGTTACGCAAACCATGCGCGTTGAACCCTTCTACATTTCCGCTTTATAAGCTTTAACACAGAAGAGGGACGGTTTTCCTAGACAGTCCTCCTTGTAGACGAATCTACTATTACTTTTCTCTCCGTAATTGTTTCGGATTACTGGTAGATGGAGAGGTGAGAAATAAACGTTTGCAACGCTCGTAACATACAACGTTCTTTTCCGTTTGCAGCGGTATTGCAATTTCTGCTCAAACAATTACAAATATCGCAAATGGATGTATAGTCTTCTAAAACGAATGGATTAGGAGGTATATGAAAAGCTTCAAGTCCAGCCCCACTATCAGGTTCCGTTTGAAGAACAGTTTATCTGTCACCAGTTTTTTTTGTTTGTTCACGCACAGCACTATACGTTGGTAGTACGATAGTGCGTTTTTTCGGACAGAATGCGATAACGCAAGCCCGCGTCTCTGGGTTGCAGCCGGAAGAAACTGGGCTCAGGTGCAGTTGAGCTACATGTAACCGAAACCAGTGTTGTCGTCGTCACATGACACGCCTTCAGTATCGTTCATTGGGTAACCCTAATGCGACCACGACTGCTATCGATCCCAGGGGCTGAGCTTGACTGCTGGACACACAACTATGGGTCGAAAAAGCCCGTGCAGTGTCTGAACATAAGTTTGCCCGTAAAAAATCTGTTTCCACAAGCTTGTTTGACACTGACGTCGACCCTGTGACCCACTAGCCCGTGTAGCTCTCATTCATCCCTTCCCTTATTTCGCTTTATTCCCAATATAGCGTATGAATCCCCTTATTTTTAAGCAACCATTTTTACGGGATTCCCGGTGCGATATAAAATCACAGTATATTAGCCAGGAGAAACACTCACAGAAAACAAGCTCTGTTTATAAACTTCATTGTTCTCAAATGGAGATGGTTGTTCTCAAGTAAGCGAAAAATGTGCTGTATCTTTGCGGTTATTTGCGGATTATTTGCCTCCCTGTTTGGTCTATGGCACCCAGAATAATTATTAAACAAATAGTCACATGAACACTCTAATTTGGAAATTTTGAAGTTCCTACTGCAATACGTTATACTACTCTTGATAGCCTCTCAAAGGCTGGTCTGTATGTCCGTTTGTGTGAATCCGATACCACTCTACTGTAGTATGCAGGGGGAGTTGGACGGCAGGAAGTTTTAATAACATAAGTTATTTGAAGTTTAGAGTAGGAGTTATCGTGACCTTGAGTACCTTAACTTCGCGATATTTGCGTACAGCTGACTGTCCAGTTGACATGAGTATGACGAACAAAAATCGCTAATGTTCAGGATTTAAGTTTTAACGCAGCCTTATTCTTTCATCAGAAGAAATCGTGAATAGTAGTGCACAATTACAAGGCTGTCTTGTAATAGCCACCTTGTCGGACAACAGGAAAGGCATGTTCTTTCGGTAATACCGTGTTAATTGGATTGCGACCATCAGTTAATTCGGGGAAATCACTCTACTCAGTATGAGTTCTGTCTGCAATTTACCACTCACGAAGCCGAGGACAAATAGGGTTGACTCGTTCAGTTTTGGTTCCCTGTGTTCTAACTGCCTACCGCTTCGGTGCACCTAACCGCAAACAATTCCATCTTCAAATGCGTCATTTGAAGAACAAAGCTGATATGTTCTCTAACGAACCGTTTTTTTTTAACTGAAGACCTGCCCTCATTCAGGGAGCATATCAATTTCTTCTGAACATACTGCTGTAGGTTGCGTAATCGCCATAGCAACTGCCATGCTTCTGAATTTGGCGGTTCGCGATCGATCTATAGAGGCTCACCAGAGTACATGCAGGGTTTTTTCTTCAACTGGGTTCTTTTCAGCTAACTATGCTGCGATAACGACTGAGCTAAGATTCGGTGTTTCCTGATCTAGTTAGATGAACATTTCACCGATGAAGGATCTACAAATATAATATAGCAGAGTATGTTGAAACATCGAGGATACACCGATGAAAAGTAGATATGTAAGAGGAAATGTGAGAATCATGAAGTGATATAAGAGCAACCCCAGTCTTGGTTGCTTACAGAATTATATCATTAACCATTGCACAAAATCCCAATGTCGCAGGTTACCAATGTTGTCCTTGAGACGTGTTAAATTGTAAGTCACACTTAATCTAAATGCTTTTCGTTGATGGTTCAAGTGGGTTTCATTTTGCACGCGAAATTAGATAGAATCTCATTTTCCCCTCAAATTTCGAGTGCAATTTGGTTTCAAGTAGAACATAAGGTTGACAGAACCTCGGGGACTACACCTACCTTTTGAGTCCCAAGAAGGACGAAACCGGTTGTGGGCTGTCGAATTTTCAGCAACCTTACGAGTAGTGCATTACGAATATGAACGTATTCAACGTTTAAAAACGTGTTCATGCTCCTCGCTGAGCGTGATAATTGACATCAGTTAGTCTATATAACATTTTTGCATTTTAAAATTTGCAGTGGTAGGCAACACTGACTTTGGTTGGTTTCCCACAATAGTTAGTAGTTGAGATTATTTTTGTGAACTGTATTAGGCACAAAAGGTAAAGTGTTCACGTTTAGTTACACAACCGAAACTTACAAAATGAATCAAAAGCAGTGAATGTGAAGCTTTTATTATTCGTCAAACAGTTGACTGAGGGTCGCACACCCACACACAGTCGTGGCTATCAACGTATACCAATCCCACTGTCAGCAGCCAAATCCGAGTCGGGATTATCTCCGATTTCATGCAAAAAGTACATGAACGTCCCTCAACAGCCTTGCAACCTGATTCAACAATATCAAAATTTCTTCAAGAACAATGGTTTGTTCATAGAGCTGACGATCACGACGCAATTAGAATCATCCCAAAGCTAATATTGTGGGCCGATCATGACCTCAGCGCCTCACGGCGGATTAGTAAACGGATTAAAATTAATCTTTTATAGCTGTCACTTGTTGTCATGGCCTCCGAAACTGGTCCGCATATACACACTGACAGTTGGTGAATCATGGTCCCGAATTTTTTGCGGTGACTTACCTTGGGAAAACAACGCTCAAGAAGAGCTTGGACGACCAAACTAGCGTCCAGGTCAGCACATGTCACTTTATACACATTCGATTTTTGAAAAAAAGCTTGGTCAATTCATTCTGGAATAGTGATAAAAATTTACAGAAATTTACTTATTGTGGACTACCATGATATTTGCATTTTTTTAGCAGTGTACCAACACTATACAGTCAATACTATCTTCAAAAAAAGCAGAACACTCGTTGGTGATTCTCGCTAGCAGGCTACAACGTTTACTACACTTTAGCATACCTACCACCAACCGGTCTAACCTTGTTATCATCATTACCTTGAATATGGTCCGAGGCACATACAATGCAAACGAAGAGACTTGGTCCTGGGTGGGTAAGTGCTGTACCAACTAAGTTACCGTGGACGCTGCCCACACATATGTACTTGAAATCACACGGACTCTAAATGTTGGTAGCGAACTACTTGCTTTATCCCACTAACATATCTGGATCAGAAAACACCCCTAAAACATGCATCTCCAGAGTAAAATGATAGTTCAGTTTGAGATACCGGTAGATCTCTTGACAATGAAGCGATGCTGGTCGATTTCATACCCTAACTAGTCCACTGACCCAGTCCATCTTATCCCAGCCGGGAAGTAAGTATTTGCCACATTTGTCTCATATATTACTTCATTAGTAGACTTAGACGTTTGTCAGTACAACAGGAAATAACATGACTGAAAGAAGCCTTGCTAGCTCGCTTGGAAATAAAATTCCTGTTTCGTATCGTCCGAAACCAACTGTGCTATCCACAGGGTGAAATAAAAAAACCTGTTGTTCTCTTCAAAACTAAGGACGTCTTAGTCGGACAACCTAAACACCCAAGTACTTGCTTTAGCGTAGGTTTTCCAGAAATCCCGATGCTGAGCTAGCTGTATTTTAAGATGGGAGGGCTTGATGCGACTGACAAGGAACCGATTCATAGCTATCCCTTCGGCCCTGCGGCTATTCATTTTACAAAAAGTAATCATTCATTCAAACCAACTGCCTCTCCCCCACCCCTCATTGACCGATAAATCGCCTCGTTCAAGTGTGGAAAAAATAATTCACAGAGCAGACACCGCTTTGGTTAAACAGTTCTTCTCAAAAGAATCTCTCATAGGTGTTGTGGTCCGGTCAAGTTGCCGTGGTAATTACAATTGGTTTAAGTGAAATATTCGCCAAATTAGACAGATTTTCATGCAAATGAGGCTGTGCTATCTGAAATCGACTTGCCAATAAGCATAGTGTTGTCTGGTCAAATAGACGCAAAAACCGCGCATAAATTTGCTGCGAGTGTGAAACAAACCGCCATGTGTGTTGCTAGCTCACGACAAACTCTTTTTGACGGAAGACGAATTTGCTGAATTTGACAGCGCATAAAAAATGGACTAACAATTTGAATTGATCACAAATCGTGCAAGCCAAATAAATCAAGGAAAAACAATATCACTTACGGCTGCAGTCTGCAAAACGAGGGTTTGAAGCATACTTACATCTATCAAATTCTTAAATTTTCACGCTCAGCTGCGTTTCTCAGTTGTTTATACCAACAGAAATTCCAGAATTTTTTGTCTGCTGATAGGACTACAGTACTCACAGTTTTTTGGCTACTGTTCTCTATTTTCACCTAGAAACCATACTTTTCCTAAGATAGAATAGCCTGCCATTTTAGGAATATACTTGGATAAGATTGCTGAGGTGACTCAACATCAATCTTGGAAGTCTTGAGATAGACTTGACGATGATTGCATGCCACGATAAAGTACCATATGAGATGAAAACCCTTCGGGTTTCGTGCCACCCTTGAGATAGCTCATCCTGCGAATTCGACGGATGCGATTCAGAATCGAGCAAAATTAAACGATACGAAAAATCACGATATTGATAACATTGTAGATACTAATTAGTTTTATAAGGCTTAGAACTGTTCGATAACGTCTGACAAATAACTATTCCTGGAATTAAATATAGAGGTTGGGTTGCAATGATCGAGAAAGCTGTGGTTTTTCTAAATTTATTCTTCCGCTATTGTTCTTCCGATGACAAGATGAAAATATAATGCTGAGTATCAGCAGACTTCAGAGGGCCAAATTAGTGTGTAAACACACAAGGTATGGAAGAAAGCAATGCCTGAGAGTAGACTCCGCCCTCCCCGCGACTATAGGTGGGGTGCTTTACTAATTGACCTAGCTAGGATGTGTGTTCTTTTTCACGGTCTTGCTGGAACTTTATGGGTGATTTGCCATTCATCTGACGTGCACAATAACACTCGGTGTCTGTCGGTGTCACTAGTGAGCAAGACGCTGATGCCATCCGAATTTGTCATTGTGTAAATTTTCACCTGAGATTTCGTCCTCTCAATGAAAGTGTAAGGTCGAGAAGCAGTGTGCAGCTGTTTAATCCTTATTTGGAGTAATCAGCAGTGCTTGTCTCACGAAACTCCAGGATGTTTTGAACCAGCGACCTTCCAGCACAACCGTTTGGCTTCGAGCGACTGAACAGCAGTGTGACTAGCTTTCACTTAGACAAGATACAGTGTTGCTCATCCCTCAGTCACATATTTCACATCATGTAGTCACGTAATGACTGACTCGTTGAGTGGCGACTACTTAGATGGAAGTTTCATTCATTTTGTTAAGTTATTCTTCCTCTGACCATATTATAGATTGACGGTAGTGTGACGAGACTTGGTAATTCTCGTTTGAGATTTCCTCCTGCCAGTGTAAATCACCGGGAATTGCAGGGGATTCTATGTATAGTACACAAAAATGAGCACAACTCCGTGCTTGGCTGTGTACTCGAACCACCTACCTCTATTGGATGGGATTCGAGTCCAGCACCGTAACTCTCTTTTCATAGTATGCAAAGTTTCTTCCTAATTTTTAGCAACATAATATTGTTTTATGATAGTTGGCAGATCTGTTATGATATTTCACCCCTTACAGTCTATTCGACAAAATGCAATGATTCACATCAAGCAATTTTTCACCAAGTGTCTGGTGATGCTCCATTAGGTGATTCACGCGGACTGTTTTGCACAAGCGCTCAGCTCGCTGACCTTTGATTCATCACTCACCTTTAATCCCCATCTCGAGTGGAATAGTTGCATAAGTTTTTTGCGATAAAATCACTCGAGTTTCTCCCTGTGTGTTTGTGCGTGTGGGGACGCTAAAAGGTGTGTTCGAAAGGTGGGTGAAGACCAGTTAAACTGGAAAGGCAGACTCGACATATGGTATTCGAGGATCAACCAACCAATTACCCCTTTGTGGATGCCTTTTGTCACGCTTCCGTAGATTTCAATCTTGACGGCTATCTTAGAGTTTTTCCGAATTCTGTTGAAGTGTGAGACCCTGCGAGTCATCTTAAGAGTCGGACTGGTCTCAAGAGAGGGATGAAAACTAACCAACATGCAGACAAAAATGACTCATCACTTTTGTTTCTTCTCTTAAGACGACGAATTAAACTCATCATGTTAAGAGGATGTGCCTTTTGACCAAAATAACTCTGTCCGTCATTGTTACATCGTCGTCCAGTGTAGTGTAAGCAAAAACGTGGCAGGCGAACTCACCTACACTACTGCTGAAGATAAAGTAGTCAGCTAATAACCAGAGCACGTTTGATCATTAGAGGTGTAAAAGCGGAAATCCTTAACTGCGCTCCGGAGAAACTGATATGTAAAGTAATCAAAAATTCGGGTTATGTTAGTTTTTATCTGATGATGAACACAGAAGATACCGGCGATATAAAAATCAAGGAGCAAAGTATAAGCACTTAATACATTATTGAATTTGGGGTTGACACAAAAAATTGGAAGTTATCAGTGTCTTTTGCAAACACAGAGATACTCCGTTTTTCGCTGCTTCACGCTATACGGACAATCTGAGGCGCTTATTGACTGAAAGGGCTTCGAGTTTCATCGGTAACATCTAAAGCTGTGGTTAATCATCGGGGGATTTAGAACTAAGTTTGAAGCCTTGTTAACTTTCTCTATTTTTACAACCAAGGGAACCATGCGATAAAATTCGTGTTGTGTCAGTCACCTGATGATTAGAGCATCTACTGGTAACCCGGAGTGATCCTGGATAAATACTTCGGTTATGTAAATTATCCAAGATTTACTTTAGGGATATTGTCTTTCAGGGATATTTTGGGTATGTTCATTCCTTTTCAGCAGACAGCTCACAATAGCAAACAGTATAATGAACGTCAGTAAGTAACGTTCGTTTTCTTCGTCTAAATGAGAATCTTCGTCTCCGACGTGTATTCTCCAGTTCCTCAGTATATTACTCTCTACCAGCACTTCTGTAACTGGGACGCCAGAGTTGCCGTGCTGTATCAGTGTAACGATGTTCCCATTGTTACGCGAGCATTGTCTACAGCTAAGGCCACGGTGTTGAGCATGGCTGAAAACGACCTTAGCAGCTAGCGTGTGACGCATGAATAGGCAAGCCACATACACGCGTCATTAAACGTTGAGCACCCGGATTATTGACGCTCGTGTCTCTCACTGCGGTCGGTCACAAGCCCAACTGGTGCCAATTCCGTCAGACACGGGAGAATGCCTCCGGGCAATCTGTTCAGAAGTCTGTTCCCCACTGTCTAGTGCCACTTGCCCACCACACTTGTTTGTGTATATATTCACCCTGGCAACGGGACCACCCGCTTCCGAAATGTGTGGCCTGGTGTTTATGAGATAAACAAGCAATTTGTGCTCAGTCAAACAAGGAAACAGTTGTGAGCATGGCAACTGCGAAGAATGGATGTGTGGGAATGCTTGTCTGAGAAACTTGAGTTTAATGCCACATGGGAGTTGCCCTCGCAACAGTCATGTTAGACCTAGATCGTAGCAGTTTTTCTATTCGGGTTATGGAAAAAATTAAACATGCATTTCTGCGCATGACAAAAAGATAAAATGCAAACGAGCTCTCTAAACTTATATCAAAGTCAAACCAGGATATTTTCTATATACTTACTGGCCAGTGTTATGCAGTAATTTTTATTCGTAGACCTCATTTTTTGTTGGTGGTGAGAGTTCTGGGAACCGTACAAGGCTGAAACAAAGCCGCCACCCCCTAGCTCTCTGTCATGGCGAACGTGCTAACATTAGTAGCCTCATGGAGCCGAGCAACTTACTGAAACTCAGGGCGTCTGCATGAGCAGGATCAAAATTACGGGGTAAACAAATGCTATCATGCTGTATCAGTCGCGAAGCATCAAGGGGTAGTTTCAGCTAGGTTTGTTCTAACCTTTAGAAGTAAAACTATGTACTTAATACACCACAACCGAAATTGTTTGTCTGTGGCAACTTCTGGCGAGTAGGGTTGTATCAAAGCACGCGAGCAAGGTGGGGTATTATACTGACACGTAAAGGAATTGACAGAAGGCACTACTGCTTTACTATTTAGCAGTGCTCCACAGCTCACTGCAACCCCATCATGCATGGGTCGCTTGATGGCTGTCAACAGCCTCTGCCTGTATGCCAACCGTTTTTATTCTTTTTGAGGCGCAGTAGCACATCCAAACGCTTGTGTTATCTGAACTATGCCCACGGGTCCGATAGTCCCTTCTAACCGTAAATCCTTGTTCCTTGCCCCGTTCACGTCTTGCACGCGTTGCGTTAGTTGACCTATCGATTACTCAGTCAATATGTATATGATGTTCACGACTGAACAAGTTCGCCCCACTAAACCTTTTTGTCCCCTTCACATGATAGTTGGTTTCCCCACTGCTTCTGTACTCTCATGGTAAGTGTAGTTAAGAGTAGAAGAAAATGTCGTTACTCCTGGCGAACCGTGTCTGAACAACTCCGTGGCATGTATCATCTATTCAAATCTCCAGATGAGCGAAGAATGACCTATTGTTTGATGCTAGGCCGGTATTCTATTTTTCTCTACTCACGTTTGTAGAAAAATCACCAGCGTAACTTCAAGCCTTGGGCTATTAGCGGGTATGATGTACTGAGTCACTTTAAGGTATAATAGGTTAGTAGAGAGTCGGTTTGGAGATTAACCAATCCATCATGGCTCAATACAAGTTTCCCATTATAATGCCTTTCCACCTTTGCAAACTATGGCCAGGCTGTCCACTGCGCAGTCGTTGGAGGGATCGATCCGGGTAAAACAAACCTTCAGGATCACATCTTGGTGCCACAGTGTCCGAAGTCCTTAAGGAAGGTCACAACTCGTGGTGATTATCACTAGTTCTACGTGAGACAACAACAGAGCACTTGGAAGCTTTCGTGTCAAAAGCTTCCCAGTGCTCAGTAATAAATACACCGCTTGTTTACCAAACCTCTCTGAAACGAAAGGTCCATGTTACTTTGAATTTTCCTCGCACACGAGCGAACCAGCCTCATCCTGTAAAGTATTACTCTGCACTTCAAACTATTCTCATTGTTTGCCGTTGCAGAGTTGAACTGTGTCCAATGTGTGACTGCTCAGGATGCACCGATTTCGCAGCACCCTGTATAAGCGCTCCTTCATCTTCTGGTGTGTCTGTCAGAGCGAAATTTCACTGGAACATAACCCTAAACCAGATAAGATATATCAGGTGAGGTTAAATGTCCGCGGTGACTGAAAATATTATTGGGAACACACTGCAAGCACTGTTGTTCCTCAAGTAGGCGAACTACTCATTGTGCGGCACAATCTACGCAGAGGAAGAAATCTTATGGATTTGTCACAGTGAAGAGCATAAAAAAGGAAACCTCCGGCAGATCTGCCCATTTGAAGTTTCTCCGCCACTCCCAAAATATAAGTGGTGACAGCCTTTCATTGCGAATCTGTCGCTGGAGAAGCCTGTGCAGACCAGTTTACCTACTATGTACCTGTTGGTGCAGATGGATAGCGTCATAGCATAAATAGGTATCATTTTGGTACGTAGTTGACCAGCTATCCGTTATCACGCCATGGGTTACTCAACTATCCCGACAGAGTATTTGGGTTCCAATCTCGTACGCAATTGTGCTGAGGCTTCACGATTAGATTGAAACAGTAAGTAGCACTGTCACTTTTTTTTCAATACCAAATGACAGTCCTAAAGTAAGGAATTGAAAGTTCATAATCTGACATTTGCGGTGGTTTATTCGGACACACGGAGCAAAAAACCTCACATAGTTTTAACTGCATCTCCTCATGAGCTAAGGGTTGGACTGGTTTCCAGCGATTTTAAGGAGTTTTTGCAGGTCGAAGAAAGCAACCATCTGGATTAATTCATTGGGCTCCCGATCCTAACATAACCAGTAAGCGACTATAATGTGCACTTTGTCTATCTTCCACGGAAAAACCCAGTGTCCTGACTAAACTACTTGCACTGTGCTAAGAGTTTTCCTGATTGGACGCGAGTGCCACACCTCTTTGAAATTTTATAATCATACTCTTGCATGCATACTAAATTAGTTTCGATGGCAGATGAATCTTTCGACTATGATGTTCTCAATCAACTAAATTTGCTGCGTCATAAAAACGAGGGATTCAGGTTTGTCTCGTTTAAGCAAAATTGGTTATGCAGATGAGTGTGTAAGTCGAATTTCATGTAATTTGGGTTCAAGTAGAACATAAGGTTGACGGAAACTCGGGGACTGCGCCTAGTTGATGAGCCCGAACTGGAAGAGTGAAACTCATCATGGGCTGTCGAGCAGTTTTCGGCTGCCTTATGAGTAGTGTGTTACGCCTATACGAATTTATCAAGTTAAGACGCTGCTGGAGAGAGTCAGACAAGGAGAAAGTCTATGCTATTCATAGAAAGTCCTCAAAACGGAAACGGATTTCCTGGTAAAGAGGGAAACTACCACAGTGCCAAATCTCTTCACCTCGAGCTAAACCTTGACTATTCTAGCTAATTTACAGTGAAGGGAAACGCCTCGTTCGAAGTTGTTTATCTTATCTTCCTAGCATAATTCATCAAAGAAATATGGCAAGTAGTATAAGAGGTCCAACAGAATCTTCATGAAGTCTGAAATGCCCGCTGTTCCCTCTTTGTAGTCTCGTACTGTCACCATTTTGTGCTGACAGATTAGTCAGTTGACATTATTCGTAGTTCTACGCACCGGTAGGTTGTCAGATGGTGTGCTGATAAGAATTCCTTCAAATCTCCGGACGTGCATCATTGGTCTAAATAAGGTGACGAGGAAAAACGACACGTTACACCATGTAAATATATCCGTTATCAGAAGCGTGTGTATATTTCAATGTGTCGACTCGAGACAAACGAGTTGCACAGGCGAAGGGATTCACATTGACAAACACGTTCCGTGCAAGGGACCAGGATGACAACTCTGACTTACCTCGTACATGCAGGACGAATGTAGTTTACCGCTGGAGTTTCGAGACAAATCAACTAACGGTTGCCACTATTAGTTTCCCCTATTGTATTTGAAACAAAATAAGACATGTTGTCATTTTCCATGCTTTATGCACTATTGCTGACCACATTTTGAGTAATTACAAGCCAGTTTCGAAGAGCATCCAGTCGTTCATCAGTTTGGTTTTAGCGAGAGACTAGACCGAATCCCAGCTCGATCTCTCATTCATGATATTGCTCAAATGAATGTGCTGCACGAAGGCCGTCTCATATTTCAGGTGGTACTGTAATATTCGTGATGACGTAGTATGGTTTCTTGAAGGAAACTGGTCATAAGTTTCCGGAACACTCTTCTACTGCCCGTGACCGGTTGCGCCCTTCTTGTGGTTCAACGAGTAGGTCCAGTCCCCGAGTTTCCGCGGTGGGGGGGAGGTTCACTTCTGCTCGCTCGACAACTTCAGCACTGCAAAGCAGGGCCAGTGTACGACACAAAATGGGGAAAGTACAGCGTCTTGAGAAGGCTACTGTTGCACGGTTCAGGTTGAGACGACGAAAATTGTCGTCTGCTTGTTCACGCTAAGATGGCGATTTTGCGATGCGTTGTTAAGTGCAAGTAGACTGTGACCTGCTGCAAAAAAGTGAAAAGATCCACATGGCTAATAGCTAATTTCTTAATTCTATGAGAAAGCATTAAAAACCACACAGGTGGCTGCGCTTCAAGCACTGAATTCCTTAACAGGACAGCGTTATTATGCCAGGTTTTTAGTGAAACTGATTCGAAAGGTCAAATGTCCCCCTATATCTATCAGAGGAGTTCTAGGTTGAGAGAAATAATAATAATGACAACACAATAATGGTTCACCTGTAACACTCTTTCGCTCCATGTCACTGCCATGTCACTCAAAGGAAGCACGAGGGCTAGGATAATGCCAGGTTGCCCAAGTCTAGACAGGACAAGTCGAGTTGCAGAAGTCGGATTCAAACCACAGACTTTCCGGCCAGCAAAATTTCGCGACCTAACCAATGAACCATCTTGCTGAGTGATACTACTCACCGGACATCAGTGAAGTTACACCAATACACCACGCCACGAATTTGTATACGCTGGCGAATTCAGTGAAGATAGGGCGAGGGTATTTTACGGTAGCAAGTTAATCTTTACTTCCCACTCGAAGTTCGTGGAGAACATTTCCACAGCCTCCAAGAGTGGTAAGTTTAAAGCAGAAACTTTGCAGATTTATGTAAGGTTCATCACAAAAACTCATCTTGAGAGGTCTGTTCGTTAGTTCATTCAAGATGACGAACATATCTGGTCACAAGGTGGTAACCATAACCTACAAACTGTAATTCTCCTGTATCTTCTAGTTCAGGAATCACTCAGTTCACCTATTTACCTATCTGGGAACCCATTTCCAAAACAGACGATACGTATCCTGTTCAGGTGGTTTAATATACTGAGGTTTAAAAGCGAAAAAACTAGCTGGAACGGAAGCTGAAGATATCGAAGTTAAAAAGACAATGGGCTTTAAACGAATATTAGGGTTTACTGTTGATCTCTTTTTTGGCAAGAGTCTCAACAGTAACTTTTTTAGGTGCCTGTGTGTACTTAGTTAGGATCCCTTTTTCCTCTTTTTTCTAATATTTTTAGGGGGTTAATTTTTTGGCGAGGCTTAGCTGGAAAAGTTCCCTTAGTTAAATGAGGCTATTTTCAATATGGTTTGGGAGATCTACGTTCTAACTGGCTTCGTTCTAGTCAAAGGCGAAAAACGCAATGTTTTTTCTTGTAGAAAATAAAGCTCGCAAAAGAAATGTCCGTTCCTACGAAGCCTTAATATGACATAAAACGCAGGCCGAACAGAAAGTCACCCGTTTATTTTGTACAGAATATCGTGTGCTCTGTTTGACATACCGCATTCTACCATAAATGAATGAAATATGTAGGTCTGTTTTCTGACGTCAAGAATTTTACGACTAACGGCGACACTACGTGTCCAAGATGTTACGTCTGCCAGTGTTGTGCCAAGGTTGTGCACGTCTTCACACACACGGTGGACATGAAATGTGATGATTCTTTCGTAGCATAAATCCTACTACCGTCCCCAGACCACCTGGCTCTCCCCACACCTTGTTTTCTTTTCGTCGGCACAGAACATGCAAAGGTGTTTTCAGTCTGATGAGGGTTTCACCCCCTTCTACTGCGGTTCCCTGACTGTCATCATTACGAAACCATGCCGATGTGAAATTTGGCTCCCTAGTTCAGTGATGACTAAGTGCTTTATTTTGTTCGTTGTGCATGACCTTCGGTTATTTCCAAAACTTATTGAGCTATCTAATTGATGGTCCATTTTATGTCCAAGCGACGTGTGTGATGCTCGACTCCACATTGGAGAGGGTGTAGACAGTCAGACCGCCGTAGCATGCCAGGTGCGGTTTATGACCTCGTCGCGCTCGTTATCTGTCATTCGAAAGTGCCCAAATATTGGCACATACCCACAATGTAGTGACGTACTACAAGCACCAGTGTCCAGTTTGCTTGCCAGTTTACCAATGCACTAATTTGGTAAAACTGCTGGCTGTGAATGCACCCGGAATTCGGAAGACCGTCCGATTGCATCCTTGCGATAGGGAATTATTCACGGGCTCGACAGCCTGCCCGAATGACCTCATTCACTCAAGCGCAAGACAGAATTCCCCTCCTTGTCAAGTTTGTCATAAGCTAGTCAAAGATATGTTGCATCTGGTGTGCGAAAAATGAGTGTATGCATGGTAAATTTATCCAAACTGTGCTTTACCAGGTCAGACAGCAGTGTGCACTATTTGGTAGGATGAAAACAACGTTTTAGTTGCATATCAGTTCGTGCGTTTGACCGAACCCATTCGGATGCCAAATAGAATCTTTCAGCTCCAAATGACTGAGAAGCAAGCTCTAAATATTTTTTCCTTGGTCTGGTCACTGGTATTGTGGAGCCAAAAGTGAAATGCAATGTAACGTTAACTGCTCTGACTGGTAAAGAGAAACCCATGAGTTTGATCCACCTCGTGACAGCCGAACATATACAGTCATTGCGTAAGTCACAAGCCACTCAGGCGGTGTAGTTGAGGAAACGGCTCTTTTTCGTGATCGTAGTTGTATGTTTCAATCGTTCTGTATAAACTCTAGATGAGCTGATCCAAATCAAGACATCAAGATTTATAGACAGTGTGCTATGCAAAGACTGTCAGCGATTTCGGTTTTGAGAGAGTTTGAATTTCCGACGGCAAGGTGAAGGACAGATTGGTCACAGCCACGAACAATACGGTACCAGTTTCAACCTGACAAGTAGTACTCACCAGGCGTATATGAAAATTCTAGCCACATGATACACATGTAGTTTTTCCTGGCGACAATAAATACCATAAACAACTGCGAGTGCGTCCACCGTTGAAGTAGCGGAAAGACTGCTCCGACTATTAAACCCTTATACCAACCCGAATGGGCTAGTGCTGCCCAGAAATTTCCCTCATTTTGCCCTTCGGTTCTCGCAAACCATAGCCCATCTAGAATACTCGAGATAATTCCCAGAAGGCCTGACAGGTGTATTCGCGAAGCGCATATGTGCACTGAACTGGGCTTAAATATTAGGCCCAAACCTGTATGAGGGCCTGTTCGAAAGGTACGCCGAAAGCCTAAATCGCCAATTTTCGTGTGAAGTGACGTGCACGCCCGTGTTAGGCGTCAAAGGCTGGTCTTAGGACATCTGTTTGACACAATCCGCCTTCCTTGAGTTTTGGTTCGAAAAGACCAGATTGTATGTGACATGGCCCAGCCTATTCACGCCACACAAAAAGAACGAGCTTTCCGAATCGTATGCCAAGAAATTGTGAACCCGTCATTTGCTGAATCCAATTATTTTGAGCATTTACGTGGTTTTCAGCTGTTATGCAAGATGGCGATGATCATCCAAATAGAACGGAGAAGAATTTTCGGCAATGTTACAAGGCTTTGGCTCGACTACGTAACGCTGATGGCAAATCTGATATTCCTTTATATTTTCGGATGAGCGGAGTTTGTGGCTTACATTTTTCAACAGGAGAATATCAACTATAATCTAAGAAGGGACGAAGCCCCGAGGTGTCAATTACTGTGTCAAACAGACAGTAGAAAACTCTGAGTAGTGTGAAAATAGTTGAAGAATCATGACGTGCCGGTAGCTGAATTGTTGTCAACACAAACCGGGTTCCAAGATGGGACTGACTAAATGGGTGATGTTGCCGAAACAGAACTAACAATTGTCTTCAGTGTGGCGGTCAGTCGGTCGCTGGAACAATGCTACCAACGTTAATAGTTCAGAGACTGTGGCCATCACCAGTAACCGACTAGAAGCTGGCGACGACATACCGTGATGTGCTAAAATAGGGTACCGTAGTCGTTTATACAAAAGAATCATCTTGCGATTACCAAGTAATTTTGAGGTTTTCATGAATAATACTACCCATAAGGTTGCCGAAAACTCTCTGACAACCCACAACCGGCTTCACCTTTCGTGAGGTTCATAAGGTAATCACAGTCCCCAAGTTTTCATCAACTCTATGTCCTACTTGAACCCAGGTTATGACAAATATACTCATTTGTACATCAATTTTGTTTTCATGAGATACTCCATTGAATCTCTCCTCTCTGGTATTTAGCAACCTTGTGAGTAGTTTCTTTTATGGAACTATATTGCGGCATCTCAAATATTGTACCGACTGAAACATGAGCCGGCCTTGTGCAGCACATTCATTTAAAGGATATCATAAACAAGAGGTCTAGTTAAATCTCCGGTGAAATACAAATTGATATGCAAATGAGTGTATCTGTCGAAATTTTGAGGTTTCTTTAAACGAGACAACAGCCCTTGCGAGGCCACCGAATAACTAAAGTACAAAGGTTTCACACAGAAGCACTTTGCCGTCTGAAAAGACAATGTTAGGGGCCAACCTAAACAGTAGAAAATGGTCTCTGAGGTTCTTAACTTCAATTGTACTGCCAAAGGTTTTAAGGCCTACAAAGCTCATTCTTGAATGTAAGTGTTATTAGAACTACACAGAGTACAAAAGTAGTTCTATTTTTCAAACATACTTATCTTCAATTTAACTGGTTAGATATATCAAATGGGGATGTTGAGTATTTCGGTGGAACCAAAGGGGATATCCACTGATCACTATTCCTCACTATTAGCACGTTCCATATGGGTAGCTCACTACTAGCCTAATAGACATTTTTCTGGTCTGACGTCTCCAGAATACCTGCTATCGGTTCATCAATCACCAGGCCATTCTTCTACGCGGGACGTTCTGATTTCTATTCTACCTAGACCGGTTCACCTTTCAGTCCGCACCAAAGTTCATGACATTCAGTAAGTAGCCAGCCTGACACAAACCCACGGTGATTCAAAATAGCATTCGTCTCAATAACAGCACATGGTTGTGTCAGATCAGTGGAAAGAGCTATCACATTCGAAAGGAACATTATTCGCCGTCTGAAATCTGGCCATCCGTGGGTTGATTGCCTTGTTTTTACTCCATTTAGAGGCAGCTCTCGGTGATTATTCAACCTAATCCCACAGAACTTTCGTCACGCAGGGAATCCACAGTTGCCGAGCCAACAGCACAGACAGCTGAACATTTCTCCGAAGCAGGAAATTATTGCCTCTGGCATCCGGTTTCTCACACCCAATCTTGTTGCCAAGGCCATGTTGCTGGCACGCCTGACTCAATAGGGTGGGGTTGGAATTTGAGACTATGCTCACATGCTGTTCACGTGCCGGTGTGTCTGTGATGGAATGTTGGCGGATATGGCCGGCTTATTGGCTCAATCTAACGCAAACCGTCATGGCAACTAATCAGGAAAGCCGTGCCCCCTGTCATGCGCCACCTGTCAACAACAGTGGCACATGCGTACAGTGAGGATGTTGTGAATTGCCTGAAAAACTCAAACCGGCCCTTTTGATGTGCAAACTAACTGGAATGGCGACAATGGAATCCGGCATCGCAACAGAGGGTTTTATCATGTTCTGTAATCAACTGGGTTTTGAATGACGTTTGTCACCATCGTAAAATACCCTGGAACAATCGCTTGTAATCCAGTGAGTTGTTGTCTATACGGAATAGGCAGTAAACTGCTTCAACCACACCTCTAGATTACGATGAGTGAGCCTCAGCCGATACCTGATTAGGTCTTGTGAAATGTGGGTGAGTTAGAGTGATGAACAGCTCGCAGCCAGGGATGCTTACGTTATGACCCTCTGAATCGAAAAAGGGATCACATTATTTAACCATAATCATATCTAATTGCGATACAAAAGTGCATTGGATTGAAAGCTTTCTACAGAAGCATATATGTGTGTGGGAGGGAGCCTTTAAAATGGACCCTTTGACGGTGAGACCGTTCCATACCAAACAGTCTTGCGGTAGACCATAATGTTAGTTTCATTAACACATGCTAGTCAGTAACTTCTCACCTATAGGAGCATTCCTGTTGATTGGACCGCTCCTTTTTTGATGTTCAGTTAAGGGGTGTCAGGCAAACAATTACCAGTTAGTTGAATGACAGGCGTGTACGAGACCCAAAGTTGTAGATTTTCCTTGTGAATCTGAGATTTTTAGGCAGATGTGTGAGCTACAAGCCGTCTGTCAAAAAGTGTGAACGCATGTGTCTACAAAACATCTGTTTTTTCGCTCTTCAATGATGTGCACAGTCTAGGCAGTACGTGATAAATTTGAGCTGATAAACGTGGAGCGATTTTTGTGTGACCAGTCTGTGACACAGACACCACAACTTCTGCAGATGAATAGAATTCAGATTTCTATCACTGTTTACGGACAACTACGGACCGAATCAGCTTTTTTGGTAGGTAAACTTAACTGCAGAGGTCAAACTTTTCAAGCCGACTAATTAGGGTCTCCTTCCTATTATAGAAGGATATAACTTTGATCAGTACCAAGTGTATCTCAAACTAAATTCAAAAGATGGTTATCTTGAAAGACACGTGGAAATGGGTCAAACAGATGGGTTGGCTAGAAATTTTTATCCATATATATCTGGCACGACTTTGCGCAGAAAGTGGTCAAATACGGAGAACCCAGAGCTCTAGTTTAATCCAGACGAGTACGTGTTTGTTTTCAGATAGAAGACTATTTATGTGGCTGCTTACAAAATGATGCATTGTCGTGTTACTGTGAAGAACAGGGTCCAAGTCCGGAGATCTGTCCGGTGTGTGAAGCCACACCAATGTTTTTGGGATATAACCGGAAGTAGACTCATCATGAGGCTGTTTCCATTATCTAGACTTTTATAGGATTGCTGAAAACCCCCTGACAATAACCATATGAGTAGTGCGTTACGTCTAGATAATGTACGGCAATATCTCGAATATCGTACCAAATGAAACACGAGGTGACCTAGTGCAGTATATTCAGTTGAAGATCATCATGGATTCAGTACATTTTGTCTTTTGACAAAGGTGTCTTGAGACAAAGGTGTTTTGAATGGATCAGATTATTGAGTGAATTGTTAGATGACTTCAAAAATGTCTCCAAACTCATCAAAACGAATTGCTTACACTGTACCTATGCCTGGAACGCGTACCCGCTTATAGTACCGAATGACCTTATCTTGGTAAAGACAACATATATTCGTAGTACACTAATCATAGGGTTGCTGAAGATTCTCCGACAGCCCATGACCTTCTTGGGGTTCATCAGGTAGGCGCTGTCCCCAAGTTTCCAGGTAGGCGCTTATCTGATGAACCCCAGGAAGGGTGAAATCAATCGTGACTGTCAGAGGAATTTTGGCAACCTTACGAGTGGCGTCTTACGTCTATCTGGGTATCGCAATATCCCGAATATCGTACCAACTGAAACATGAGGCGGCCTGCTGCAGCACATTCAGTTGCTTAGAAACGTCATAAACGAGAGATTCAGCTAGGGTCCAGGTGAGTCTCCCACAAAACTAAAGTTGCTTGCAAAGGAGTGTATTTTGCTAACAACATCTATTTACTTTTTTGCTTATGGGGTTCTAAAATAAGTATCGCTGGACGTTACTTTGCAGTTTGTGTCTTGAGTGAGTTGTAAGCATTTCTACCTCTAACGGGCAGAATTTTCATAACACACTTTATTAAATTTCTTTCCAGACGAAAATCTGACTCTTTCATTGTTGCCATTGCAAACCTTGGTTAAATCGTGGTGAGTGGTTTTGGTGAAGTTTAAGAAAACAAGAAATGCTAAGGATTCCTTTCGACCCGCGAATTCAGATGAGTACGTATTCAGAACGATTATACACTTGGCTAAAGTGCATTTCCGGTCCAGCTTGCTCCCTCTTCATTTGCACTGGCGGTACACGGTACATGGGACACACAAATAGGCATTTGTTTGAGCTGATCCACTCCACAAAACCACCGGGAGGGTTATTAACAAGTTCTGGGAAGTGGCCATCGTTTGGACTGCTTCGATGGGTTAAAACTCGTCACTTGAAGATTAAATGATACAGAGAGGGTTTCTGAAACCCGGTTTTATCCATTCCAATGCTTCTGGGGTTCTCAAGTTAGAAATATGGAAACACAAACGGTTATCTTAACCACTGTTATCGCCATGGCCTAGTAAAGAGAATTGGAAGGAATTTTTTGTTTCTGGTTGGGTTTTCCAGTTTCAGTTTGTACAACTTTCGAGAGTTCGAATTATGTTATGTCGAGACCAGTCAACGTATACACTACCGAAAACTCTTCGACAGCCCATGATCCGTTTCACCCTTCAACTTCAGGCCCATTAGGTGGGCACAGTCCCAAAGTTTCCATCAACCATATGTGCTACTCTAACCCAAAGTGTACGAAACTCAACTAATACACTCATTTGCATGCGAATACCACGGGAGACTCAACTGGAATATGGTACCAACAGAAACATAGGGTGGCCTGGTCTAGCACATTCGGCTGAAGAACATCATAATCGAAAGATTCCGGGTGAGTCTCTCGTTAAAACCAAACTTATATGCAGATGAGCGTATAATCCGTCGAGTGGGCCGCTCAACCCCACACCGTCAATGTCACCTCGATTCGTGATGAAAAGTTTGCAGTCCAACTGCCAAGCTCGGCGAACGAACCAACAACCAATGAGGTCACTTATTTGTTTTTGGACAGCTTAAATTTTAGCATTCCGCTAATGTGAATACAACTAGCCGATAGGCCTTCAACACAGATTTACTGGTTGGGAGACCTGAAACCGCGTGGTACGCAGGTGTTGAACTACCGGTGCTCAATCGGCACAAATCGGATTGATGAGAGTGTAGCTGCTTTGAGATGATCTGAAAGCGCGGACTTTTGGCAAATTGGACAACGTAAATATCGGTCAGTGTGATGGGAACAAATCAACCTCAGTGTGGCCAAAAACAAAGAGGTCCTTGTTTTTTGTTATTTGGTAGCACCAAATATCGATCGTACTTTTCTGCTTAGAGTTTGATCTAGGAAATCCTCTAACGTGTTCCCTAGCGAAAAATATCTAGCAGAATTGAAAAGCGGATAAAATTGTATATTCACCATAAAGTGTACAAATAAATGTCTGTTTCTGTCAGTCGATATAATGTGGTTCATAACCGCATTTGAGCTTCAGTGATTTCACCAGAAAATTTTCTGGTTTTGTATCTTCTCCCTCTGAATCCGGCGCCTGTCTTGTTCTTGCAACCCCGTGATGAATCTCGTGGATAGAATCTAGAATTACCCGCGAAGCTCAACGTAACCGCAGCAGAGCACACAAAAGTAGTATCCAGAATATTCCCTTGAAGTTGTCCGTATACGTTTCTGGCTCATTTCGCCGCGACCAAGGCCCCTGGAACCAATCAAAAAAGTTATTGGGCGAATTCGTAGAAAAGGACTGTACAGTACAGCGAAGCGTTTGCATTCAACAAGATATACGGACATGCCAACGACATGATGCGAATGCCAATTTTTCGAATGGCATTGCCATTCAAGACACTAGGTTCCAAACGGTCGGATGAGGTTAGGGGACTCTGTAAGGATGCTACCAACTGCAAAATCGATGAAAACTGATTTCTGTGAAAGAAAATAAACAAATTAAGATCGCCTATGGTTGAGAAACGCGTAATTAACAGAGCTATATTATGATTTTGTCCTAATTTTCACAGTGGTTCGGGCAACTTTTCACGCTACAAATGTTGGTTTACACTCGCGGCTTGTAAGAACACCCAGGTGTTCCAATGAGAATACTCCGATTGATATCTTCAGGTCACCCGATTGAGAAGTCAGATGAAGAGTTGGGTTACCGTGTTTGACTAAAGTAATAAACTTTTCGAAATGCTCATTCCATGTACCATTCAACGCCTGCAAATCGTAGGAGAGCTCTCAGCAGTTGACCAGTACGAACGACACTAAGGGAGCCAAGTTCACATAGCCGGAGAGCAGTTCAGTAACATCTACACACGCATCCAATGCAAGGAAATACATTAATTTAGAAAAGTAGAGGCTAGTAATGTTAGAGTGACATGAATCGATGCAATCCAATTGTTTTTATCGCGTTGACCTGCCTGAATACTGTTTGGTTTAAATACAGCCACGGACCAGACAGAATGGCTAGACCTGTTTCATCCACTTTTTTGATTCGTGTGTTGGTGATGGCTGAATAAATGAGGGTTTGAATCTCACACCCAAAGACATTCAATTGAATAAGGTACTCGTAATTCTACTCAGCTAAGTTGTCCTCGGTGAAACATAAGCCCAGTACAGAGTGCGTTCCAAATAAACCCAAATATTATAAGGAAATAGTGAATAATGCAGATAAGTTGTTGTTTCTTCCCTCTATACATGTGTTGAACATTTCATTTTTATTATTAGGGCAGATGAATACAGGTTACCTGAGACCAACTTCAGCGCTAGCTTAGGTTTTCTAGTTTTTCGAAAGGTTTGCGTCAGCGTACTTCACTCTCATTGGAAAATTCGAACGGAACCCTTGGTTAGTTAGCAAAACGTTGAGGCCATCTAACCCCTGATCTGAGTCACTGATTAGTTTGTTCTCCAGCCTGTTCCAGCCGGATACTGTTGGGTGGATTTCTAATAACACACGGCTCAGTCTCTATCAGGTTCGTAGAAAAAGTCACTGCGTCATGCGGAACAAATCGTTAAAAAACATTGGAGCATGGCGATCCAGGCCAAGAGTACCGAAGACGTGTTACTTTAAGACAGTTTCAGTTTGTAGTGTCCATATGCATTTTTTCACGTCGGTTTTGTGGATAGACTATCTCAGAAACCAGCCGACAGTGGTACTCCAAGTAACTAAGTTTAACCTGGTTAGGAATATGCTGTCGTTAGCAAGATTGATCAAAACGAGGATCGCCCAATTCGTCACGTAACCATTTGAACAAAAGCTAGTTCCAACCAAATTTATCAAGTGTCTCCCGACAGTGGCAAGTAACTAAGTTTAACCTGGTTAGGAATATGCTGTCGTTAGCAAGATTGATCAAAACGAGGATCGCCCAATTCGTCACGTAACCATTTGAACAAAAGCTAGTTCCAACCAAATTTATCAAGTGTCTCGTACCGTGGTTTTGCAGCAGTCGTCAGGCGCCGTGCACCTAGCATCTAATTCAGGACTATTACATGTAAACAATGTCGGAACATGGAGGTCAGTGACAGGTAAATTGGGAGTGCGATGAAAGCCGATAAAAAAAGTAGTCTAGTTGCAAGTAGCAGGGATGAAAATTGATTTTTTCGGAAGAAGTTAGGATTTTAAACACAACAGTACTGTCAGTGTGAGACAAAGGCTTAAAATGCAGTGAAAAATCCCAATAGAGTCAATGACTTACTGAGAAGGAATCTTCTGTCTGGATTTCCAAGCTTAGATTATGCCCGTAGACATGAAGCGCAACGTCCAAGGCTCCCCGTACTTTCGAATCAATGTTGTAGCTCTCATTGACCTCATCACCAATTTCAGCTAGTTCTTGTGCAACCTGTTTAATCGTATTCCACGTGTTCACCCGTCTGTTTCCATCCATTTGGAAAAAATGTTGCCAGGAAACTGAAGAAGAAGAAGCAGAATGTTTGCTCAGGTTGCACTGAAGGACGTCCCTCACATTCGTGCTATCATGGTTAATCGACTGTCGCATCTCGTGATCACTAAAAACACCAGTCTTCCACAGATTGGTCCCATCAGATACGAATATGTCGTGCCCTTTGGTGTGACCTAGACTAACGCGACCTGTCTCTATCAGTTGCGGTCAGCCAATCAGTACTGTGGAACGGCAAAGCGAGGGGATCGATCAACTATGGACATCGCTGATCGATTTATTTTAGCATGTGCTACTTTTGAAAAGTTACGCAGAATAAAGGTTATTCTTAGCTGAAGTGGATCGATAAGTTTTGGTTATCCGTGTGCTCTTATTCATTACACCGCTTTTAGCTAGAAATAAGAGATCAACTTGATACAAGGGTGGGAGTTTTCTCAAGAATTAGAGCAGATAAATACCCTCCTATGTAGGCACTCGGACTGTGTTTTCTTCAGAAGCAAAAGTGAGATTCAAGTAGTCATTTTGGTTATCAAATGCCCAGAGCTTTGCGTGCTTTGAGAAGAAAAGGTGGTAAGATGCGGCAATACCCCTAATATTTGTAGTTAGATGGTTGCTGATTAGCGAGTTCTAACTATTTCACATCTCTTTTCGCCAAGGAATTTATGAGCAACAATTCAGAGCAAAGAGAGTAATACGGTAAAAAAGACGAAACATGCAAAACTTTTAAGTGCGTGGCGCCGGTAATGAAATGAACCTCACAAAACCCCATAATTTACCTGTCTTTCTTCCGAAATCAAGAAAATTACAAACAATCATTCCCTTACAATGCCTGATGTGTCCTTATTATAAAGTCCTCAGAGAAATAAACGGACAATTCAACTGAGAGGGACTTTTTATCAATAACACTATCAGATGTATTTCAAGTGTTGATTTAGAATAAATTAAGGGCTACCGATTTCAACTTATGAAATACACCGGATAATATATATGAAAAGTTAATGGCAGTTCACTAATGGCATTTATACAAATTCATCAGATAATTTTCTAACGAGCAGTCAATATCTAACGCTCGGGAAGAACAGTGCTGGTTGTTTTCGTCCTTCCATTTATGAACTAATCATAGTGTTTGTTCGGAGTTACATCGAGGAAAAAGTTTGGCTGGTCAAAAACAATACCAAACAAATTAGACCAAAGTTCCTTATGGTGGATGCTAGAAGCTTTCTGAGACTTACTGAAACTCACGTGACAGCACCAAGCAGAGTGAGTTACGGGATTCTCAGTACATAATTTATACTGGTGCGCTTAATTTTCACAGAGGATACCTGCACCCCTGCTTCTCCATCTGGATGTACGTATATTGAAAGGGGTAGAGGGAAGTAGGAAGCAAGTAGGGAGCAGGTTTTTCTATGAATGGGTAAGAAGTGGATGGGAAAAATAACCTTTTCGACCAATCACGTTGGAGGTATTACAAACTTCACTGGCGAAGCGGACACACGCACGCGCATCTCTTCACTTCATCTGTGCATTCACTGAGAAAGGCGTGATAAAGATTGGAACAAAGGTAGTTTGACGGTTAAGTCCAGAAACGCACAGCAATCTTTGCGGATATGAAAGAAAAACGTCCGGAGATGTACATATAAAGGACAAAATACCAAGGAATTTGGCTACTCGAGAAAATAGTGTATCTGTTCTTAATAGTGCGTCCAACAAGCAATCGAACCGATACAAGCTAGTCAGTTGTGTTTGGTAATTATGTTTGTATGTGCAGATAAACCGATTGTGACACATTGCGGGAAAAGTTCAGTTAAACTCGATGTGGGAAAACAGTTTGTGTGGTTTTGCAACCCACTTTGCTTTATTAGGGCTGTTCACATGCCCCCCACCCCCGATACATCTTCGTCTTCCCACCGCCAGGAAAATTTCATTTCGTCTGTATTCTGACGTTTCTTGGAAAATCACTGAAATTATTCACTTGATAGGAGTCCTCAAGTTTTTCAGTGGAAATTCAGACATGACTTGATGACAAGATTATATGCCCTGAGAATTGTGAGGATCTCCATGTTTCCATGAGACTTGTAAACAACCATTAGAACCGTCAACACTTCAAGTCAAGTCACCTTTAGATTTTGACCAAGAGGGTGGATTCTCTATATCCCGGATTTTCAAATTTGAATAAGTTATTGACATAAAAGTCGGGAAGTTTAAGGCCATCAAGGCGACTGAGACGTAGAGAACTTCTAACGCGGTTACACTAAACTAATAAATCAATAGTTTCTGGATTATGCAACTGTTTCAACAGACCCATGAGTCCAATATTCGCAGGGAATGAAAGGATATTTTTGTGATAGAAACTCACTTTTAACCTAAGTTGGTGTTGACATGAGACTTAACCGAGCTTTGCCCCAGTAACTAGTTTATGATAGTACTAGACTGAATATACGACAATAAAGGCTTATACATGTTTCACCATGAGTGATTCAAGGTATTTGCATAATACACTACTCATACGGTTGCTGAAAACTTCCACAGCCCACCAGCGGTAGCGTGTTACTATGTATTGCGATATCTCGGATGTCGGACCAAATAAAACATGAAGGGGCCTGATGCGAAACATTTGGTTGCACACTATAAACGGGCGACCAAGCTGGGTCCCAAGTGAGTCACTCGTCAAAACCCAACCGGTATGCAGATGGGTGTATAAGTCAAAGATCCAAGATATTGTTTTGCAGCCAATGACTACTGAAACACTTCGACAAAGGAGTTTGGAATATCGCTGAGGACTCTTTTTCACTCGCTATAGAGAAGATCAAGCACATTCGATAAGTAGTAAGGGCAAATCCTTTTTGAGGTTATTAGTTTACTCGGTAAGTATCATATGCTGCACATAGTAACAAGGGCCAAGGTGACATAAAGGATGAAAGCTATCAAGGGACCTCTCAATATTACCAGGTGGAAAATTATGCTGCACCGAAGTTCAGATGAAGTAAATAAGATTTTTTGGCTGGGTTGACAGAGAATAAAGAAACACTTTAGTGAAAAAAATGAAAATACTATCAAATATTGGCGAAATACACTCATTTGCAAACAAATTTGGTTTTGCGAGAGACTCACCTGGAACCTAGCTGAATCTCTCGTTTTTGATGTTTCCAAATATTATTTATTAAATTGGATGTTCCGTAGTTATTGCATGAATGAAGCAACTCGGAGGTAGAATTGATGACAGTAACCACGGTTTATCGGTAGACGCTCGTAGCTGGATGAAAAATTTCAAGTTGGACCTTGTGAAAAGCCCACAATCTCAAAGATCATGTTGTCCATTAATCATTTCTTTTCAAGTATTTCTGAGGGTGACCAAGGCGCAGCGTGATGCCCATGCATTTTATTCTGGCTACGGAGGAAGTGATATGCACCTGCTGTTTACCTTACTCGATTGTTTCCTCACCTGCTCCGGGCGCATGTCAAATTCAAGCTAATTTTATACCTAGTTTGTTAGGTCGTTTTTCACGAAACACAAACACATTTTTCAATTGTGTGGCCAAACAAAACGCTGAGAAGCAACTCAAGTAGTGGCCACATGAAACTTGTCAAAATTTGTTTTATGACTCACACAAACTGCGTGCATCTCAAACTTTAACACTTGAGTGGACCGATAAAGCTGGTGCAGTAATTAAGACTGTGCATAGTGTTTGGCTTTCTCATGATGGTTTAGGATCTATGGTGAGACCGGAGTTGTACAATACTCGGGAGGCTTCAAATTTGGGGTTCATGTAGTTTGAGAAGAATGTTAGGTGTATCGTTTCAGAGGTGTTTGGTAAACAATCTGTGGATATATTGCTGGGTAACGTTTCGCTTTTGACACAAAAGCTTCGTCAGGCCAAGTGAGTAAGTAGGTTGATTGGATTTTAAGGCGGTCAGGGAACCAATCCTTACGATTCCTTATGACTAGTGACGTGATCAGTGCTGACAGTCTAATGTTCCTGTTTGTTGATTAGTGGGGATGACTAACATTTACCATAGATTGGTTAGGGGGAGGATTTGTCTTCATGATGAACCCAGATTTTTCGTCCTTGATTTTTCTGTCTAGAACACCTTAATGGAAGCTGGGACAATTGGTTTGGAGTGGGGTGGTGAATTGGATCTAACTCTACTTGGATTTTGTACTTTTATACCCAGGCCATTTCGTTGATAACTGCACGCCGCTTCGTGTCATCTCGGTTAATCTAAGACCGCTCTCCACACGTTTGCAAGTTCTACCCTTCTATTCTATTAACACTGGGATGCTTGGCGATTTCCACCGCCTCGGCCACCAGTAGCCGTGGTGTGAACCTTAAACCCTGTCTCAGGATGTCCACATCCTATAAATCTATCCTATACCCAGTGTCTAGTGCATGCCCTGCCAATGCCGAATCTTTAACTATCGCCTGGTATTCATCTGCGTCTCTCGGTGGTTTGCTAATGGAACGCTTATGCTCACCGATTCTGGTGTGCAATTCCCTGACTGTCTGGCCTATGTAAACCTTCGTACAGTCGTTGCATTTTATTTTCCATACACAGTTCCTAGTCCTATCAAGCGTAAGGCGATCCTTCGAATGCACCAACGTCGAGCGTAAAGTCTTCCCCTTCTGGAAAACTACTCTAATGTTAGCCGTATTCAGTAACCGTCTAATGACTTAAGATGTCCCTGTTTTGTATGGAATGACCGCTGTTCCGATCCACTCTTTTTTGGGCCTTGGTGTTGGCACCAACACCCGTCTTAGTTGCCGCTTAATTAAATCCATTGGGTATCCGCTATCTTGAATTCGCTTTTTACCTCAAGTTGTGCTGCTCTTCGGTCGACCTCCTCTGTACACAGTGCTCTCACTCTCCTAAATATCGCTGAAGCTATGCTAGCATATGCTGCTTTTGGATGTGCGAAGGAGTAGTTTAAGACCGCAAAGCTATCTGTAGATTTCCGGTTGAGAAGAATGTGAGGTGTAGTTAGGGTATTTTAAAAAGTCTTGGATCCGCAATGGTTTATTCTGTTAACCAGCTACTAGAAAAAGCACGCTGTGTTCGGGTTAAGATAATCTGAAATATTGAACGTTTAATAGTTGTACTGGTTGATCTACCTACAAAATGGATCAGAAATCTTGAATTTCCTACGATATCTACAGTGGTATACATGACACAGTATGCGGTTGCTGACCAAATAGCACAGTAATCAGCTGTCAATGCAGTAAGCCGGGAGTTAGCTTCCGAGATAGCTTGTTCCATCGTTTGCGAGAAGACCCTACTGTACGGGGGACTTTTTCTTGGTGACAGGACAGCCTTACAGACCCGGTCCTTATATATCGTTTCGAGTTAGCATGTGCGGGTTAGTTTATTGAGCGTACCTTAGTTACAGAATCGCTCCGCTTTTCTGTTTATTGATTTGAAACGAAATTTCTGATCGAACTGTCTCACTGAGTTGCAACAAACTGATGTGGCTCCGTTGAACATAGTAGGCATCGTGCTCGTCTTAAGATATTTATTTCCGTTTTCGGGTCTTCTGAGAGTACCTTCTGGTGTGAAATTGTAGGGGTTTTGATGCGACTTTCTCCAAGAGGTGAGGTATCTCACAAGCTGCTTATTAAGTGGGTGATGGCTTCATGAGGCCTTCATGTACGGAAGCATGCGCAACTTGACTAAAAGAGTGATATGAATGAATAGTTTAGTTTGCAGTCAAACCGAGGTTGGAAAAAGGAAAAATACAGCTTAGATTAGAATGATTAAGTCTTTAGCAGTAAAAAATATGTATTGAGCAAATTATTCAACTTAGTTTGAATCATGTAACTTAGAACTCGGGTTAGTTCTAATTAATTTCACTGTCCAACAAAAATAGCTGTAACTTTCTCTACCGATATCCGTTTTCTCCAAAATTTCGCAAAATTTGACTCTGAATAGAAGGCACATGCCTCTGGTCATACTGTTAGGTGAAAGTGGAGGGGAACAAGCTCAGTGTTGAACAGAAATTGCCCCACTCCCAGTTGTCTCGAAATTCATTCGTGGATGGAGATGCATTTTGGATCAAGTCCCATTTTTCCGATAGCGTATTGACACTTTTTTGATAAATAGAAAGCACCCATACAAGAACATCATTGTAGTCGTAGCGTCCACTCAGCCATATTTTGTGCGACAAGCGTATTGCACCTTCAAGTGCTACTGATATAAGTAGCCATAAATTTGGAAGACAATCCAGAAACCTCCACCCCCAAATAAGCTAGATCCCACTATAAGAAGTCTATTCGTAGCACGTGGATCGTTTCATCATAATAAACAAAAATGGTTTCTTTTCGCCACTTTCGACGCTGGTTAGTATCAGATACTGACTCTTCATACGACAGCTTGTGCTAAATCTGAGCAGATAGCCAAGACACTGGTCAGGAGTAGATTGGCTTCAGCTGTAGTGATAGAGCTACGTATCACTCGCAAAAACAATCATTTTCTGCAGCGAATATTTGCTTGTTTTGCTTACAGGTCTCATAGATAAACCTAAATTCACACCAGAGTATCTTTCTTAAGCGAGCGTCTTAGGCTGCGTGTTGAGGCAACAACCTAGGTTTGCTACCTGTGTTCTGGATACAAACCTACTCGTAGTGCGAGCTACATATATGAATATATATATATAAAATATATACGCCTGAATATATATATATATATATATGTATATGTATATATGTATGCATATATATATATATATATGCCTACGTATGTCGTCAATCATACGTATTTTTTCGGCAACCGACTTGCTGTAATCCAAATACGTAGCGAGGAAACCGTTAGGGAGATATTTAAAACATGGCAGAAGAGTAATTCTACCCATCTGGTAGACAGTATGGTGTATTACCTACCTTTGGTTTTTTAACTCGCCAGTATGCAACATTAAGATCTGGTTTGTCGAAGTTCTGGTAAACTGCAAGGTACTGAGCCTGTTTAACCGAAATATCTTCCTGCCAAGTACTTGAATCGCTGAGGTGAGGGTCCTATGCAGCTGTGAAAAAAAATAAACTGATGGTGAACGTTAAGTAGGGTTCAAAACCGTGGAAGTGGAAGTTTGAGTGATAAAATGTCATAAAGGGGACCTGTTTTTCCCAAGAGCAAGGGACACGAACCGGATTCTTGCGTTGGTCACAGACGCATGATGAGAGGCGTAGGATGAACAAAACTCGGTTGCACACTTGAATGATACGGGGAAGGATTAGCAGAAGGTACCTTTGATGAACGTGCTTCATTGTAGTACCAGACAGGCGTGGATGCCAAGCCCCGGTGGTGACCAAATGTTCCTGGTGATTGAGTATGAAAGGAGGACTACTGGGGTGCAGTAAAAAAAAACGAACCTCATCCCAGACATTAGTTTGCGGTTCTAACCATACAAGGATGATAGTATAAATCATGTTGATGTTTATAACCTTAGGATTGCCCTTTCACTCTCTCCAATGGTCACTACTCGCAACTTTCACAGAACATACACATTACCTAACCAAATAACCAGAATCATATTGCCCGGCAGACTGTCACTTCGTGAAGTTGTGAGTGAAATTGGCGTTAACTTGAGACTCAACGGAATGTTAACCGAATAGCTGGTTTATGGAAATATTCAAATGTACGCGCTCTAAGAAGACAGCCTCATTTTTCATGTCATTCAATATTGTGAATATTTTCCTTGACCAAAAACTACTTACGTACTAAGTTCATTCGCTTATTAACACCAATTCGATCTGCGAATTAGTGTATTTTGCTCGTGGCGAGATTAATGAAAACCAGAGGACTACACCTACAAAGTGAGACTCAAGAAGGACACAAATTGTATCGGGATGTCGCGGAGTATTCAGTAACCTTTGGGAATGGTGTTGGGTGGAGAATTTATCAATTTCTCCTGACCTTTCTGGCATCCGTGTAGTCTATCCTGTTCTTGGTAGTGATGTCACGTAGCTCTATCCCACAATACAGACGTGTTGTGTTTCGCCGTTGACCAATAATTCATTAAATACAAGAAGCCTCTTACTATTGGGGGTACTGGAGCTCGCATGACGCTCCTTATCTGCCCCAGTTACTCGGCAAATTTTGAACCAATCTTTTGCATGAGTCTGGTTTGTGGGTAAATCAACTTTCGCTGACGATATGCACTACATTAAGCTGAGCGACGGGTGTTCCCATTTGTCGCCTGTTAACTGCCGGAAGGGTGATTCAACCCAAGATCATTCAAAAGCACCTTCAATAAACCGGAACGAAGAATTCATCTCAAGGCTGCAATAAAAGTTCGGCTTCACTTACAAATTCCTCCAAAGCCAATGATGTTTCGTGTCGGCTCAAGTTCACTAACTAAAACATATTCCCCTACGACAGCAGCAATGCATGGTGAGCAATATACGAATCCTATTGGATAACACCACATTATTGTTCAATCACGTGCAGAATGACACCGTAAGAAGCAGAACACGAGAAATTTCCATCTCGGGTATTTCTGTGTGAGAGATTCTACAGATCAACACTGGCTTAATTGCTTGTAACCAGCAAGCTATGCTAAACCACCCGTGTGCGGGCTGTCAAAAACGCATAGATCTTCTGTATTTTTGCATTTTGTTGTCTGAATCTCCATATTTGTTCAATGGTTGGTTGACAAAATCAATCCAGTGGTCCTATTAGTAGGTTACATCCCTATCTGTACGTCCTATACAGTCTACCTAAAAGTTTCAACTCTGGCTCAACCATACGTGTTGTGAACAGATAAGTGGTGTTGCACTGCGGAGCCCGTTAGTACCGGAGTATTAAGTTCAAGGTAAGATAAAGAAGCCGGTGCTATGCAGATGTTGCTTGGACGATACGTTCACTACCTGCACTAATGATGTCCGGATATAATTTTATTATTCACTATACATGGATTACAATCGTTAAAAATTTGCGGTAGACGTCGAGAAAGAAGATAGAATAGGATTTCCTGATCGGCTTTCAACTAAGCAACACAGTGGGTTGTTGATTCATATCATTTTCAAGAAAACCACTTGTAGGGAGCAATATTCGGGCAGTGGAAATTCTGGGACTATTGAAAGAAAGTGTTTTGGTGAATTCTGTATTCCACATGCTTCGCCGTATCGCCACATATGAGAACAGTGCGCATTAAGTTCAGTTTTCAGAAGTGCACTGGCTAAAGACACGTGTTTGTTGAGGTCCTCAAAGGAATATCACAACATTTCCTAATCAAACGGCATCCACTTCGGCGATCAGTAAATTACTTTCATTCCAAACGTAATCACTCCCGAGATGCCTATTTATCCATCAGTTTGATTGAATGTGCGGACCCAGAAACATCGGCAAAAATCCAATATGCTCTATGGGAAAGTAACAGTCTTGCCCCTATCGGGTTGCGTTATTAAAAACTAGCTGTTGCTAAGCCGCTTTTAGATAGTAGCCACGTTGTGCACTCGAAATGCCTTTCACATGCAAAAACAGGAGGCAAGTTCGTATTCCTGTGACAGAAGCAACCCCCTTTTAAAACCTTATCCTTATACACACAGGCAGTTGAAAACTGACATTTCAGTGGCTCGGAAACTCCCAGTTGGTGTTCACTATTTTACGGCTTATTTTGTTCTATTGTCTAACTTCACCAGGTTGTCATAGCAGTCTGCTTTCTATTTTCCGCCACCACCAAAACATGACCAGTCGGTTTCACTTGTCCATATGACATCACGTGCTCTGCTTTGGTCATGCTACCCGCTGTGGTCACGCGCTCCAAAACCATCACATGACATGATCATGTCAACGTCTGTCATACTTCCGCCTCTCAGTGGCCATCCAACTTAGTATCGTGGACTGTGACTGAACTTTTCCCGTGCGAGAAATCGCGTTCCTTAAATTGGCCTTTTTTAGTTTTATTCACCGAAAGGCGACTGGTCCTGCTTACATCCACCGTATGCCTCATGACGTACAGCACTAGGTTCTGGCACGCTTTGCTTATACTGACGGAATGTGTGCTAGTTTTCCATATTATTTACTGTAAAGCTCCACATTTGCGCAGCAGTTCTTTCGCTATTCCTATGGCATACACGTCGTTTTGGTGGAAGATTTCTGCACTTGATACGAATTCGTAAGGACTGCAGCATCATCAAAATATACAACAAACACTTATGGACTATATGCTGTCCATAGGTATTACCCTTGAACAGAGGGTATTTGGATAGTTCCTGTGAATATGCTGATACTTCATTATAACAACTAGCAGTCGCCAAATTAGCCGACATCACTTTTCGCCTCTTCTCTGTTCTGGACTGACTACTGACCAGTTACGGAACATAACCCATCGTCTCTTTCGTCCTCCGTGTGATACACTTATTGAAGCCCATGCTCAGGCTAAGCTGGGCCCCAAACATGACGACCTTTGTGGTTGGTTGCACAATATGTGCAAGAAAACTTGGCCAGATCCAAAGGAAAATAATCCGGTTGAAATATCAGCCTATCATACACACACTGCTTAAAGTCAATTTCTATCAACTTTACAGCTGTAATTATGTTTGACAGTTTTATCTACACACTGCCAACTAGTGGCTTAACATGTCGATCTATGAATTTGTGAGTTGAACGATGATACCTCACAGAATTAGTTCAAATTTAGTCCTACTTTCCAGGTATCATTTCAAAACTGAACCCTGAGTGTAGTTTCCGGTTTCCGGCTGTGCATTCGGTCAAGGGCGCAAACATTATTGCACAATTGCATTTTGAAAAGCCTATTTTAAAAGCGGGAATGACTTTCTCCAACTAGGCCGCCTCTCGCAGTTAGGAATTTTCGATGCATGTTGATTCCCTTCATTTGCACATCCGCTCGTGGCTTATATTTGTGGGGTCTTTACCATCGGTTTATGTTTTTCATCACCTATCTTTTCTTATTCGTTCAACACACCTTAACGAATGGAACAATTTTTGCAAAAAAGTAACATGAGAGAACATGTGTAGAGCTTTTAGAAGCACCAAAGCCAATTTACACGAAAGGTAATACCTACAGATTTCACCACCTACCGGTTTGGATTAGTGAGTTGAATGTAAACAAGGTGGGGAACCACTAGTTAGATTATGTAAGATAAAAGTTAAAATGGTTGCACTACATACCAGATAGGATTATTAAGGGTTTTTCGCAAAGTGCCTCTTTACCAGTAGTTTCAAGATGTGGTCAGGGCAGGTGTGTCTCGTGTTCGGAGGGCGCTGGAAGTCCCTTTTGGACGGTAAACAAATTACTGTCATCATTAAATGTCATTGTACTCCGGAACAAGCTATAGGAGGCAGGTGTGCCCTAGATTAATATCCGCGTATAGCCAGGAACGTGGAATTTGAAACACGACCCTTTGCACACTTTTATGTATTTTCCCCACCCACATCTCCCGAATATGTTGATCGTGTATGCATGTAAGCAGCTCAAAAGGTGAAACAGAGCTATTAGCAAAATAGACCAGCAGTTACCGGGGCCAGAGCATGAGTCGCGTTTTACACTAAGGGGGGGACATGAGAAAAGCTTAAGAGCTTTGAAAAGATTAGTGCAAGTTTAGACAGAAGATTGAAGGTCCACAATATATATGCCACCTTTCGACTTCGTGTCAATAACTGACAAAAAGGTAGGGTGAATAAACCAAGTGAATGATATCAAAAACACTAATAGTAACACCAGATGAGAACAATGGTGATCCACTGCCGTATAACCATGTCAATTTATTTAAATAAATAAAATGGAGAAAGAAATGGGCCAGTGCGGGAGGCCTAGAGCCAATCTACAGTAAACATCCGGGGTCCCTTCATCTTTAACATCCAGTCAGACAATCCGGATAGAATCTGACAACATGAGCGCTACTGACATCTGCCATTCGCCAGACTTGGGTGAATCTGGAAGGTATTAAATTAAGAAGTCGGTCAACTTTCTCTTCTTCCCAACTGGCGTGCATCTAGACTTCTGGAAGGTCCAAACTTAAGAACGAAGGCTGAAATCTCCCCGCCACAGTACAAAACAAACGACTTCCGGTTGCTGCTGTCAATAGTTGGACTGCCTTTCGTGCAATGGACTTATCTCTAAATTTGTCCACCGCAGACGAGCAGGTGTCACATGCGGCAGCGTGGGCAGCTCCTGTCAATGGACAGAACAGCGTCACACGACGCACATACATCGCTGCCATCACAGACACGTGAAGTCACCCCACCCGGCAAAGATAGTTACAGTGGCCTGAAAAGTGGATATGAACTGATTCGTTTCCTGAGAAAGTATAACAGTGAATTTTCCAACAAAACTAAGAGATAACTTAAGGCAATCACCTAAAAGATAGCTGCTGAAAACTGTCACAACTGTTCCAAGTCACTGGACAGGTACCCCAGAGTATATAATGTGAGGAGGAATGAGTCTTTTGAAGGGTGCTTGTGTGAAATAAAACAGATTCGTAGAACCAATGGAAAAATAAAACAAAATAATATGGAGATCTAAATTTAAGGTACATCATAATGGGATAAAGTGCTGCAGTCCAACATATGCAGCTTTTTTCTAGGGGCCTCAGGATCGGTTGAATATGCGATCCACCATCTGTTATGGTGTACGTGCCCCTGGGATCAGCTGTGGTCAGATTAGGCTAGCTTGTTTCTCTGTGTTAACTCTGTATGTATGTACGTGGAGTTTAACTAGGATGCGACTCACTCCACTACTGAGCCGGATGACTTCACTTGTGAGTTTATGTGCGATGGAATCAACACGGTACAATACAGTTGCGAACTCGCAACCAGACTTTTCCTGGGTGGGTGGGATCAATGTTTAAAGTTTGAAATTGAGTAAACGCACCAGATTCAGAGTCATGAATGTAAACAAGACGTGGTACACATGGTGCTTTAGATAATCAGATTGGTGTTCATTTGCTGAGGGACTGGCAGCTCGGAATTTCGAACTGGTACACTACACAAGGAATCTATACATAGGGTAATTTGGCCTCTTCTGTGCAGTGGAATGAAGCTGTTCACACAGTTATATTGGTTGATTGCCTTTCGTTTCGAACTGGAAGTGTGAAATGCAGACATGATGTTTCTTCGTCGACCAAAGGACTACGGGTGAGTAGCACCACAGAATACAACCTTACATTTCAAACTGTTTCTCTGGTACTCCATTGGATCACTGTCGGCCACCCCCACATAAATTTCTAATCCTGTTTCGAACACCAGCAAAGCACATCAGCTACTCCTCGGTCACATCCACTGAGAAGTTAGCGACTTTTCAAAGCAAAATGCATGCCCCCCGCACCACATGCACTAACCTATTAACAATCGAAATATTACATTTAAGCAAGACCGCCACCATAGAGTTACTGCTCATATCCAGCCCTGTCAAACCTTTTTTATGACCTCGATGGAAAGGCTGTCCACGGTGGCTGTGGCACGGTTACAACCACAGAAAATGCGTACCCAACTGGAAGCTATTTCTCATATCACCTAAAATTTGAGGGTGCTTAAAGTCATCACATTTTTATACATAAGTTTCATAAAATCACGGGACAGCTCCAGTTTATTGTCCTTCACCGCGTCCATCCATTTGAGGTGCTTGTTTCCAGCCAAGCTCTTCGACGGTTCCTGTTACTTGTGTCAAAATGTCTTTCTGCATAGACTACGGCTCTCTGCTGAATGTAGTTCTTACAGATGAAGGTGACCATGTAACGGCTGCGATCGAATCTCTCAGATCCATCAAGTGTGACAAAGTAAAGCAACAAGACGGGAGCCCCTGCTATAATTCTGTGGAGGCTTGGCTTGTGGTTTTTCAATGCAAAGGACGGATGTCACTGGTGTCTCTGACTGCTTTGTGTCAAGGCCATAGTGTAGGGAAGATGACAAAGGAAAGTCAGAAATGGCTTTGGAAAGCAGTATGGAAACTACTTTTAGAGATGCTTGAAAAATATGTTTGATTTAAGTGTCTTGAATGCACTAATTTGGTACATGGTACCTTCACGTGTCCGATACCGTAGTGACCGGATCGGGCGCTGAACAGAGCTTGAATGGACTGAATGTGATCAAGTGATGTGTGAGGTTCCAGCACAGGCGACATCGGTTAAAGTCGACTTCTTATACAGAAAGTGATGGGGATTTGTTATTCACAGGTCTAATGACTAGTCTAGGTTGTGGCAGAGTTTTGAACACTCGAAATCCGAACGTGAGTTTGGATTTTGTCTTACGATGAATAAACAACTCCCAATATGAAAGTATACTGGTAGAAAACGATTTTATCAATGCGATGAAATGGATTATTTGTGCGAACAATATTGCACAACTGGAGAGTAAACAAATGACCACTTTTTACATACGGATACCTACAGATCACAACAATGCTTGCGGATTATCGAGAAACGCGTTACTATTGTAATAGGGCAGCAACTTATTTCTTTGAATGCGCTGACTGAAACGACCGCTTTGGAGGTCTGTTTATTTCTAATCAAAAAATCCACACCCAGACTGTTGTTTATTCCCGGCCTGATCAATTTCCAATCAGTTAAGAAAACAGGAAAAGTTTGATCTTGTTCCGCATTCGTTTTGGTACGACTGAACTGACACGAATGGCGTCAGATTTCCGTTCCTACACTCGGCACGAGAATCACACTTGAGTGTATCGGAAATTTGTGTGAACTGTTGCAGCTCAGACAGCAAGTGTTTCTCCGGATGGCCAATGATGACAGGTGATTATTATTGCTACGCTTGACAGTCTGTTGTTCTAGCTCCTTCACGCTGTTATTCATGATTTTCTACACATCCGGATTAAATTGTGTTGTAATTGTCGGACTTACAAAGCAGGATATGAAACCTTGAACACGACCTACCCGATCAGACTGGAAATCCTATAATCCTTGTTAAGTTACGGTTTATGTGGCTGGTGAGAGCCCTTGAATAGCCCACCATCAGCATGTGCCCAGCACATGCTTTTGAAGAATAATATGAAGAAGCCCTTCAATCGACTCGCACTTGTATCTCACTTTATCACCACCTTAACTTGCAAAAAAGCGTTTAACCATACCGATTTGACGATTAAACAAAAATGACGAAATGGCGAAGATTTGGATAGTATGCCCAAACGAGCTCCAGATTGATGAAGAAGATTGTGTGTCGTTGACGAGTTCTCTTCAGCATTATGAGTGGCACCAGATCAGAGAAACATTCCAATTTCTTGAAGACTGAAAGACCCCACCACGGAACAAGCTTTATGCAACAAATTTGGTCAGACAATATTGAATATGAAGGAAGTGTAGGAGTCCTAAGTTAACACAATTACATCTTGCAAATGGGTGATTCACCTCGTAAGTGCGACCATGTTTTTACTAGGAAAGGAAAGGCTGGTGTTGCTTTCACTTGTATGCAGCAGTATACAGTCATATCGGAGGCCTTGCTTCCTAATGAAATAACCCCTAACTCCTCTTAAGTCGCTATCGCATTGGCATAAACAAGGTTCGAGTGAAGGTGACTGACGGTGATTTTCTGCTAGCTATGAGGCGAATGTCTTTTCCATGGGCCACTAGTGATCATCGTCATGATCATCCAGACAGAACCAGAACAGTGGCCAAATATATTGCTTAGTTGCCAGTATTTAAGATGATGGATAGTTATTACTTTAAAGAGGCCTGAAACTCTCGCTGTCACCTTGCTACGCAGAGTTCTTTTTGCGATTCCTGGACAGCTTACCACCTAGAAGCAAACAAATCATAAACAATATACTGCTCATAAGACTGCTGAAAATTCTTCGAAACCGGTCTTGAGCTGTTGAAGAATCTTCAGCAACCTTATGAGTAGTTTATTCTGTCTACTAATGTATTGCGATACCTGGAATATCGTACCAGCTGAAACATGAGGCGACCTGGTGCAGCACATTCAGCTGCCTGGATACAACACATTGAGAGGTCCAGCTGGGTTCCAGGTGTGTTTTCCACAAAACCAAATTCGTTTGTAAATGTTTCGCTAAATCACAAACAAGTTCGGAATCAACCAGTTATGCGATGGTACGTAAGACCCATGGTATCAGTAAAGGTGATCACAGATATTGTCCAAATGTAACGCAGGCTTTAGTTGGATAGTAACTGCTACATGCGAATAAAGCGTTCTCTCAGCCGCTAGGGAAATGAGATTCGCGATCGGGAGCCAGTGACATTCACGTGCGATGCTGACATGGTCTTACCGAGTAAAGGTGATTACTCAGCTTCGAAGGTGGGATAAGTTCACTTTTTTTCACGGCTAAATTGTCGTACACTGTGAGTTCTGGCCAGATTCTAGAATACCGATGCAATTTTTCTATCCGGAAATGCAACCATGATAACATCCCAGTTTTGGTTGCCTCTTCAGAGCCTATTCAAAGGGCTGATTTGGTACCACAGAGATAATAATTTCAATGCGATCAATTTTAGTTGGTAGTTTCAAATACTCTTTTCACAAGAAGGCAACTACATTTTCGTGCAATAAACTCAAAGCAGAGGCTTGCCATATGCTGTTTGCGCGAATTCACTGAACGTAAAAGTTGCGTACTTGTATGCGGATAGATTAATTCATTCATGTCCAATGTTTTGCTCGAAACAAGTGTGCATTCTCTCAACCGGAATCGGTGCCTTGAGGTACCTACCAAAATAAAGTGCCAAATGGCATTTTCACGGTTATTGCAATAGCAATTCGACTTCAGTTGTTTGCCTTACAGCTTTCATTACTATTGTTTATCCGGCCATCACCAGTTTTGAGGAGCAAACTGTATAAGGGGATATCATGATCAATATTGCATAGAGTGCTTTATCAGCAAATATAAAGTAAACGTCCATGATAGGATTTCCCTAAATAATATGCCTTCAGATTTTGTGTCGGCTAGCTTCTGCGACCTCCCAGTTCGCAATGTAACAATACTTTCAAAATGTGCATGACGTGTACGTGCAGCGCTATTTCGAGCCATTCCAGAGTAACATCCATCACGAGAATATCACGAGAATATTTCAACTTGTTTCGCAGTCTCAGGGTGACAGATGAGCTTTAGAGAATTCACAATTCATTATTCCGACACAAATGAACGACAGGTTTATTTGCCAAATGCCAGGGAAACGTCTTTGTCATCTCTTTGCTATTTTCAGACCCCTTTAGAAGAAAACGCAAAATGTATAGAAAAACCTGGGTGAACTTAAGTGAAAATAAACCTGTTTGAAAATTGCTTAAAGAGCACTCGAAAAGCAGAAATTCCTGCTCAGTAGAGACAAGCACAACTCTATGAATCTTGACGTTGCTCTTATGACAACTAATCAAGCGATACTAATCCAACATTGTGTGTTTCTAAGGTCACTGGAGGCTAACTAAAGGCACACTGTAATGTAAAATGTGGAAACGAACAGCTCGTCCTTAACAGGTGATTTGAATAACTTGGATGTTATGAGTTCTTGATCTCGTCAAACAATCACACAACTAGTCTATTCACCGAAGTAAGCTTATGTATTTTCCAAAAGTGGACTTTTTCAAGGAACATATATGACGATTCATAGACAGCTGTGGACGTTCGGCTCGGCCCGTAGCACTTTTCCTCAGAACTAACGTGACAGTTTCTCAAAAGCACTCGGGAAATCCATTGGTTAACTCCAGAGGACTCTGTGTGTGAGATTTGTTTGCCACTTATGAAAGCGGTGAATGTCACTGAAGCAATCCAAACACTGATATACTCAGGCACACAAATGAGCCGTGTTAAGCTTGTATACCACGTTGTTTGTCGAGAACCTCGTCTCCATGGCCAAACACAAACCAACTAGTAAACGATGCACTTGTCGTCCATAAAACTGCTAATCCAATTTGCGTTAGATGCATAGTTTCTGAGGCACTGCTTCGCCTGCTAAGAACAAAGAACTTTGTTGCCCAGATTTGCAGAACAAACGATATATGGTTGTTAAGCTGAAAACTTCCGGTTCTTTGGTTTAACAGCGCATAGACGAGATATAAACAATATCTTTCAGAGGATGGATTTATATAAGAGAAGACATTCTTTTAATTTTATGTAAATGTGCGTTGGCGGATATGTATCAGAGGAAGTATTTGTTGATGTATTGCGAACAGTTAAAGATGGTGAGGCTTTGGTTTTTTATAGTGTTGCATGCAGTTTGGAATAACAGATGCGTCCTAGTTAGAACGGCGATTAATGGCTTCCTGTATTTTCAAGCATGTAGGAAACCTCACTAATAAAATACGGTGGCCGTGCATCGGCTGTGACATCCTACTGACATTCAAGTTCCTGTGAGGTTTTACCCCGTCACAGTGAGTGAACCAAAAGACAATGGTTTCATCCGTACCAAGAACTCGTCAAGACCCAGTTTGTTGAGAACAGGACCATGGAGAAAGTAGTTTTTACATCTACAGTTCAAAATGTTTCACCAGTAGTAAAGCAGATTATTAGACTCTGACATGATCTTACCGTGTGCATGGAATTTATTCAGTAACCAGTTCGGAATACCACGTGAGTGAGTCAGATGTACTGTCCACAAGTTCTCGTATCCGCACACGTGCACGAGTGGGTTAGAAGTCCATGCGATTTGCCGCGACGTGTATAAAAATTTCGCGATTCGATACCGTCTGCCTTTGGTAGGATGGGCTAAAAAACTTAAGAACGGCATAGAATGCAAAGGCTGAGTCCATCCTTTAATAGGGGATAAAAACGAAGGTAACTGGCGGCTCTTGAATTCTTTGCTTCTTTGGGCTCTCATAAGAAGTTAGTAGACAAATAATATAGTATCAGGGTGCATACAAAGGGATTGACTAAAAAGACCAGTAACTGCTGTGTGGAAGCAAAATGAAGATGGAGTTTGGCGCTGTAGACTCATTTACAAATCTCGACCAAGCATCAAACTTAGAGGAGTTTTCTTGGCAAAATCTCCCCAAGTTTCCAGTTTGGTGGTTCTCAGCAATGTGAATGTTCCCAAACTATGCTTGCGCTTGCAAGCTGGTTGTGTCCGGCCGTGGTGCCTGTTTCAGATTCGTGTGTGTTTTGAATATAATGCGGACTGAAACAGTTGTTGCACTCACCCGGTGTTTTTTCTTCCAGCATTGGCAGTTTTAATGTTCTTCAAGCAAGTCCCGAAAGAATCAACGTAGAACGAGTGCCAAATGCAGTTAAGCTATTACTTAAGAAAGTGTTTGGGACTGTCTTATTCTCGAAAACTGCGAACAGTACTACACGGAGCATGTTTCTGTGTACTTCTAGGATTAGGAGCTGAAAGCTTTTCCTTAAAGCAAAATAAACTAAAAGTACCGATAGCACCGAAGCTGTCATAGAAAAAAAGTTAACATACTTATCACACAAGCAACAATTTGGTATGCTTATTTTGATAAGTCAAGACAGAAACGAGTACAAAGACGAGTAAAACCGTTTAATGCTATCAAGGTTCCATTCTAGATCATTTCTAGCCTGTTTTGTATAAACGGATACCTTTCCATATGGCAGCATTCTTGTGCCTATCTCCCATTTACTATTATTCTGGAGAAGAAAATTGTTATGGCTACTGCGTCTCTTTTGTGGTCCCTAATTTCAAAAACTTATTGTTACATGACTCGAGATATCGATGAAACACGACCATTAGCTTATTTACAGTAGTTGTTGTGATGTAGCCAAACCGTACGCAACAAATGCTGCCCAACTCCCATAAGAACAAACTGTGCAAAATCGCATTGAGGGCATCTTTGAAGGCAACACAAGATCGTTTTGGTCTACTTACACCTCATGTGATGAGAGAACGGTCGTCATGTTGCAAAGACCAGCAATGAAAACGGTATGAAGGAACTAGTTAAGTGTTGCCGAAGTATTCTGATTTACCGGAGACCTATATCTCTGTAGGAATTCCCATTCTATTGGTCGTTACAACCGTCTGTATTAGTGAAAACTACGTGTTCCAAAATGTGGTGAGCATGTGTGCTAGCCTTTCACACTTCTCCTCCCCCTTATCGTCCTTTGCTTCTTCATCTTTGTTCTCCCTATTCTACCTGATTGACACAACGGATCTTTTGTGAATAGCTGATACGCAGAATTGGGAAAACCATCCATCTATGTATAGAAGTGCTGTTTCTCAGCATGCTTTTTATCACAGAAGAGCTAGATCGGGCCATTGGCTTGTTCGTTTTACTTGCTTTTTGAGATTCCACTCTCAAGACACTGGGTCTATTTCCTAGCGTGAAATGTGTCGAACAAGCAAAAGCAAAGTTCCCACCGGATATTGGGGGACTGAACATTCCTGATGAGTTCAAAGAATGGCAGGAAAAGCGATCGTGGGCTGTCGAAGAGTTTTATCAACCTTTTGGGTGGTTTCTGTCCTTTTCAAGGAGCCATACCACGTTAACTGAAAAATTAGGTGGTGTTTGTGAATCACATCCAGTTGCAGAAGAATATCATAAACGATGTCTTCAGCCGGGATTTGGTTAGGTCTCCGTTTAAAGCAATTTTCTGACATGAAAGTACTTCGCAAATATTCGGTCTTTCGCAGAAAAAGTCTACTAAACAGCCCGTTTGTGGGTTTGTTTGCCCTACACCCGTCAGTGGCGACGAAAGTGATGGTTAATCCGGATGTCGATGCCATGCATTCCGGTAATCCCTAGATTAACTTACCCACATTTCTTGGTTTTAACTCATACATTAGCATGCCGGACTGTTCTGAGTGAAGCGGATTCTGCGGGCACCCGCCAAGGAAGAACTGGAACGTCGGACACACAAATGATCTGAAAATTCAGTTTCCCCTCTAAAACAAGGTTCAACCTGTTTGTGCACGACAAGAGTTTGTTTAGTACAACAGCAAAAGACAGCAAAAGACCCAATAATTTCCAAGGCCATAGTGCCAACTGCACAGTAACAATAAGATAATTATCAACTTGGAAATAAATTTCCCAATTGAATACTTAGCTCCGCTTATGGAAGCAATTGTGAGGCTAGGCCATTATCAATTCTCCGTAGAGGGACCCATTGCGCCAAAAAAACTGGTCATCCATCTAAGGAGTTGTGCGATAGATTCCAAAATTGTTTGAGAAGTTAAAAAAACAGCAGATCGCATGGTTCTAGGAGTGAAACAGTGAATTGTTGCTGGCCCTCTTAGACCTGATGACTCAACACCATCTTGGTAGATGGCTCAAAGTCAATGTGGATTATGTAACCAGCACTTATAATCAGCCCTGTGTGTACTGGCACTTATGGAGCACATGAGCAACTTACTCTAATAGTGTGTATGCAAAACTTAGTCAGTTCAAATTTTAAACTTGAAATTTTGAAATTTCGTTCCATCAGCTGCATATTTTCTCTTCACTCCTAACACAGTGATGAGGCGAAGAAAGTCGTTTGAAGTGATTTGATGCCTAATGCTCGTTTGCTCTTTGTTCCCAAGGATGTAATTTATAGAGCCTAGGGTCATAACAAAGCTGGATGACAAGACTGCCAGACTGCGCACTCTCGTGACCATCTGCTGCCACTCGGTCAGATTCTTAAACTGCACGAGAACCCCGGACGGTGAACCTGGTAATCCTATGGTCTTAGAGGTTTATTAATACAAAAATATCTTCTCATGCACTACAGTACTCCCAGTCAGAGTGAACTTTCAAGAGCCTAGGGTCATAACAAAGCTGGATGACAAGACTGCCAGACTGCGCACTCTCGTGACCATCTGCTGCCACTCGGTCAGATTCTTAAACTGCACGAGAACCCCGGACGGTGAACCTGGTAATCCTATGGTCTTAGAGGTTTATTAATACAAAAATATCTTCTCATGCACTACAGTACTCCCAGTCAGAGTGAACTTTCACGGGTATCGTTCAATAATTACCGGTCTGTTCTCATTAACACGCTTGCTGAGCAACAGAGCGCTATAAGCCTGACTCTTGAAGGACGCTTTTAACGGTCACAGTGCGAGCTGTTCTCTTGTATGGTGGTGAGACGTGGCCTCTGTAAGCAGCGCAACTGGGACATTTTCAGATGGTTGATAGCCGTTGTCTGACGACCATAGTCTGCATAGGACTGTGCCAATCAAAATGAGCGTTCGGCTGCGAACGGCTGGAGGGGATGGTAAATATGGCCGCTAGTCTATCTCAGTGGCTTTATTATGCTAGATTTATTCCCAAGATTGTCTGAGTGAGTACATGTAAGTGCAGGCATTTCAGAATGTTTGGAGTGAGCCTGCATCTTCCTTACAAGGAAGCTTTGAAATAGATTATGGTTGCACGGTCACGGCACATCAGTTCTGAACGCTGGTGTGTCGTGAATGTTGATGGTGTTGTTGTTTGTGATAATTGTTCCTATTATGGAGGGAGCTCATCCCAAAGGATCCAAACTAAATAATCGCACCAACCACCAACTGCCTTTTCGTGATGGTCTGCTCTCGAATATTGGCATTTGCGATAAGGCCGTGCAACAAAAGGTACGCAAATTAGTTGCTGTTGTTCGGCCTGCTCTCCTTAAAAACATTTCTTCCAGCCAAATCAGCTTATTGTCTATGAAGCCTCAGTGGGGACGGTGAATTTCATTCCATGTCACTGTGCAATACCAAGACCTCCTCCTATGTGCACATACACGAATTTTGTCAGGGCGCCACTTGTTTATTCACTGACGAAATCTTTCTTCAGTTTGCACAATGCCTATGGTCAACCCTCGTTACTGAGGCAATAAAGCCGTATAAACCAAAAAGCTGGTCATATTCTGAACTGGACAGGAGGCTATTGTGGGAGGGCAGTTTTGGCCGAAAGGCATAGAAGATGTCTTCTGCACTGGAGCAAGGATTGTTCTAGGGAAATCGTTCGAAAGAAACCCTCTGAAGGCTGAACTTACAAAACAGGAGACAGGCTTTTGTGGTACAAGATCTCTGCACAGATTTAACCACTTATAAAGAATTCTAGAAAACTGACAACATAGAATCACCGCACACAGATTTGGTGTCAGATTTTGACTATCGGTCACCTAGTTTTAAAAGCCCAAGTCTAAGAAAAAGCGTATGCAATGCACTTTTTAGAATAGTCTGTGGGGGGTAAATGTACTCCTAGGACAGTCGTTTTAGGAAAAACTATGAGCCAGTGTTTTTTCTGATGTTTTTCTCAATTTATTGGCTTCAACATGTATGGAGTTTTACTTTATGGGTCTCTCGCTGGTTAAAAGTCCAGGCAATTTCATATGGATATTAGTTGGAGGGTCTTCGGGAAACTCCTCAGAAATCGAGGTTTAATTTCAAAAATATTTCGTTAAAATTCCTCGCACACGTGTCTCTCCTATTTGTTTCTTGCTTTGCAGTTGTTAAATAAACCGCCAGCAGGGCATTCTGTTCGCCCGCATATGACAACCATGGAAGACTTATTGCTTCCATCTGTCTGCAGAGGGTCTGTCTGAAGACGTGGCCTGCTACTCATAAAGTTGTTGAGAACCCTTCAACACTATGGGTGCTATGTTACGTCAAAAGGTATACTATGATATCTTCAATATCGTGCATGAGTTAGCCAGTGCACAGTACCTGCACTTTAAGAATATCCCTAACGATAGTTTCAGTTCAGCCTCATTTGTCAATGTAAGTTGAAGAAGGACGCATTTCGCTAAGGCTGAAAGACGAGTTATCTATGTGTTTAGAAATGTAATGTAGCGACAAGCCGTTTCATTTTTTATTTGACTTCGAACCCAACAGTGGAAGGTAAGGTTTGTTGTATTGAACCTCAATTTGCCGTTTGCAATTCATCTTATATAGAAGAAAACCGTGTACCCTTGAAAGAAATCTTTCCTGTCTACACACGAACTCTGAGTTTCCTTCAGTTTGATGTAGAAACTTCACATTTTCCAGCCTGTGAAATACACAGTGAACACCTTCCTAACTAACATCGAATCTGCATAAAAAACATTCCAACGGTGGATGCGCTTCATTACACGCATTGCTATTCGAAGAGTAGATCGATGGAGGCAACACATAAAACGTCGCAAAATATACAAAATCTTACAAAGAGTACAACTGGTGGCTCATTGATTCGACTGTCAGGAATACGCTAATGAGTCTGGTATGTAATTTCATTGATGTCGATAGTTGACCCTTGGGGCTGGTGGTTAGTCAGCAGTAAGTTGTTGGATTCGTCCAAAAACAGCAAGTTAACTGTTTCTGTTATGGTACTAAGTTTTATTCGATTAGTTATGTTTCATTAGCTTAAGGACAGTTGCAAGATACCCGGCAGCTTGAAGGTGACAGACATTCGATTTTTATAAAATTGCCAGAGAAACTAAAACACGGGAGCTATCTGTCAAGTCTGCGAAAATTCTGTAATAGGCAACCAATACAATGGTTTTTTGTTGGAAAGTGTAAAGGTTGATCACAATACGTCTATTTGCGCCGACCTTTCTACGCCGAGTTTGTTGTTTATCCTATGGTTTACTCAGTGTATACATCACTAGCTACCAGCCAGTACCACCTCAATTAATTTCGAGTAAGAAAGTTGTACTGATTCTGTCCGCTGTCGAGCTATTCTATGCCGTCTAAACAACGATTTCAATTGCTCCCCTTCACACGGGAAACATTATTCGGCTTTATACTTTTCACGACATGACCAACGTAATCATGGAGATTTGGTTGATTTGACTATGGCACGCAAATCCGGTATATTCACCAAATTGCCAAAATTCTAGGTTAGTGAGTGTAATTGCGATTATAATTTCATCGTTCCAAGAGGATCCGTTCCTTATGGAATAGCGCGAATTGCTAGTTTGCTTACCATTCCCTGGTTTGATTGATCTGGTAACAGATGAGTTACTTCTTGCCGAAATACTACCGAAGCTGCAAATTTTGATAACTATCACGTTCTATAGGAAAATTATTCACCTGAATTCCACAACGAGGACTGATTATACTCTGATATCTGCTAGACTGATATTAGCGATACTTGAGACCCAGTCTTAATTTCCCATTAGAACATTGTCAATCAATGCCATCTGATGTCTTAGCGTAATATTAACACAACCGGCTAGACACTTTCGAGTGCGCTTTAGTCCTCCGAGTAAGCTTTACTACACCACTTTGGTTGTGACATACAATCTTGCACCTGCCTTCTTATCAGTGTAGACAATCAAGCGTAGATTAAGTTCGGAGTACCGCGCGAAACAGTAACACTTCATCCTTAAACGTACCCTAGGGGAACTGGTTGCCTTTTGTCCTTTTGCCGGTTAAGTCAGCGGGACTTGTTTTGGTAATTACGTTATGATTGATGTTCTTGAAACGGAGCACAGGACTGGTGAAAGGAGGAAAGTCCTTCGCTGCAAAGTCATTTACCAACAAACACGAGCTAAACAGTTACGAGTCATTCTACACGAAAGTGAATATCTCAGCTACACAAAGGTCTTGAAAAGTGAACATCCTCACGCGTTTTTTGACTCACCTAGACGCACACTGACGATTAAGTAATATAAAATGAACACTGAAAAGCAGTTCTATAATTTCCGTAATAACCCTCACCTTCTGTAAGACGCGGGGATCGGGCTTGACACCAGACTATAGGCTACTCACACGCTTCATCAGTAGTATGCACCATTACACCCGTAGCCTAGTATCGCGCACAACTAGATACGCGAGTGTGTGTAGAACACCACGCAAGAACTATTGCATCATTTTTATGAGGATTCTGTTTCGCTGTTATATAAGAGACAGGACGTGTTCCGCTTCATTGTTTTCAGAACTGGGCGGATCAGACCACTTATAGTTTATTAAACGCCGAGTTTTCACGATTGAGTCGAAGTAAAAGGGAGTGTTTTAAAGGAGGTTCATTGGACGCATTATGGGCAGCCCAAAGCTGGAAAAAGCCCTGGAGCTACTTCCCTCCCAGACATTACTGCACGCGACTGACGCGTGTCTGCTCGCGTGACAGGCACTATAGAGCTAATTATATAATTATTGCTGCTGGCTGTGAATTCACTGGACACATTTGCTTCAATAGGTTAGACAATAAAACCTCTATCCCTTAAACAGGAATCTGAATAACAACAGCAATTCTCACACCATGACTCGCATCAGAGAACATTTATTAGTATAAAAAACAGGTCGTGTGGAATAAGACTACTATCAAGTTGCTAAACAATGTTGAACTTTTGCTAGTTGTACTGTGTGCATTACCTCTTCACTGTAAAAACACTTTGCTTTATAGTGGGCGAATCGTTGTCGGAAATTGTCATAAAAGAGAACAGTCCCTGAAACATTCGTGGACACTAAAACATTCGGAGTTATTCATCTGTCGTTTTTGACCGTTGTAGGGGACCAGTACTATTTCGGATGAGCGTGAATTTCCTCTCAACTAGGCTCAAATCTGACGACTGCAACAGGTGCACGAGCAAGCAGACTACTGTCGGAAATGCTTCAATACTTCAACACTTCAGTATTTCTACATGCGGTACTGACTGCCAAACAAATTTACAGAGGATGCAGAAGGAGGTAGTTTATGAGAGCTATTGAAATGAAATACTATGAAATATTTCTTGCTTGAACTCCGAGCTGGTCGGATATTTTGCTGAGATCTTAGTGGTAGCCTTCAGGACAAAACAATGCTATATCAGGAATGGTGAACCGACGCCTAAAGTTCGACTTGGTTAGGGAGACAAATTCACTACCTATGTTGCTGCCTGATAATAATTCAATTAGTACTGAATAATAAACAGTTCGAGCGAAAATCTCAGGGGCCTGTTCAACCATCAGGGCAACATTTGAGTGATTGAATGGTTTGGTGGTAACATCCGTTAACTTATCACTCATTTACTGTGATATACGCATTCGGAGCAGTTTAGTTATCAGGCTACCGCCTCGCTGTGCATGAACATAGTGCAAAATTCTCTTCAACTTTGAGAAAGTGCATCTCCTACTCGGTGCTTACTCTGCATTCGGAGCAGTTTAGTTATCAGCCTACCGCCTCGCTGTGCATGAACAGAGTGTAAAATTCTCTCCAACTTTCAGAAAGTGCATCTCCTACTCGGTGCTTACTTGCCGTAGGTTCACTGGTATGCCTTTAGCTGTCAGACCATGGGGTAGTTAAACATATGTGCTCGATACCGTTTTTACACTTTCGCTTCATTTGGCGACTGTGTAATACCCTCTCCGTGCCGCAATGTGTGCACGGCAGGAGGCGTCTGTCTGACACCGTCCAGGCTGACTAAATGGGCGCACTCCGTGTGACCTCGGTAAAATCTATCGTTGGGTAAAAAGTGCATCCCTTTCTCAGTTGTGTCAACGCAAATCTGTTATTCAGCTAGCCTGAGGTGCATAACTATTCACTCACTGACAACTTCGATTGGAAGAATGAAACGTGAATTGTAATTCCTTGACCGCTGGTGCTGTCTTGGACCCTCCCGGAGTTTAGTCGGACTAATATTTACGCGATTTAGGTACGTTTACCTCTTGAGCAATATTGGTCAGCCTGTTGTCAGCTGATATTGAAGAAGGTTTATGGACCTTGATGACTCTGGAGAAACTGGTTCAAGTACGCTCATCACACATCTCCATAGCTAGTATTCAACTGTCCTACTAAAGAATTATCTAAAAAAATTTACTACAGGCGAGTTTTGAAGTATTCTTGGTATTCAGTCCTCCTAAGGTAATGATGGTTCGCGCGATCCTGAAAAGGTGAATTACAAAGTTATGTGGTTCGAAGAAAGTCACTTTGGTGCATCCCATCGAAATACTGTTTTAACTACCACTTGCATTAGGCGGGAGTTGTTTTAGCTTGTACTGGTACAAAAATTAGCGAAGCAACAGTTAGACGATAGAAACACATACGCAGGGCACACACGTTTTTCAGTGCTCAGATATCGTTGAGCGTAGCTTTTCAATAAAAGAACAGCCTATACGTGTTCAACTTGTATAAATTTACCATAATAAACTAAGCTATACAAGGTAAGCGTCCTGTTTTCACCCGATCCGTCGAGAGATATTGTATTGCCTGCTGTAATGCCGTACACGAGGTGTAACTATATCAGGTGACAGTCCTCTAAAATGTGCGTCTGTAGAATAAACTACAAAAAAAACTTGTTTTCAACTGAGTGTATTTCGCTAACTCGGGGACTGCGCCTACCTGATGAGCCCCAAGAAGGGCACAGCCGGTCGTGGGTTGTCGAAGAATTTTCACCAACCTTATGAGTGGCGCATTACGTCTATACATGTATCGCGAGATCTCGAATATCATAGCAACCGGAACATGAGGAGGCCTGGTGCAGCACATTCGGTTGCTTGAAGATATCAGAAATGAGAGATTTAGCTGGGTTCCAAGTGAGTCACTCGTAAAAAAAGACAAATTTGTTTTCAAATGGATGTATTTCGCTAAGATGGCCGCTTGTCAATTTGCGGGCAAAATGAATACGTACAGGATCCTTATTGTTAAGGGTGAGCTTGCTTACGACAGTGAATTTTTAGAGTGCCGGAAATCTAGTCAGTACGTACAATCCTCAGGTGGTAAAACTGGAAGAGTTAGCATATCAGTCTGCTTGGTTAGCGTTGCATAGTCTACTGTAGATTTTACAGGGATAAAAAAATCCGAGAAATCTTACAACGGAAGAAAGCAGTGGGTGATATTTCACTGGTTTCCTCTAAGCTAGCTTTCGTAGCTTAAAAACCAGACCCTGCATGCTGTGCTGCAACTTGGAGTTGTACCTTGATGATTCGGGACACAAGGCATTCACTGACGTCAGTTTACCTCCAGACTGAAAAAAGAACTTAACGGAATTTCTCGATCACTCAGTACAAAGTAAGCCAGATTTGAAGAATAAATTCCGTAAGAAATTCACTCTATTCTAATGAGTGTGATGGCCCCACATTTGGCTTTATTTTTGCATTAAAGGTGTCAACGAAACTACCACCCTGACGAAAAAAGTTCACACCTCAGCTGGACAAAGGGTTGACTTTCAAATGAGGTGAAACTTTTTTCCTTTAAGTAGCTTACAAAATTAAATAATTCACTGAGACTACAATCTTTTTATGTTGCCTAGATAAATTATTCAGAAGCATACTTGTGAATGCTGATTGTTCTTGTCTGAATGTGTTGGGAAACACCTTCATTCCCAGGAATACTTTTGTTCTACGAGTGCCAGTTCTTTCCGTGGTGCATAGAACTAGCGCAAGTTTTCAGTGTGTATGCACGAGCCTCCCACAACATCGGAAATGAAGCTTCCGTAAACACTAAAAGTTACACTCCGAACGTCAACTACTCAGCGTCTTTAAGATTTTCAGTGGGGGCGCTTCCTATGATGAATATTTGTATGAACCCCAAGGCAGTGTTTCCAGTTTTGGGTTTGTTGAATTGAAAACTAGATTGTTCTAAGGCTCGATTGTCTTGATTCCACCCTATTATCCCCACCTTATTTTCAACTGCTTGTTTCTAGCATAGTGTCTCATGAAGTGAAATCTAAAATTTCTTACTTTAGCATTCAGCTTGATTACTTTTGACTAACCTTTCAGACGTTTTATTTCTGGCCACTGTGCATTTCATTTCAAAGCAAATGCCATACCTGACGCATCTGTAAAAATTTCTTACTGCTCTTTACTACTTCTCCGGTAATAACTTTGGTCATAAGCTTTCTCTATTGACCGTGAACTTGAAGCCACCGTAAGCTTCAACTAGCCTCCTTTCGATCGTCTCTATTTGTAAGCGAAAAAAATGGTTCCTGGTCGTGCTTCGCTATGGAGATTGCGTTCTCAGCTCATATGCAGGGAAATTTTGTAAGAAGACATTGTACCGTTAAAGGGAGGTGGACCATCAAAAGCTTCAGATTCAGAGTTTTCTTTTGGTAGATATTTCTCTTCACGGATCCGTTCTGCTCAGCGACCGTAATTAGGGTAATTTTATTGTGTCCAAAAGTTCAGCCACCGTATTACCGCCCAGTGAAAGCTCTTAGAGTGTGTCCAGTATCGGGTCCTATTTTGTTAAAAATCGACCGGATATATACTCAAAATAATTGCCTAAAAAAGATCAGATCTTGCGTATCTGTTCTGAAATGAGAAGAATCAATCTTTGTTGACGTGGGGACTTTTTGGCTTTAGTCAGATGCGAACTGTGATACTAGATCGGTCAAAAGACATTGGCCAAATGTTGAAAGCACAGGAGAATAACGATCCTATCATTCCGCAACGGTATGAACAGCTCAAGCCTGAAGGAGAACCTTTCTCGTCCACATGGGCTTAATGCACATAAAACAGGTGTCCTCTTAGGCCTAACTTTAGACGGGCGTAACTCACCGTATTACAATGTAGCCAAGTGGATGTGCTGGATGTATTGGAACTGGTCTGCACTACCACAATCAAACACAATATACGTGGCATTTCTTAGAACGGGATAGGATCTGAATACTTTCTACACACGAATGTTGTTTTTAGGGGTTGCATCATCTTTTAAGGATGTTCCTCTTTTAACGACCCTAAAATACATGTGTAACAGTTGAAACTTTTAAGAGACCTACCATGGTATCTATCGTAAAATTAAGGGAACTGATTTTAAGTACACTTACGGATAAATGGATACAGTATCCATAGGCTATGTGCCTAGCTCATAGCTTATCAATTTATACATGCCCGGACTTGAAATTCCAATATTGGCGAATACAGTAGCACCTTTCGACCACTATGGCAATATACTATGTAATAGTTCTACTGACTTTGCCACTATTCTTAATTTTTTTCTGATGGGGCCGCCCGAAGATCATATTTATAAGTGAATTTGAACACGAGGAAGACAAGCTGCCCCATCCATAATGTGCTACTGAGCACAAGATGGGTTGATATAATGTAGCGTTTCACAGGAAGACATGAACATCCCAGTGTACACACTTTGGTTATGTTGTTAAACGGAAATTTTATCACTGCCTGTAGGAAAGAAGAGTAAAATCTTGTTCAGTAAATTAGTTGAGCGAGGAATCGGACATTCTAAGAGGTGTGTTTCGGCTTAATCGCACCCAGAATCATTACTGTTGAAGTAAACCATATCATCATCATCATCATCATCATCATCATCATCATCATCATCATCATCATCATCATCATCATCATCAACAGCATGACATCAGTGTTCAACACTGATGCTTCACTGCCGTAAAGTAAACCATAACTCATTTTGAAAAATTATAAACGAGGGATTCAGCTGCATTCCAGGTGACTCTGTCATCAAAATCAAAATTGTAGGCAAACGAGTGCACTTCGCCAAACTAGATACCAGTTTTCCTACCCAAAGTAATTTAGCTAGTAAAATGCGGATGTAATTATTGAAAGACACTTGAAAGAACACTTTGTGCCGTAGGTCTAAGCATAGCTTCTACCGACTTTCATGTCATAAGGCAGATTTTGAAGATACATTCCTTCATCGGACCACTTCAACGTGTGCTTATGGATTTATCTGTTCCTGCGATGACAACCATATCAGTCGAACGACGAGGCCATTGACGCAGGTCTGAGCCCATACCATCCGCGTGACAAGCACAGTTTGAAAGCTCTTTTTTTATCCCTCTCCTTGACACCGGACATACGGTTGACGTTTCAACTACTCTTAGACCAGTTTAAGAGGTGCAAGTCGAGATACGAAAGTTTAAAAGAGTTAGGCTTATTACATCGTGGAAACAAATATCGTCCGTACATTCAAACTTAAACTTTGCATGAAGGATTTTCTACCGATGTTGCTTCTCGCATAGTCGGGTAATCATTTATCAGCCTCACGTGACTTGCCGAATTCACACCAGTTTCATCAGCCTTAAGCATTTACTGTCAGTTTTAACCACATTGACGCTTACTCACAATCTCCATCGATTTAAATCACTCCAAACATCCTAAAGTCAGAAGGAGAGATATGAAAACAAGCCACCTTCCCTTAGAAATCGTCTTCTCATTTGACCACGGGAATGCTTCAGACAACACATGTTTAGTTGCTACCTCAGCCATTCATCCGGATGTTTCATCAACACTGTAATCATCAAAGCCTGAATCCCAATTAGATCTGCTTGAATGAACAAAGCAAGTCCAACCTGTTTTAGGTTTCAAATAGCCCCGTTGAAAATTCAAGGGTCTTGTGTATGACGATTTGTACAGCAAGAGGAAAGAAACTTCGGTCGTTCACGGTGGGAAAGCTAATTTATTTTGACGAATCCATGATTTGCTTAGTTACAATTTCAGAGCCATTTCTGCCCCAAGCCTTGCAATTTTAAGTGCTCATCTATGTCCTTGGGTGAGTTGAACAACTCTATGGGAGAGTTCTGCAACACTTACACAGAGGCTGATCAGGACAGTGGAGTTAGTACCTGTAAAGAAATAGTGAAAGGCGAACTCCGGTCTTCCCTATCCACTTCATAGTGGTATGTTACGGTGACCGAACTAACTACTCGAAAAAATATCTAAAATATCTTTTTGCTGATGCCATTCAAATGTCTGTGGGATCGGTGCGTATGGTTTCCGTTTATAGTGCTGCGTTTTATTGCTTGTGGTTCTGAGTAATCACTTTCCACGATTGTTTCTGAGAACTCTTAGCAAGCAGAGATTTGTAGGACAAATTGGTCACTAGGCGCTTGTAGAAGGAGCATTTTTACTGTTTCACTGACCTGTAATGCCTCTTTTGGCTACTGTCCTGTTGGTCACTTGCTCTGATGTACAATAATAGGAATTAAAATAACTTTCATTTTAGACTGTGTTAACTTTCAGTAGGTTTTGGAAAAAATAACTGGTTAACGCAATTTCAGTACTCGGTTTGTCTGATCAAGCCGTATTGAAGGTACTTTAACCTGAAATTTAGTATCAAAGTGGTTGCTTCAGCTTACAATGAAAGTTTCTCGGGCTCGATATATTCGCCTCCTGTAGCGACACGGCCAAATCCAAAGCCGGAATTTTAGCACTTTTCTAGCTACTTACATGAAAACAAGTAGCAATGGCACAGCGCAAACAATTGTCCAAGCATGCGCTGTGCCCCTTATCCAGATAACCCCAAGACAACTTTCCATGAATCACTTGCACGAACGGCACCACATATACAGACGAACGTTATGTCACATATAGTATCTATCGAATGCATGTGTCATCTTTAAACCGCATCGAAGTTGCTAAGTAATAGAGCCCATTCAGGGGCTCTATTAAGCTACTGCTGTGGCGATCAACCGGAACTACTCCAAGCACTAAACTACTTAGCTTTGAGCTATTCAGTTACAGTTTTCCGCACCAAACAATGATATCAACTTCTTTCCCACCATCCGTGTGCGTCCGTGCTGTCAACCGTTCATGAGCCGTAATATTTCAATAAATGCCCCAATTGATTTATTTCGCCAAAATCCGCAGAGGAAAATTTTTCAAGCGACATATAAACTAATTAACAACTTGGTTCTAACAATACTACAGTGAAGTCACTTTTGGTAAAACTACCGTGATAAGAATTAACCCGGACTCGTGCTGTAAAATTCGACCCATACCATGGCGGCCCGATTGTTGGCATCTCGCGATTTAAACGAAGAGAACGCAACATTCGAAAAGTTGCATTAATCTACATACTGCGTGTAATGACCCCTTTTTCCAGTAATTTTCACTAAAAGATGTTATTCGAATGTGGCTTATTGGGGCAAACACGAAGACCGAGACTTATCCAGAGCCTTTTCTCCTTAAAGACAAGTACATTTCTCAAGGCTTTTTAGTCAAGCATAACAAATCCTTTCAAGGATCCACCATTTTCATTTCATCCATGGTCGTTTCATGTGTGAATCCTAAGATGCATAAATTGTTACTGCGTTCTATGGCCGGTGGTATTCCATTCTATCCAAGTCCACTGCACCACTCTGTTAGATGACAGTTTGTGTATCCATATTGTTCACAATATGGACCTTTATATGCATGGACGTTGACCTGAGCGCAGTTCCGTGAGCCACATATCCAAGCGTTGCCCAACAACTCCAACAGCGGATTTAGTAAGGATCATCATTTATGGACGGCTTCAGTGAGGCTCACTGACTTGAGCTTTGAGACAAACGAAACAACAAGAGTAGTTACGAGGGACGCATTGTCACAGTGACCACATCGCAGCTTAACTTCAGAGAGTTTCTGTGACAATTTAGAGACTCTTTTACAACTTTTCGTTAACTCTGATCTAGCCATCTCTAGTGATGATGATGACGCTAGTGTCAAGAAAATTTCCACCACTGATAAAACACTGAGGTTACACTTAATACTGTTAGTGTGGGACAGCCCTTTGCTTCACATATTGTCATCATTAAAGCTGTTTTTCTCATTGATATATTTATGCAAACAAAAATGCTTTTCCTAAGTGGAATCAATTGGAGGCCATCGAGAAAGGTTTGGGGAAAAGCCCGCTGCAAAATTTTCATCAGACCGGCTGATTAATTTAAAAGATGGGTAATTGCTGAATACAAAGGAGGAAACTGTCAATGAGAGTTCACTCCAGTCTGCAAACCAGGTCAGCACTGGGTGTTATCTAAAGGTTTTGTTAGCTACTACGGGCGTCTTGATCGATGGCTACATTACAAAATCACGAACATTTGAGTTAAGGAGGCGTTGATTGAAGAAGTGCCGCAAAAATTGAATGGGGTTCGACGTTTTAGAAGCCCATTTTGCTTGACTGTCTGACTAATGCAGTTTTATCCCGGTCGCCGATTGTCGACAGTTCATTATAAAAAATATGGCAAAAACTCAAGAATCCTAATTATTTGGTACCACCGTTGCCAGTGTATCTAGCCCCTTGGTATGCCAGGCTGCAGGCTTAGTCTCCAGTAGGAAAACAGTTCCAACACAGAGTACAGACAGATATACAGCTGAATAGCAATCGTTCCCACAAGTTCTGTGAAAGTAGGCATGATTCCACTGATTTAGGGGCAGTTTTGATTTCCAAACTTTAGAGAATTTTACTTGGAGTGAGAGGACATGGGGATTTCGTGACCATGCTAGTCGTGCGACAACTAAGTTGTCTTCACATGCACAAGTCTCTTGGTCAAAACGATCTGGCCTACCCTGGCGCATGACAGAGTGGTGAACCAGAAGGCGGAAGTGAGATAGTTGCGAGGGTGTTTGACTGACGTCCGCAGCTACGTTGCTTTGTGTTAAAGCCGACACAAAAACAAACCACAACAAACTGGTCTTCCAAAGCGAATAACACTTTCGAGAATTGTAACTAAGACATGCAGTTGAGAATTCCTAAACCGGACACACATGAGCTTTGGGAGAGAGAAAGCTGGATAACACGTTCGTGAACAGTCAACTATAGAAAAGACCAAACAAAGGACCGAAGACATTTATTCCCAGACCATAAGATTTTCGAGAGATTAAGCTCGCTTGGGATGAACAATGCACTGTATGTTAGTTGCAACTCCGGGAGCGCTAACATCCTGGAATACTTACTTGACTGACGACTTATACAGTGGGTCGACTGTACCATACACAGTCCTGATTACTCAACGTTTCATTCATTTGAGAAGTCTTAAGTTGGAGTCTTCCAAATTCTTCGCTGCATTTGTCGTGTTTGCTGTAGATGAAGAGCTATTTTGGAGTACTGCCAAGTATGAGTTTGGTGCAAACTCTTCAGTACCTCACAGAGTATCCCTAGTAAAAAGTCCTCAAAAAAGGATGCAACTTATTAGTAACGGTTCATTTGTGCAAGACGTACATTAGTATACCTCGTGAGTTACATTATACTACTGTGTAATCTTCTATAAAAAAGCATTTAGACGACATAACTGCACTTAATCCGTGTATCTTTTGCACATATCTGGCACCGTAGGTTCACTCA